>NC_091286.1:667179226-667519643 GCF_032444005.1 Ranitomeya imitator
TGTACGATGAGCCTAATTCAGTGGATCAGGCTGAGAAAAATTTGCTGGCTTTGTGCCAGGGTCAGGATGATATAGAAGTATATTGTCAGAAATTTAGGAAATGGTCAGTACTCACTCAGTGGAATGAATCTGCGCTGGCAGCTTTGTTCAGAAAGGGTCTCTCTGAGGCTCTTATGGATGTCATGGTGGGATTTCCTATGCCTGCTGGTTTGAATGAGTCTTTGTCTTTGGCCATTCAGATCTGTCGACGCTTGCGCGAACGTAAATCTGTGCACCATTTGGCGGTACTGCCTGAGGTTAAACCTGAGCCTATGCAGTGCGATAGGACTATGACTAGAGTTGAACGGCAGGAATACAGACGTCTGAATGGTCTGTGTTTCTACTGTGGTGATTCCACTCATGCTATTTCTGATTGTCCTAAGCACACTAAGCGGTCCGCTAGGTCTGCCGTCATTGGTACTGTACAGTCCAAATTCCTTCTGTCCATTACCTTGATATGCTCTTTGTCGTCATTTTCTGTCATGGCGTTTGTGGATTCGGGCGCTGCCCTGAATCTGATGGACTTGGATTATGCTAAACGTTGTGGGTTTTTCTTGGAGCCTTTGCGGTGTCCTATTCCATTGAGAGGAATTGATGCTACACCTTTGGCCAAGAATAAACCTCAATACTGGGCCCAGCTGACCATGTGCATGGCTCCTGCACATCAGGAAGTTATTCGCTTTCTGGTGTTGCATAATCTGCATGATGTGGTCGTGTTGGGGTTGCCATGGCTACAAACCCATAATCCAGTATTGGATTGGAATTCCATGTCGGTATCCAGCTGGGGTTGTCAGGGGGTACATGGTGATGTTCCATTTTTGTCGATTTCGTCATCCACCCCTTCTGAGGTCCCAGAGTTCTTGTCTGATTATCAGGATGTATTTGAAGAGCCCAAGTCCGATGCTCTACCTCCGCATAGGGATTGTGATTGTGCTATCAATTTGATTCCTGGTAGTAAATTCCCTAAAGGTCGATTATTTAATTTATCCGTGCCCGAACACGCCGCTATGCGCAGTTATGTGAAGGAATCCCTGGAGAAGGGACATATTCGCCCATCGTCATCACCACTGGGAGCAGGGTTCTTCTTTGTAGCCAAGAAGGATGGTTCGCTGAGACCGTGTATTGATTACCGCCTTCTTAATAAGATCACTGTTAAATTTCAGTATCCCTTGCCATTGTTATCTGACTTGTTTGCTCGGATTAAGGGGGCTAGTTGGTTCACTAAGATAGATCTTTGTGGTGCGTATAATCTGGTGAGAATCAGGCAAGGAGATGAATGGAAAACTGCATTCAATACGCCCGAGGGTCATTTTGAGTATCTAGTGATGCCGTTCGGACTTGCCAATGCTCCATCTGTGTTTCAGTCTTTTATGCATGACATCTTCCGTGAGTATCTGGATAAATTCCTGATTGTTTACTTGGATGACATTTTGATCTTCTCAGATGATTGGGAGTCTCATGTGAAGCAGGTCAGAATGGTTTTTCAGGTCCTGCGTGCTAACTCTTTGTTTGTGAAGGGATCAAAGTGTCTCTTCGGTGTGCAGAAAGTTTCATTTTTGGGGTTCATCTTTACCCCTTCTACTATCGAGATGGATCCAATTAAGGTCCAAGCCATCCAGGATTGGATTCAGCCGACATCTCTGAAAAGTCTGCAAAAGTTCCTGGGCTTTGCTAATTTTTATCGTCGCTTCATCTGTAATTTTTCTAGCATTGCCAAACCATTGACCGATTTGACCAAGAAGGGTGCTGATTTGGTTAATTGGTCTTCTGCTGCTGTGGAAGCTTTTCAGGAGTTGAAGCGTCGTTTTTGTTCTGCCCCTGTGTTGTGTCAGCCAGATGTTTCTCTTCCGTTCCAGGTCGAGGTTGATGCTTCTGAGATTGGAGCAGGGGCGGTTTTGTCACAGAGAGGTTCTGATTGCTCAGTGATGAAACCATGTGCTTTCTTTTCCTGGAAGTTTTCACCCGCTGAGCGTAATTATGATGTGGGCAATCGAGAGTTGCTGGCCATGAAGTGGGCATTCGAGGAGTGGCGTCATTGGCTTGAAGGAGCTAAGCATCGCGTGGTGGTATTGACTGATCATAAGAACTTGACTTATCTCGAGTCTGCCAAGCGCTTGAATCCTAGACAGGCCCGTTGGTCGTTATTTTTTGCCCGCTTCGACTTTGTGATTTCGTACCTTCCGGGCTCTAAAAAAGTGAAGGCGGATGCTCTGTCTAGGAGTTTTGTGCCCGACTCTCCGGGTTTATCTAAGCCAGCGGGTATCCTCAAGGAAGGAGTCATTGTGTCTGCCATCTCCCCTGATTTGCGGCGGGTGCTGCAAAAATTTCAGGCGAATAAACCTGATCGTTGTCCAGCAGAGAAACTGTTCGTCCCTGATAGGTGGACTAATAATCTTATCTCTGAACTTCATTGTTTGGTGTTGGCTGGTCATCCTGGAATCTTTGGTACCAGAGAGTTAGTGGCTAGATCCTTCTGGTGGCCATCTCTGTCACGGGATGTACGTACTTTTGTGCAGTCCTGTGGGATTTGTGCTAGGGCTAAGCCCTGCTGTTCTCGTGCCAGTGGGTTGCTTTTGCCCTTGCCGGTCCCAAAGAGGCCTTGGACACATATTTCAATGGATTTCATTTCTGACCTTCCCGTTTCTCAAAAGATGTCAGTCATTTGGGTGGTCTGTGATCGCTTTTCTAAAATGGTCCATCTGGTGCCCTTGGCTAAATTGCCTTCCTCCTCTGATTTGGTACCTTTGTTCTTTCAGCATGTGGTTCGGTTGCATGGCATTCCTGAGAATATTGTTTCTGACAGAGGTTCCCAGTTTGTTTCAAGGTTTTGGCGAGCCTTTTGTGGTAGGATGGGCATTGACCTATCCTTTTCCTCGGCTTTCCATCCTCAGACTAATGGCCAGACCGAACGAACCAATCAGACCTTGGAAACATATCTGAGATGTTTTGTTTCTGCAGACCAGGATGATTGGGTGTCCTTTTTGCCGTTGGCTGAGTTCGCCCTTAATAATCGGGCCAGCTCGGCTACCTTGGTTTCTCCATTTTTTTGCAATTCTGGGTTCCATCCTCGTTTCTCTTCAGGACAGGTTGAGTCTTCGGACTGTCCTGGTGTGGATTCTGTGGTGGATAGGTTGCAGCAGATCTGGACTCAGGTAGTGGACAATTTGATCTTGTCCCAGGAGAAAGCTCAACTTTTCGCTAATCGCAGACGCCGTGTGGGTCCCTGTTATGGCTGGCAATCAGGCAACACAGCGTGCAGTAATCAGCGCACATACAGAGATCTGGCAATAACCCAAAACAATAGGACGAGCTCTGAGACGTGGAATCTCTGTAGACTGCAGTACCTGATCTATCCTCACACAACTGGAAGCAGCAGTGGATTGCGCCTATCCACTACCTATGCAACTCGGCACTGCCTGAGGAGCTGACTAGCCTGAAGATAGAAATACAAGCCTGACTTACCTCAGAGAAATACCCCAAAGGAATAGGCAGCCCCCCACATATAATGACTGTTAGCAAGATGAAAAGACAAACGTAGGAATGAAATAGATTCAGCAAAGTGAGGCCCGATATTCTAGACAGAGCGAGGATAGCAAAGAGAACTATGCAGTCTACAAAAAACCCTAAAACGAAAACCACGCAAAGGGGCAAAAAGACCCACCGTGCCGAACTAACAGCACGGCGGTGCACCCCTTTGCTTCTCAGAGCTTCCAGCAAAAGATAATAACAAGCTGGACAGAAAAAACAGAAAACAAACTAGAAGCACTTATCTAGCAGAGCAGCAGGCCCAAGGAAAGATGCAGTAGCTCAGATCCAACACTGGAACATTGACAAGGAGCAAGGAAGACAGACTCAGGTGGAGTTAAATAGCAAGGCAGCCAACGAGCTCACCAAAACACCTGAGGGAGGAAGCCCAGAGACTGCAATACCACTTGTGACCACAGAAGTGAACTCAGCCACAGAATTCACAACAGTACCCCCCCCTTGAGGAGGGGTCACCGAACCCTCACCAGAACCCCCAGGCCGACCAGGATGAGCCACATGAAAGGCACGAACAAGATCTGGGGCATGGACATCAGAGGCAAAAACCCAGGAATTATCTTCCTGAGCATAACCCTTCCATTTGACCAGATACTGGAGTTTCCGTCTAGAGACACGAGAATCCAAAATCTTCTCCACAATATACTCCAATTCCCCCTCCACCAAAACAGGGGCAGGAGGCTCCACAGATGGAACCATAGGTGCCACGTATCTCCTCAACAACGACCTATGGAATACATTATGTATGGAAAAGGAGTCTGGGAGGGTCAGACGAAAAGACACCGGATTGAGAATCTCAGAAATCCTATACGGACCAATAAAACGAGGTTTAAATTTAGGAGAGGAAACCTTCATAGGTATATGACGAGAAGATAACCAAACCAGATCCCCAACACGAAGTCGGGGTCCCACACGGCGTCTGCGATTAGCGAAAAGCTGAGCCTTCTCCTGGGACAAGGTCAAATTGTCCACTACCTGAGTCCAGATCTGCTGCAACCTGTCCACCACATTATCCACACCAGGACAGTCCGAAGACTCAACCTGTCCTGAAGAGAAACGAGGATGGAACCCAGAATTGCAGAAAAATGGAGAGACCAAGGTAGCCGAGCTGGCCCGATTATTAAGGGCGAACTCAGCCAACGGCAAAAATGACACCCAATCATCCTGGTCAGCGGAAACAAAACATCTCAGATATGTTTCCAAGGTCTGATTGGTTCGTTCGGTCTGGCCATTAGTCTGAGGATGGAAGGCCGAGGAAAAAGATAGGTCAATGCCCATCCTACCACAAAAGGCTCGCCAGAACCTCGAGACAAACTGGGAACCTCTGTCAGAAACAATATTCTCAGGAATGCCATGTAAACGAACCACATGCTGGAAGAACAAAGGCACCAAATCAGAGGAGGAAGGCAATTTAACCAAGGGCACCAGATGGACCATTTTAGAAAAGCGATCACAGACCACCCAAATGACAGACATCTTTTGAGAAACGGGAAGGTCAGAAATGAAATCCATCGAAATATGTGTCCAAGGCCTCTTCGGGACCGGCAAGGGCAAAAGCAACCCACTGGCACGTGAACAGCAGGGCTTAGCCCTAGCACAAATTCCACAGGACTGCACAAAAGCACGCACATCCCGTGACAGAGATGGCCACCAGAAGGATCTAGCAACCAACTCCCTGGTACCAAAGATTCCTGGATGACCGGCCAGCACCGAACAATGAAGTTCAGAGATAACTTTACTAGTCCACCTATCAGGGACGAACAGTTTCTCGGCCGGACAACGATCAGGTTTATTAGCCTGAAATTTCTGCAACACTCTCCGCAAATCAGGGGAGATGGCAGACACAATGACTCCTTCCTTGAGGAAACTCGCCGGCTCAGATAACCCCGGAGAGTCGGGCACAAAACTCCTAGACAGAGCATCCGCCTTCACATTTTTAGAGCCCGGAAGGTATGAAATCACAAAATCAAAATGAGCAAAAAACAACGACCAACGGGCCTGTCTAGGATTCAAGCGCTTGGCAGACTCAAGATAAGTAAGGTTCTTATGATCAGTCAAAACCACCACGCGATGCTTAGCACCCTCAAGCCAATGACGCCACTCCTCGAATGCCCACTTCATGGCCAGCAACTCTCGGTTGCCCACATCATAATTACGCTCAGCAGCAGAAAATTTCCTGGAAAAGAAAGCACATGGTTTGAACACTGAGCAACCAGAACCTCTCTGTGACAAAACCGCCCCTGCACCAATCTCAGAAGCATCAACCTCGACCTGGAACGGAAGAGAAACATCAGGTTGACACAACACAGGGGCACAGCAAAAACGACGCTTCAACTCCTGAAAAGCTTCCACGGCAGCAGAAGACCAATTAACCAAATCAGCACCCTTCTTGGTCAAATCGGTCAATGGTCTGGCAATGCTAGAAAAATTACAGATGAAGCGACGATAAAAATTAGCAAAGCCCAGGAATTTCTGCAAACTTTTTAGAGATGTCGGCTGAGTCCAATCCTGGATGGCCTGAACCTTAACCGGATCCATCTCGATAGTAGAAGGGGAAAAGATGAACCCCAAAAATGAAACTTTCTGCACACCGAAGAGACACTGGACACATATTTCGATGGATTTCATTTCTGACCTTCCCGTTTCTCAAAAGATGTCTGTCATTTGGGTGGTCTGTGATCGCTTTTCTAAAATGGTCCATCTGGTGCCCTTGGTTAAATTGCCTTCCTCCTCTGATTTGGTGCCTTTGTTCTTCCAGCATGTGGTTCGTTTACATGGCATTCCTGAGAATATTGTTTCTGACAGAGGTTCCCAGTTTGTCTCGAGGTTCTGGCGAGCCTTTTGTGGTAGGATGGGCATTGACCTATCTTTTTCCTCGGCCTTCCATCCTCAGACTAATGGCCAGACCGAACGAACCAATCAGACCTTGGAAACATATCTGAGATGTTTTGTTTCCGCTGACCAGGATGATTGGGTGTCATTTTTGCCGTTGGCTGAGTTCGCCCTTAATAATCGGGCCAGCTCGGCTACCTTGGTCTCTCCATTTTTCTGCAATTCTGGGTTCCATCCTCGTTTCTCTTCAGGACAGGTTGAGTCTTCGGACTGTCCTGGTGTGGATAATGTGGTGGACAGGTTGCAGCAGATCTGGACTCAGGTAGTGGACAATTTGACCTTGTCCCAGGAGAAGGCTCAGCTTTTCGCTAATCGCAGACGCCGTGTGGGACCCCGACTTCGTGTTGGGGATCTGGTTTGGTTATCTTCTCGTCATATACCTATGAAGGTTTCCTCTCCTAAATTTAAACCTCGTTTTATTGGTCCGTATAGGATTTCTGAGATTCTCAATCCGGTGTCTTTTCGTCTGACCCTCCCAGACTCCTTTTCCATACATAATGTATTCCATAGGTCGTTGTTGAGGAGATACGTGGCACCTATGGTTCCATCTGTGGAGCCTCCTGCCCCTGTTTTGGTGGAGGGGGAATTGGAGTATATTGTGGAGAAGATTTTGGATTCTCGTGTCTCTAGACGGAAACTCCAGTATCTGGTCAAATGGAAGGGTTATGCTCAGGAAGATAATTCCTGGGTTTTTGCCTCTGATGTCCATGCCCCAGATCTTGTTCGTGCCTTTCATGTGGCTCATCCTGGTCGGCCTGGGGGTTCTGGTGAGGGTTCGGTGACCCCTCCTCAAGGGGGGGGTACTGTTGTGAATTCTGTGGCTGAGTTCACTTCTGTGGTCACAAGTGGTATTGCAGTCTCTGGGCTTCCTCCCTCAGGTGTTTTGGTGAGCTCGTTGGCTGCCTTGCTATTTAACTCCACCTGAGTCTGTCTTCCTTGCTCCTTGTCAATGTTCCAGTGTTGGATCTGAGCTACTGCATCTTTCCTTGGGCCTGCTGCTCTGCTAGATAAGTGCTTCTAGTTTGTTTTCTGTTTTTTCTGTCCAGCTTGTTATTATCTTTTGCTGGAAGCTCTGAGAAGCAAAGGGGTGCACCGCCGTGCTGTTAGTTCGGCACGGTGGGTCTTTTTGCCCCTTTGCGTGGTTTTCGTTTTAGGGTTTTTTGTAGACTGCATAGTTCTCTTTGCTATCCTCGCTCTGTCTAGAATATCGGGCCTCACTTTGCTGAATCTATTTCATTCCTACGTTTGTCTTTTCATCTTGCTAACAGTCATTATATGTGGGGGGCTGCCTATTCCTTTGGGGTATTTCTCTGAGGTAAGTCAGGCTTGTATTTCTATCTTCAGGCTAGTCAGCTCCTCAGGCAGTGCCGAGTTGCATAGGTAGTGGATAGGCGCAATCCACTGCTGCTTCCAGTTGTGTGAGGATAGATCAGGTACTGCAGTCTACAGAGATTCCACGTCTCAGAGCTCGTCCTATTGTTTTGGGTTATTGCCAGATCTCTGTATGTGCGCTGATTACTGCACGCTGTGTTGCCTGATTGCCAGCCATAACAGTACTGTTGTGAATTCTGTGGCTGAGTTCACTTCTGTGGTCACAAGTGGTATTGCAGTCTCTGGGCTTCCTCCCTCAGGTGTTTTGGTGAGCTCGTTGGCTGCCTTGCTATTTAACTCCACCTGAGTCTGTCTTCCTGGCTCCTTGTACTGTTATGGCTGGCAATCAGGCAACACAGCGTGCAGTAATCAGCGCACATACAGAGATCTGGCAATAACCCAAAACAATAGGACGAGCTCTGAGACGTGGAATCTCTGTAGACTGCAGTACCTGATCTATCCTCACACAACTGGAAGCAGCAGTGGATTGCGCCTATCCACTACCTATGCAACTCGGCACTGCCTGAGGAGCTGACTAGCCTGAAGATAGAAATACAAGCCTGACTTACCTCAGAGAAATACCCCAAAGGAATAGGCAGCCCCCCACATATAATGACTGTTAGCAAGATGAAAAGACAAACGTAGGAATGAAATAGATTCAGCAAAGTGAGGCCCGATATTCTAGACAGAGCGAGGATAGCAAAGAGAACTATGCAGTCTACAAAAAACCCTAAAACGAAAACCATGCAAAGGGGCAAAAAGACCCACCGTGCCGAACTAACAGCACGGCGGTGCACCCCTTTGCTTCTCAGAGCTTCCAGCAAAAGATAATAACAAGCTGGACAGAAAAAACAGAAAACAAACTAGAAGCACTTATCTAGCAGAGCAGCAGGCCCAAGGAAAGATGCAGTAGCTCAGATCCAACACTGGAACATTGACAAGGAGCAAGGAAGACAGACTCAGGTGGAGTTAAATAGCAAGGCAGCCAACGAGCTCACCAAAACACCTGAGGGAGGAAGCCCAGAGACTGCAATACCACTTGTGACCACAGAAGTGAACTCAGCCACAGAATTCACAACAGGTCCCCGACTTCGTGTTGGGGATCTGGTTTGGTTATCTTCTCGTCATATTCCTATGAAGGTTTCCTCTCCTAAATTTAAACCTCGTTTTATTGGTCCGTATAGGATTTCTGAGGTTCTCAATCCTGTGTCTTTTCGTTTGACCCTCCCAGACTCCTTTTCCATACATAATGTATTCCATAGGTCGTTGTTGCGGAGATACGTGGCACCTATGGTTCCATCTGTTGAGCCTCCTGCCCCGGTTTTGGTGGAGGGGGAATTGGAGTATATTGTGGAGAAGATTTTGGATTCTCGTGTTTCTAGACGGAAACTCCAGTATCTGGTTAAATGGAAGGGTTATGCTCAGGAAGATAATTCCTGGGTTTTTGCCTCTGATGTTCATGCTTCCGATCTTGTTCGTGCCTTTCATGCGGCTCATCCTGGTCGGCCTGGGGGCTCTGGTGAGGGTTCGGTGACCCCTCCTCAAGGGGGGGGTACTGTTGTGAATTCTGTGGCTGAATTCACTCCTGTGGTCACAAGTGGTACTGCAGCTTCTGAGCTTCCTCCCTCAGGTGTTCTGGTGAGCTCGTTAACTGCTTCATTACTTAACTCCGCCTGATGCTGCTATCCTTGCTCCTTGTCAATGTTTCAGTGTTGGATCTGAGCTTCTCCTGATTGTTCCTGTGACCTGCTGCTCTGTATAGCTAAGTGCTTTTTGCTTTTTTGTTGCTTTTTTTCTGTCCAGCTTGTCTTTTGTTTTGCTGGAAGCTCTGAGACGCAAAGGGTGTACCGCCGTGCCGTTAGTTCGGCACGGTGGGTTTTTTTTGCCCCCTTTGCGTGGTTTTGCTTTAGGGTTTTTTGTAGACTGCAAAGTTCGCTTTACTGTCCTCGCTCTGTCCTAGAATATCGGGCCCCACTTTGCTGAATCTATTTCATCCCTACGTTTTGTCTTTTCATCTTACAGTCATTATATGTGGGGGGCTGCCTTTTCCTTTGGGGAATTTCTCTGGGGCAAGTCAGGCCTATTTTTCTATCTTCAGGCTAGCTAGTTTCTTAGGCTGTGCCGAGTTGCCTAGGTAGTTGTTAGGCGCAATCCACAGCCGCTTTTAGTTGTGTTTAGGATAGGATCAGGTGTGCAGTCTACAGAGTTTCCACGTCTCAGAGCTCGTTCTTGTATTTTTGGGTATTTGTCAGATCACTGTGTGCGCTCTGATCGCTAAGCACACTGTGTTTCTGGATTGCCTTCATAACACCTGTCATTAGCAAACATAACAGGCTGGCTAGCAGCTATAACTCATGCAGCTGCTTCAACAAAAACTAAATCTCCGAGCAGTCACAAATACTAGGAGACCTCCCAGGAAAACCTGAGCAACGAGTATACTCGCTCATCACTAGTGTCCATCTTTTTCACAAAACCATAGATTTGTATTGGACCTTTTCATCCATCAAACTCGAAAACATGGACTTGTGAAAAGCACAACGGATTATGTGTACGTGTTCTATCCATGAAAAACAACAGGTATGTCTGAGGCCAAAGACAACTTAGTCTACTGCTCCGCTCATGCCATCCTACTGGGGAGTTTATCAGGTGTAAGTCCAGTCTTGGTCCAGAAGCCTTATTGTAGGGTTGTGGGAAGTTTGTAAAGCCCCTTATTCTTGGGATAACAGCTCTTTGAGTCGCTAGAAGTTTAGGCAAGCAATGTTCTTCGATTTCTCGAGTGCATTTAACTCCCTGCAGCCACTTTTACTACACAAAAAGATGACTGATATGAAGGTTGAGGAGGGGATGAGAAATTGGATAACTGACTACCTATCAGATCGGCCACAGTTTGTACAGATGGGAGCAGTTGTGTCAAGCAGATTATTGAGCAGTGTAGGTGCCCCCCCAGGGAACGGTGCTTGCACCCTTTCTATTCACACTGTATACTTCAGACTTTCAGTATAAATCTGAACTTTGCCACCTTCAAAAATTTTCGGATGACTCTGTGGTTGTGGGATGCATTAGGGGAGATCGGGGGGATGAGGAATACAGAAGTGTGGTGTCGAATTTCGTGGATTGGTGCAATGGTAACTATCTACAACTAAATGTTAAGAAAACTAAGGAGTTGGTGGCCAACTATAGCAGGATTAAGATGGAATGCTTACCGATCACTATTGCTGGTCAGGAGGTAGAGCAGGTGGAGAGTTACAAATATTTGGGGGTCCATTTGGATAGCAAACTGGACTGGAGATGCCACTCAGAGTTTGTCTACAAGAAGGGGATGAGCAGATTGTATTTCCTAAGGAAACTGAGGTCTTTTAATGTGTGTAGCAAAATGTTAGAAATGTTCTACCAATCTGTGGTGGCAAGTGCCATCTTTTTTGCAATCATGTGCTGGGGTAGTAGTGTGCGGGCCTCTGATGCTAATAAGCTGAATAAGATTATTAAGAAGGCAAGTTCTGCTGTGGGCTGCAATCTGGACTCTTTTGGGGAGGTAGTGGAGAAAAGAACTCTGAGAAAGTGTATGACAATTATGAACAATAATGCACATCCACTATATGAGCTATTCATGAGACAGAAGAGCACCTTCAGTAACCGGCTAATACTTCTGAGGTGTAAGAAGGAAAAATATAGGAAATCGTTTGTGCCAACTGCCATGGGAATGTAAAACAATAACATTAGGGTTAAACCACCAAGGTGAATGTCTACTTATTGCTCTACATTTCACTTCACTCGTTGTGTATGTCCTATTCTAATGTATAATGTTCTTCTGGCAACTCCACTGTCATGTCAACTATGTAATTCCTTTATGATTTTTATGATTTAAGTTGTGCTGCTGTGATACCATAATTTCCCACGGGATCAATAAAGTGTATCGTATCGTATCGTATCGTATCGTAGAATTTTATATTTCAATCCCCCCCCAACAACATCAGTCCCTCCTGCTGCACCCTGACAGATTGCCTACATCTCTGACTCCAGTTGAGGTCACCATAACTGAACCTTTGTGAAATGACTCGTTAGATAATTTGGGATCATTGCGCTATACACCTACCTGATTAATATAGTTCGGAGGAAGGTGAAATCAACCCTTGTGTGCAGCACAGTGCAGAATGCAAGAACGCTACATTTATCTGTAAGACGTCTCCGAAATGCTTCCTCTATCCTCTAAGTTTCGGTTTCCTTTCAGCAGAAATCTGGCACCCCTCCCAAAAAGAATCTTTTTTTTTTATGACTTATTGTTTTGTTAACCCTTCTCTGTCTTGTGTGCAAAAAAATAACATTTTGGAATGTTTCTTTCATAGGGATGCTTTTTAAATGTTCATTTTTTGATTCTTATTCTGTAGAAAACACATTGGGCTTTCTAATTTTTATCAAATTAGAGTGTAATTCTTGGTAATTTGTGAGTATTATGTAGGGAAAAAAGGATCAAAAGAAATGAAAAGTACACTTACTCATAATTTTCAACTTCTTTTCTAAGGTATTTGGCTCTATCACTTATATTTTTCATGAAAATTAATCCTTAAATTTTAGCAGTCATATGTGCATGGTGTGCAGTCCATGATGGCGGTGTACAGAATCACTAAAAAAACAGCGACGCTAAATAACGAGAACTCTCTTTTGGAGATTTTCCGAAAACCAAAATAACATAGATATCATTGCTCAAAGATCCAAGACCAGAACCACTAAAATAATGCAAAACTCAGACGAGACTGTAAGGGTGTGCTCACACGGCGAGTGCAATGCGAGAAAGCACCTCGTTGCACTCTGACCAATATTTTTTAATGAGTCAGTACTCAACTGAGATTTTTTCCTCATGCCTAGTAAAACTCTCAGAATGCTGAAAGTGGATGCGAGAATAAGATCACACTCACCAATGTAAATCAATGTGTGCATGTGCTGTGTACATAGGTGATATATACTGTAGATTAAAGATTTAGGACATAAAACACAATGCAATAGGCTTAATGTATATCGATGTTTTACATTATTAATTTGAAGCTGTAGTCTGCCCAGACGAAGGTAGATGGCAGAGATAGGCAGAGGTATGATAGTGCTAATGTTTGTGATTAGCCCACAGTGGGAGGGGTTAGTGCCAGGGAAAGCAGATTACTTCCTGGATTGAGTAAGTGAGAATTTGGATAGCACCGTGTGTGCCGAGCTGCGAAAGGGTGATCCACAGCCAGAAAGAGATGGGAACTAATATTGATAGAAGAGGCAGAGTGGCCTTCCACGTTAAAGGGGTCCTTAGGCAGGATGGCATGTCACGAGAATCTCAAAGCATGATAAACGGCAAAGGAATGGACCTAAAGAAGACTGAGACTGAGGGAATAGTGAGGATACTGAGTCGTAGGGCCAGGGTGTTCATAGTGCCAGAATGAGGAGCCACTGAGCTGGTGTAGAGAAACTCGATGAACAGGAATGTACTGTAGCAACAAGCTAGGTTGTGATGAATTAGGGTGAAACAGTGTGCCATACTGTCTCTGGAGTAGACTCCAGTGAGAGGAAATGATGTATATGAAAATGCTGCTTGCTGTGAATGAAACATGCTGAAGTCTGTGTACTCGATATCAAGCTCAGTAAAGGCTCAAGGCCCTCACAACACAAACACCCAAGCAGTACCCACAATTTTCTCTAGAGTAGCCGGGCAGGATTAAACAGAATCTCGCCCACAACTACCTCTCCCCGACATCTCACATTTGGCATAGTTGGCAGGATCGAGCCATGAATCAGGAAGAATTTATGGATGTGGGGATGGCTCCTGTGATAGTAAATATAGTGACCATTACATTTTCTAAAGTGGCACCGAGCAAGGACTGCAAGATGACATTGCCATTTGAGAGTTGTAAGCTTTTCGAAAGAATGACAGTGTGAAGCAATGGTGGAATGGCAACTGACATTGGCCCACTGTGAATGGGCCAAGGAGAAGGATGACAAGAAGGTGAGACCAGGCAGCCTGCTGGAGAGGGTCGAGGCTGAGCAGGAGCCAGAGCCATGGATGGTGGCCTGGTCTGTGTCCCAAGATAGGGCCAAATGCCTGGAGATCTCGCAGGCCCAGATGCCGGAGGTAAATCCTAACACACCTCTTGCTAATCAGGCAAAGTGGAATGCATCTGGGTGTCCTGGCAGAGAAGGTCCCCTAGAGGAGAGCCAGAAGACCGGAGAGGAAAATTGGGTCAGATGTTGAAGTCCACATTGGGCTCTTTACACATTTGTCCAGAGCAGCTTGGAGCTTGGAACTACAAGAGCATGAACATTTCAGCGGTTCTAGGACCCATGTGTCCAGGAAACTTTGTTGTTGGCCATGGATGGCTGAAGAATGACCCCCCCGGTTTATCTCCCCTTCTGGTTGAGGGTTTGGAGCTCAGGGTCCTACACCATTAGCATTTATTATCAGGGGCCTGCTGTACCCTGCGAGTGCATTTGTCATCTGACAAGGTTTTGGTGAGTTTGCTGCTCTTCATGTTGTGTTTTTTTGGGAATTTTTCTATGTTAGCTGGGTTCTACATCATTCCTCATTGCCTTTGCCTCAAATGGACTGTGTCCCAATCTTGTAGACTGATGGGGAACAAGGGACTGTGCCCCCAATGGACTGTGTCCCATGATGACTCTGCACCAAAAGAACTGTGTCATTGTCATAAGGATCAATGCTTAGGTGAATGGACGAAATGATGTCCCAACCAATTTAATGCCTTGTGGACAGCTTATGGGCTTTGCCATAACAAGGACAATGGTTTACCTGGAAGGACAGTGGCTTGGTCAGAGGTGATGGGGTGCAGAGTGTACATTCATGAGAAAAAAAATGAACTTTTATGAATTTACCAAATGACTGCAATGAAACAAAGAGTAAAAAATGTAAAGGGGTCTGAATACTTTCTGTACCCACTGTATGTGTTTCATTATTTCAATTTAAAGACAATTTGGTACCAGATTTTTGCAACCTAATCTGTGACCAGCATGATATAGACTCATAGACCCTCATTTCAGAAATGTGTCAATTCCTGGGCTGCTTGCTGTAGCTTTGATAACTTCCCTGTTGTATCAGCAGGAAATTATCAATAGATGACTACTTGGCCTGCTTCCCTATAGTCCACTATATTCATTTGTTGTGTATAACCACACCCCCACCACTGATTGGCAGCTTTCTGTCTATGCACAGTGTACACAAAAAGCTGCCAATCAGTGATGTGGGCAGAGTTATACAGAGCTCAGCTGCTAGATCTGCAGTAGAGGAAACAGTGAATTTATCAAAACTGCAACAGGTAGTCCAGTATGTGATGCATAGCTGGAATCAGGGTCTATGTTTGTACATCATGCTTCTCTTATATAGAACAGCAAAAACTTGATGACAGATTTCCTTTTAGGCTATGTGCACACGTTTTGGATTTTGCTGCGGATCTGCAGCGGATTGGACGCTGCGGATTCACAGCAGCTTTCCATGAGTTTACAGTGCCATGTAAACCTACGGAAAACAAATTCCGCAGTGCACATGCTGTGGAAAATACCGTGCGAAAATGTAGCGTTGTTTATTCCGCAGCATGTCAATTCTTTGTGCGGATTCTGCAGCGGTTTACACCTGCTCCATTATAGGAATCCGCAGGTGTAAAACTGCAGGTGGAATCCGCACAAAATCTGCAAAAAAAATCACGGTAAAAGCGCAGTAATTCTGCAGGAAATCCGCAGTGCGGTTTACCTGCGGATTTACCAAAATCAGTCAGGGAAAAATCCGCAGACTAATCCGCATGGTGGGCACATACCCTAAGACCTCATTCAGACATTTATCTATCTTTTTCCTTGCATGTAAAAACATTCACTTTTATTCTTCAGTGTTTTGGATCAGATTTCATCAGTTTTTGGTCACTTTGTAAATGTTTACCATCAGTGTTTAACCCCTCTCCGACATCGGCGGTACATTTACACCGATGTCGGACACCCTCCTTTGATGTGGGCTCCGACACTGAGCCCACATCTTTCCCAGGACATGTTGGCTGTTTTGAACAGCTGACATGTTCTCGCAATAGCCGCAGGTGGAATCGCGATCCACCTGCGGCTATTAACCAGTTAAATACCGCTGTCAAACTCTGACAGCAGCATTTAATAAGCGCTGCCGGCAATTGCATCAGAAATACACCCACAAGTGACCTGCGTCACATGGTCGTGGGTCACCGGTGTGTTTGCATGACAACGAGAGGTCTTCTGGAGACCTCTATGGCTGTCAGTGACGGATTGCTGTGAGAGCCACCCAGTAGCTCATAGCAAGTGAGCAATTCTGCTATATGGAGGCAATCTGATCATCGCCTCTATGTAACAGAGCCGATTGGGTTGTGGCAGCTTCTAGTCTGCCATGGAGGCTATTGAAGCATGCCAAAAGTAAAAATAAATGTTTTTAAAAATATGAAAAATATATACATATAAAAGTTCAAATCACCCCCTTTATGCCCCATTCAAAATAAAACAATAAAAAACAAAATCAAATATACATATATTTGGTTTCGCAGCATTCAGAATCGCTCAATCTATCAATAGAAACAAGGATTAAAATGTCAAAACGACATAATTACATTTTTTTGGTCGCCGCAACATTGCATTAAAATGCAATAACAGGCGATCAAAAGAAAAACGTCAGCTCGGCATGCAACTAATCTCTCACCCAACCTGAAATCATGAAAAATGGAGACGCTACGGGTATCGGAAAATGGCACAATTTTTTTTTTTTTTTTTAAAGTTTGGAATTTTTTGTCACCGCTTAGATTAAAAAGAACCTAAACATGTTTGGTGTCTTTGATCTTGTAATGACCTGGAGAATCATAATGGCAGGTCCGTTTTAGCATTTAATGAACCTAGCAAAAAAAGCCAAACAAAAAACCAATGTGGGATTGCAATTTGTTTGCAATTTCACCACACTTGGAATAGTTTTTCCTGTTTTCTAGTACACGACAAGGTAAAACCAATGGTGTGATTCAAAAGTACAACTCATTCCCCCAAAAACAAGCCCTCACATGGCCATATTGATGGAAAAATAAAAAAGTTAGGGCTCTGAGAAGAAGGGGAGCCAAAAACGAAAACGCAAAACCGAAATTAAGCTCTGGGGGTTAAAGAGTTAATCACTGATTTTTCACTGATGAAAAGACAAAAAAATGAAAACCTTCAATCCATTGCAATTTTTATCACGTACAGCACAAGGTCTGCACACTGACTCCGTCCATGTACTGTCTGTAATTTTTATGGACCCATAGTTAGACGAGTATGTAGAACTTTGAGTTATGTCTCCGATCAAAAATAGAAATATCTCCATTAATCTTTTATGGACATACGGCCGGCAAAAAACACACATAGATATGAAGACAACCATAGACTTTAATACGTATGTGTTCTATGTCTGATAGAACAAGTGAGTGATTCACTGACTTCTGCATGAGGTCTGTGTGGCTGTTGAGACTGCCTCATCAAATGAAAAAAAGTTATATGCAATACTTGTCATGTGTTTTGTGCACATAAATGAAATCTGTATGACTAGGGTTGAGCGAAACGGGTCGAACATTTTCAAAAGTCGCCGACTTTTGGCTAAGTCGGGGTTTCATGAAACCCGATCCGACCCCTGTGCGGGGTCGGCCATGCGGTACGCGACTTTCGCGCCAAAGTCGCGTTTCAATGACGCGAAAAGCGCCATTTCTCAGCCAATGAAGGTAAACGCAGAGTGTGGGCAGCGTGATGACATAGGTCCTGGTCCCCACCATCTTAGAGAAGGGCATTGCAGTGATTGGCTTGCTGTCTGCGACGTCACAGGGGCTATAAAGAGGCGTTCCCGCCGACCGCCATCTTACTGCTGCTGATCTGAGCTTAGGGAGAGGTTGCTGCCGCTTTGTCAGAAGCAGGGATAGCGTTAGGCAGGGTCCATTAACCACAAAACCGCTTGTGCTGCAGCGATTTGCACTGTCCAACACCACCCTCGGTGTGCAGGGACAGTGGAAGTTTTTTTTTTTTTTTTTTTTTCCCCTCAGCGCTGTAGCTCATTGGGCTGCCCTAGAAGGCTCCCTGATAGCTGCATTGCTGTGTGTACGCCGCTGTGCAAACCAACTGCTTTTTTCAAAGCACAAATCCTCTTGTTCCTTCCTTTCTGCACAGCTATCTTTTTTGTTTGTCCACACTTTTTATTTCATTTGTGCATCAGTCCACTCCTTATTGCTGCCTGCCATACCTGGCTGAGATTACTGCAGGCAGGGAGATAGTAGCTGCCTGCCATACCTGGCTGAGATTACTGCAGGCAGGGAGATAGTAATTGTAGGACATTCCCTGTTTTTTTTTTTTTTTTTTTTTTGGTGGGAGATTAAGATTGGCAATTTGGCATTTCTGCTAGAGTGCCATCCCTGTGTGTGCCATCTCTCTCACATAGTGGGCCATAGAAAGCCTTTTCATTTTTCTGTATTTTTTTTTGTGGGGTGTATAAATTCTCCCTGATAAAAATACAGTGGGAGATTAATATTGGCCTTTGGGCTTGTGTGCCAGTCCTGAGTGTGCCATCTCTCTCACAAATAGTGGGCCATAGAAAGCCTATTTTATTTTTTTTGGGGTTTTATAAATTCTCCCTGAAAAAAAGGGAGATTAATATTGGCCTCTGGGCTTGTGTGCCAGTCCTGAGCGTGCCATCTGTGCCAGCCCTGAGCGTGCCATCTCTCTCACAAATAGTGGGCCATAGAAAGCCTATTAATTTTTTTTTTTGGTTTTATAAATTCTCCCTGAAAAAAAGGGAGATTAATATTGGCCTCTGGGCTTGTGTGCCAGTCCTGAGCGTGCCATCTGTGCCAGCCCTGAGCGTGCCATCTCTCTCACAAATAGTGGGCCATAGAAAGCCTATTTAATTTTTTTTTTTGTTTTATAAATTTTCCCTGAAAAAAGGGAGATTAATATTGGCCTCTGGGCTTGTGTGCCAGTTGTGAGCGTGCCATCTGTGCCAGTCCTGAGCGTGCCATCTCTCTCACAAATAGTGGGCCATAGAAAGCCTATTTAAATTTTTTTTTGGTTTTATAAATTCTCCCAGAAAAAAAGGGAGATTAATATTGGCCTCTGGGCTTCTGTGCCAGTCCTGAGCGTGCCATCTGTGCCAGTCCTGAGCGTCCCATCTCTCTCACAAATAGTGGGCCATAGAAAGCCTATTTTATTTTTTTTGGGGGTTTTATAAATTCTCCCTGAAAAAAAGGGAGATTAATATTGGCCTCTGGGCTTGTGTGCCAGTCCTGAGCGTGCCATCTGTGCCAGCCCTCAGCGTGCCATCTCTCTCACAAATAGTGGGCCATAGAAAGCCTATTTATTTATTTTTTTTGTTTTATAAATTTTCCCTGAAAAAAGGGAGATTAATATTGGCCTCTGGGCTTGTGTGCCAGTTGTGAGCGTGCCATCTGTGCCAGTCCTGAGCGTGCCATCTCTCTCACAAATAGTGGGCCATAGAAAGCCTATTTAAATTTTTTTTTGGTTTTATAAATTCTACCAGAAAAAAAGGGAGATTAATATTGGCCTCTGGGCTTCTGTGCCAGTCCTGAGCGTGCCATCTGTGCCAGTCCTGAGCGTCCCATCTCTCTCACAAATAGTGGGCCATAGAAAGCCTATTTTTTTTTTTTTTTGGGTTTTAGAAATTCTCCCTGGAAAAAAAAAGGGAGATTAATATTGCCCTTTGGGCTTGTGTGCCAGTACTAAGCGTTCCATCTCTCTCTCTCTCTCTCTCAGTCAGTGGGCCATAGAACGCCTATTTTTGGTTTTATTTGTTTTCTAAATTCTCCCTGAAAAAATCATTTTATTTTATTTGGTTTCTAAATTCTTCCTGATAAAATCACATTTTTTTTATTATTTTTTTTTCTAAAGTCTCCCTGAAAAAAAAAAAAAAAACAGTGGGAGATTAATATTGGCCTTTCTGCTTGTGTGCCAGTCTTGACTCCTGGGTGCGTCATCTCTCAGTCAGTGGGCCATAGAACGCCTATTTTTGGTTTTATTTGTTTTATAAATTCTCCCAGAAAAAATCATTTTATTTTATTTGGTTTCTAAATTCTTCCTGATAAAATCACATTTTTTTTATTATTTTTTTTTCTAAAGTCTCCCTGAAAAAAAAAAAAAAAAACAGTGGGAGATTAATATTGGCCTTTCTGCTTGTGTGCCAGTCTTGACTCCTGGGTGCGTCATCTCTCAGTCAGTGGGCCATAGAACGCCTATTTTTGGTTTTATTTGTTTTATAAATTCTCCCAGAAAAAATCATTTTATTTTATTTGGTTTCTAAATTCTTCCTGATAAAATCACATTTTTTTTATTATTTTTTTTTCTAAAGTCTCCCTGAAAAAAAAAAAAAAAAACAGTGGGAGATTAATATTGGCCTTTCTGCTTGTGTGCCAGTCTTGACTCCTGGGTGCGTCATCTCTCAGTCAGTGGGCCATAGAACGCCTATTTTTGGTTTTATTTGTTTTCTAAATTCTCCCTGAAAAAATCATTTTATTTTATTTGGTTTCTAAATTCTTCCTGATAAAATCACATTTTTTTTATTATTTTTTTTTCTAAAGTCTCCCTGAAAAAAAAAAAAAAAAACAGTGGGAGATTAATATTGGCCTTTCTGCTTGTGTGCCAGTCTTGACTCCTGGGTGCGTCATCTCTCAGTCAGTGGGCCATAGAACGCCTATTTTTGGTTTTATTTGTTTTATAAATTCTCCCAGAAAAAATCATTTTATTTTATTTGGTTTCTAAATTCTTCCTGATAAAATCATATTTTTTTTATTATTTTTTTTTCTAAAGTCTCCCTGAAAAAAAAAAAAAAAAAACAACCAAAAAAAACAGTGGGAGATTAATATTGGCCTTTCTGCTTGTGTGCCAGTCTTGACTCCTGGGTGTGCCATCTCTCTCTCTCTCTCTCTCTCTCTCTCTCCAATTGTGGTCCATAGAAAGCCTATATTTTTTTTCCTTGATTTGGGTTCTAAAATCTACCAGAGAAAATAACTACATCAATCATTGGTAGAAAAATATTGGCCTCTGGGTTTGTGTGCCACTCCTGACTCCTGTGTGCGTCATCTCTCAGTCAGTGGGCCATAGAACGCCTATTTTTGTTTTTATTTGTTTTATAAATTCTCCCTGAAAAAATCATTTTATTTTATTTGGTTTCTAAATTCTTCCTGATAAAATCATATTTTTTTTATTATTTTTTTTTCTAAAGTCTCCCTGAAAAAAAAAAAAAAAAAAAAAAAACAGTGGGAGATTAATATTGGCCTTTCTGCTTGTGTGCCAGTCTTGACTCCTGGGTGTGCCATCTCTCTCTCTCTCTCTCTCTCTCTCCAATTGTGGTCCATAGAAAGCCTACATTTTTTTTCCTTGATTTGGGTTCCAAAATCTACCAGAGAAAATAACTCCATCAATCATTGGTAGAAAAATATTGGCCTCTGGGCTTGTGTGCCACTCCTGATTCCTGTGTGCGTCATCTCTCACTCAGTGGCCCATAGAAAGCATATAGTTTGTTACATTTGTTTTCTAAATTCTCCCTGCAAAAATCTTTTTTTTTTTTTTGGGGGGGTTTCTAAAGTGTTCCTGAAAAAAATAAAAATAAAAAAAAAATAATAGTGTGACATTAATATTAACATTTGTGCTTCAGTGACAGTCCTGCGTGTGGGGCATCTCTCTAATTTGCAGCCACCAAAAAAAGAGTGTGTAACATTGGGCCTGATTTTCGCTGTGGTCTCACCAACCTGTAAAGGGGTAGCTAAATCATACTGAAGTTATAGCTCACCGTGTAAGTTGTGTGACTGCAACAAATAACGTTAGTTTGGTTACGTTTTTAAAACAATGAGGAAGTCTAGTGGAAGAGGTCGTGGCCGGGGGCGTTCATTGTCAGCTGGTAATGAGGGTAGTGGTAGTGGTGGAGCATCAGGTGGTCGTGGGGTAAAAAATATTGCACCTAAGTCTGGAGCTGTGGAGCCAGGTTCGTCGTCCGGCTACACAAGGCCTCGAACGCTCCCTTTTCTGGGATTAGGAAAACCGCTTTTAAAGCCGGAGCAGCAAGAGCAAGTTTTGGCTTATCTTGCTGACTCAGCCTCTAGCTCTTTTGCCTCATCTCGTGAAACTGGTAAAAGTAAAAGCAGCGCGTCGTTAGTGGATGTTCACGGTCAGGGACAAGTCACTTCCTTGTCCTCTTCAGCAAAAACAACAACAGAGAAGAATGCAGCAGGCGACACAACGGGTTACTCCATGGAGCTCTTTACACATACCGTCCCTGGCTTAGAAAGTGAAGCAGTTAACAGTCCATGCCCATTACAAATTGAATCTGACATGGAGTGCACTGACGCACAGCCACAGCCAGACTACTATGCTGGTCCTTTGACTCAGACCACAACATTGCCCTCGCAGGGTGCTGATCAAGAATCAGACCCTGATGAGACTATGTTGCCCCATCACGAACGCTATACCACCGAACGACACGGTGACACAGACGAAGTTGCGCAGGAGGTACAAGAAGAGTTATTAGATGACCCAGTTCTTGACCCCGATTGGCAGCCATTGGGGGAACAGGGTGCAGGCGGCAGCAGTTCTGAAGCAGAGGAGGAGGAGGGGCCGCAGCAGGCATCAACATCGCCACAGGTTCCATCTGCCGGGCCCGTATCTTGCCCAAAACGCGTGGCAAAGCCAAAACCTGGTGGAGGACAGCGTGGCCATCCGGTTAAAGCTCAGTCTGCAATGCCTGAAAAGGTATCCGATGCTAGAAAGAGTGCAGTCTGGCATTTTTTTAAACAACATCCAATTGATCAGCGCAAAGTCATCTGTCAAAAATGTTCTACTTCCTTAAGCAGAGGTCAGAATCTGAAAAGTCTCAATACTAGTTGCATGCATAGACATTTAACCACCATGCATTTGAAAGCTTGGACTAACTACCAAACGTCCCTTAAGGTTGTTGCACCCTCGGCCAATGAAGCTAGTCATCAACGCAACATCCCTTCCGGCAGTGTAGGACCACCATTTAGCGCACCACCTGCTGTATCTGTGCAGGTATCTTTGCCAGGCCAAAGCAGTCAGGGTCAGGGAATCACCAGTTTCGTAGTAGGAAACACTGCATCTAGGGCACCGGCGGCAACAATACCATCTCCCACCGTCTCTCAGTCTGCCATGTCCACCGGCACCCCCGCTAGTTCCACGATCTCCAGCTCTCCAGTCCAGCTCACCCTACATGAGACTATGGTTAGAAAAAGGAAATACTTAGCCTCGCATCCGCGTACACAGGGTTTGAACGCCCACATAGCTAGACTAATCTCGTTAGAGATGATGCCCTACCGGTTAGTTGAAAGCGAAGCTTTCAAAGACCTGATGGACTACGCTGTACCACGCTACGAGCTACCCAGTCGACACTTTTTTTCCAGAAAAGCCATCCCAGCCCTCCACCAGCATGTTAAAGAGCGCATCGTCCATGCACTCAGGCAATCTGTGAGCACAAAGGTGCACCTGACAACAGATGCATGGACCAGTAGGCATGGCCAGGGACGTTACGTGTCCATCACGGCACACTGGGTAAATGTGGTGGATTCAGGGTCCACAGGGGACAGCAAGTTTGGGACAGTTCTGCCTAGCCCACGGTCTAGTAAACAGTTGTCTGTAGCCGTTCGCACCCCCTCCTCCTCCTCCTCCTCGTCCTCCTGCAGAAGCAAGAGCTCGTCTACAGACCGCAGTCGCACAAACACTCCATCCGCACCTGCCACTGTTGCACACCAGGTCTCCCATTATGGGGCAGCTACTGGCATACGTCAGCAGGCTGTATTGGCTATGAAGTGTTTGGGCGACAATAGACACACCGCGGAAGTTCTGTCCGAGTTCTTGCAGCAAGAAACGCAGTCGTGGCTGGGCACTGTAGATCTTGAGGCAGGCAAGGTAGTGAGTGATAACGGAAGGAATTTCATGGCTGCCATCTCCCTTTCCCAACTGAAACACATTCCTTGCCTGGCTCACACCTTAAACCTGGTGGTGCAGTGCTTCCTGAAAAGTTATCCGGGGTTATCCGACCTGCTCCTCAAAGTGCGTGGACTTTGCGCACATATCCGCCGTTCGCCTGTACACTCCAGCCGTATGCAGACCTATCAGCGTTCTTTGAACCTTCCCCAGCATCGCCTAATCATAGACGTTGCAACAAGGTGGAACTCAACACTGCACATGCTTCAGAGACTGTGCGAACAGAGGCGGGCTGTTATGTTTTTGTGGGAGGATACACATACACGGGCAGGCAGTAGGATGGCAGACATGGAGTTGTCAGGTGTGCAGTGGTCGAAGATTCAAGACATGTGTCAAGTCCTTCAGTGTTTTGAGGAATGCACACGGCTGGTTAGTGCAGACAACGCCATAATAAGCATGAGCATCCCCCTAATGCGTCTGCTGATGCAAAGTTTGACGCACATAAAGGATCAGGCGTCTGCACCAGAGGAAGAGGAAAGCCTTGATGACAGTCAGCGATTGTCTGGTCAGGGCAGTGTACATGACGAGGTACCGGGCGAAGAGGAGGTGGAGGATGAGGAGGATG
This sequence comes from Ranitomeya imitator, assembly GCF_032444005.1. Classification (NCBI taxonomy): domain Eukaryota; kingdom Metazoa; phylum Chordata; class Amphibia; order Anura; family Dendrobatidae; genus Ranitomeya; species Ranitomeya imitator. Next base: position 667,203,630 of record NC_091286.1, read on the forward strand.
ATGGGGATGAGTATATTTTTAATGAGGAAGCTTTCCCGGGGGCACGGGAAATTGGTGGCGTGGCAAGGCCGGGTTCTGGTTTTTTGAGGGACACAAGTGACGTAGATTTGCCTGCAACTGCCCCTCAACCAAGCACAACCGCAGATTTGACAACGGGAACTTTGGCCCACATGGCGGATTATGCCTTGCGTATCCTCAAAAGGGACACACGCATTACAAAAATGATGAACGATGACGATTACTGGTTGGCCTGCCTCCTTGATCCTCGCTATAAAGGCAAATTGCAAAATATTATGCCACATGAGAACTTGGAACTAATATTAGCAACAAAACAATCAACTCTTGTTGACCGTTTGCTTCTGGCATTCCCTGCACACAGCGCCCGTGATCGTTCTCACACGAGCTCCAGGGGCCAGCAGACCAGAGGTGTTAGAGGGGCAGAAATCAGAAGTGGCGTTGGCCAGAGGGGTTTTCTGACCAGGTTGTGGAGTGATTTTTCTATGACCGCAGACAGGACAGGTACTGCAGCATCAATTCAAAGTGACAGGAGACAACATTTGTCCAGTATGGTTACAAACTATTTTTCATCCCTTATCGACGTTCTCCCTCAACCGTCATTCCCATTTGATTACTGGGCATCCAAATTAGACACCTGGCCAGAATTGGCAGAATATGCATTGCAGGAGCTTGCTTGCCCGGCAGCTAGTGTCCTATCAGAAAGAGTATTCAGTGCTGCAGGTTCAATACTAACAGAAAAAAGGACTCGTCTGGCTACCCAAAATGTAGATGATCTAACCTTCATTAAAATGAACCACAACTGGATTTCAAAATCTTTTGCCCCACCCTGCCCGGCTGACACCTAGCTTTCCTATGAAAAGGTCTTGCCTGTGGACTATTCTGAATGACTTTTCCAATCTCGTAATTTTCTTCACCTGATTGTCCAGCATACGACATGTTTCCACCTCACGAAATGGCCAAACTCCCCACACGGGGCCGTGCTATCGCCACTTTGCGCTTGGACCCTTGAGAGTGCTGTTTGTCTGAAGAGGTGGGTGTGGCCGCTTTTGGTCGACGGCACTGCCACTGGGTCCCTCATAGTACAATAAAGTGTCTCTGGCGGTGGTGGTGCGCACCCAACGTCAGACACACCGTTGTAATATGAGGGGCCCTGTGCCTGTAACGCCGGCCACAAGACAGTTCCCCCCCCCAGCTCAAACAGTGCTCTACCACTAGCAAAATTATCTCTCACAGCTTCACCAATGTGTAGTCTAGCCGCTGACATCCTTCAATGCCTGGCACTGACAATACCATTGTTTTGACATTTTTGTTATGTTAGGCCTTCGAAGCCTGTCTGCGGTCCCTTCTTTCTACAACTACTACACTGACCAGGCCACTGCTGGCCGTGTTACCCTGGAACCAATTTAAAAGTGCCTACAGTCAGCCCAATTTTGTTATGTTAGGCCTTCGAAGACTGTCTGCCGTCACTCCTTCCACTAGACTTCCACTGACCATACACTGCTGCCCATGTACCCCTGGAACCAATTTAAAGTGCCTACAGCCAGCCCAATTTTGTTATGTTAGGCCTTGGAAGCCTGTCTGCGGTCACTCCTTCCACTAGACTTCCACTGACCAGACCACTGCTGCCCGTGTACCCCTGGAACCAATTTAAAAGTGCCTACAGCCAGCCCAAGTTTGTTATGTTAGGCCTTGGAAGCCTGTCTGCGGTCACTCCTTCCACTAGGCCTCCACTGACCACACCACTGCTGTCCGTGTACCCCTGGAACCAATTTAAAATTGCCTACAGCCATGTGTTATTATTTTAGGCCTTCGATGCCTGTCTGCGGTCCATTCTTTCAACTACTACTACACTGACCAGGTCACTGCTGCCCGTGTACCCCTGGAACCAATTTAAAATTGCCTACAGCCAGCCCAATTTTTTTATTTTAGGCCTTCGATGCCTGTCTGCGGTCCATTCTTTCAACTACTACTACACTGACCAGGTCACTGCTGCCCGTGTACCCCTGGAACCAATTTAAAATTGCCTACAGCCATGTGTTATTATTTTAGGCCTTCGATGCCTGTCTGCGGTCACTCCTTCCACTAGGCCTCCACTGACCACACCACTGCTGTCCGTGTACCCCTGGAACCAATTTAAAATTGCCTACAGCCATGTGTTTTTATTTTAGGCCTTCGATGCCTGTCTGCGGTCCATTCTTTCAACTACTACTACACTGACCAGGGCACTGCTGGCCGTGTACCCCTGGAACCAACATCAGAAAATATAAAAATAAGTATTTTGCTTATAAAAAAGAAAATACTGGTGAGATATCAAATGCAGACATTTTAACATTAAAAACAAACACACAACTAAAATCTGGTACAGTACTAAAAATGGCCACCAGCTACAATTACTTTCTCCTGCAAGTAGTTAACTGAAAGTTTTTTTAAATTGAAAACACACATATGGCATCCACCGAGTGTTGTCCTGTCGCGTCTTCTTTATATTATTGCCGAGAAGATGCAAAATAATGAAAATAATAAAATCATTAATTACCAAAATAATAGAGAAAGTCAACACCACATTGCAAATAAACATTCATTCCAAATAAAGAAGCAGGGCGCGTCCGAGGGTGAGTATATACCTAATAAGAATCTAATCACCCTCGGACGCGCAATGCTTATTTCCAACAGCCTTCCTTCCTAAGAATCAGCCCTTCCGTCGTGTAGAGAGACGTTGTGTTACACTCCAAGGTGTTCCCCAGGTTGCCTTTCCTGAGCTTCGATCTTCCGGCTCTCGTTTAGTAGTTCTTGGAAACTACACTGCATTAGGCCTTCAAATTGGGTATGGGGTGTAGAGAGAGGGTGTGTTACACTCCAAGGTGTTCCCCAGGTTGCCTTTCCTGAGCTTCGATATTCCGGCTCTCGTTTAGTAGTTGTCGGAAACTACACTGCATTAGGCCTTCAAATTGGGTATGGGGTGTAGAGAGAGGGTGTGTTACACTCCAAGGTGTTCCCCAGGTTGCCTTTCCTGAGCTTCGAAATTCCGGCTCTCGTTTAGTAGTTGTTGGAAACTACACTGCATTAGGCCTACAAATTTGGTATGGGGGAAACATTGGCGCATCTGCGGTCCCTCCTTCCTCTAGGCCTCCACTGACCTGTCTACTGCTGCCCGTGTTCCCCTGGAACCAATTTTAAATTGCCTACAGGCAGCCCAATTTATTATGTTAGGGCTTCGAAGCCTGTCTGCGGTCCCTCCTTCCACTAGGCCTCCACTGACCTGTCTACTGCTGCCCGTGTACCCCTTGAACCAACATCATAAAATAAAAAAAAAAGGATTTTGCTTATAAAAAAGAAAATACTGGTGAGATATCAAATGCAGACATTTTGACATTAAAAACAAACAAACAGCTAAAATCTGGTACAGTACTAAAAATGGCCACCAGCTACAATTACTTTCTCCTGCAAGTAGTTAACTGAAAGGTTTTTTAAATTGAAAACACACATATGGCATCCACCGAGTGTTGTCCTGTCGCGTCTTCTTTATATTATTGCCGATAAGATGCAAAATAATGAAAATAATAAAATCATTAATTACCAAAATAATAGAGAAAGTCAACACCACATTGCAAATAAACATTCATTCCAAATAAAGAAGCAGGGCGCGTCCGAGGGTGAGTATATACCTAATAAGAATCTAATCACCCTCGGACGCGCAATGCTTATTTCCAACAGCCTTCCTTCCTAAGAATCATCCCTTCCGTGGTGTAGAGAGACGTTGTGTTACACTCCAAGGTGTTCCCCAGGTTGCCTTTCCTGAGCTTCGATCTACCGGCTCTCGTTTAGTAGTTGTTGGAAACTACGCTGCATTAGGCCTTCAAATTGGGTATGGGGTGTAGAGAGATGGTGTGTTCCACTCCAAGGTGTTCCCCAGGTTGCCTTTCCTGAGCTTCGATCTTCCGGCTCTCGTTTAGTAGTTCTTGGAAACTACACTGCATTAGGCCTTCAAATTGGGTATGGGGTGTAGAGAGAGGGTGTGTTACACTCCAAGGTGTTCCCCAGGTTGCCTTTCCTGAGCTTCGATATTCCGGCTCTCGTTTAGTAGTTGTTGGAAACTACACTGCATTAGGCCTACAAATTTGGTATGGGGGAAACATTGGCGCATCTGCGGTCCCTCCTTCCTCTAGGCCTCCACTGACCTGTCTACTGCTGCCCGTGTTCCCCTGGAACCAATTTTAAATTGCCTACAGGCAGCCCAATTTATTATGTTAGGGCTTCGAAGCCTGTCTGCGGTCCCTCCTTCCACTAGGCCTCCACTGACCTGTCTACTGCTGCCCGTGTACCCCTTGAACCAACATCATAAAATAAAAAAAAAAGGATTTTGCTTATAAAAAAGAAAATACTGGTGAGATATCAAATGCAGACATTTTGACATTAAAAACAAACAAACAGCTAAAATCTGGTACAGTACTAAAAATGGCCACCAGCTACAATTACTTTCTCCTGCAAGTAGTTAACTGAAAGGTTTTTTAAATTGAAAACACACATATGGCATCCACCGAGTGTTGTCCTGTCGCGTCTTCTTTATATTATTGCCGATAAGATGCAAAATAATGAAAATAATAAAATCATTAATTACCAAAATAATAGAGAAAGTCAACACCACATTGCAAATAAACATTCATTCCAAATAAAGAAGCAGGGCGCGTCCGAGGGTGAGTATATACCTAGTAAGAATCTAATCACCCTCGGACGCGCAATGCTTATTTCCAACAGCCTTCCTTCCTAAGAATCATCCCTTCCGTGGTGTAGAGAGACGTTGTGTTACACTCCAAGGTGTTCCCCAGGTTGCCTTTCCTGAGCTTCGATCTACCGGCTCTCGTTTAGTAGTTGTTGGAAACTACGCTGCATTAGGCCTTCAAATTGGGTATGGGGTGTAGAGAGATGGTGTGTTCCACTCCAAGGTGTTCCCCAGGTTGCCTTTCCTGAGCTTCGATCTTCCGGCTCTCGTTTAGTAGTTCTTGGAAACTACACTGCATTAGGCCTTCAAATTGGGTATGGGGTGTAGAGAGAGGGTGTGTTACACTCCAAGGTGTTCCCCAGGTTGCCTTTCCTGAGCTTCGATATTCCGGCTCTCGTTTAGTAGTTGTCGGAAACTACACTGCATTAGGCCTTCAAATTGGGTATGGGGTGTAGAGAGAGGGTGTGTTACACTCCAAGGTGTTCCCCAGGTTGCCTTTCCTGAGCTTCGAAATTCCGGCTCTCGTTTAGTAGTTGTTGGAAACTACACTGCATTAGGCCTACAAATTTGGTATGGGGGAAACATTGGCGCATCTGCGGTCCCTCCTTCCTCTAGGCCTCCACTGACCTGTCTACTGCTGCCCGTGTTCCCCTGGAACCAATTTTAAATTGCCTACAGGCAGCCCAATTTATTATGTTAGGGCTTCGAAGCCTGTCTGCGGTCCCTCCTTCCACTAGGCCTCCACTGACCTGTCTACTGCTGCCCGTGTACCCCTTGAACCAACATCATAAAATAAAAAAAAAAGGATTTTGCTTATAAAAAAGAAAATACTGGTGAGATATCAAATGCAGACATTTTGACATTAAAAACAAACAAACAGCTAAAATCTGGTACAGTACTAAAAATGGCCACCAGCTACAATTACTTTCTCCTGCAAGTAGTTAACTGAAAGGTTTTTTAAATTGAAAACACACATATGGCATCCACCGAGTGTTGTCCTGTCGCGTCTTCTTTATATTATTGCCGATAAGATGCAAAATAATGAAAATAATAAAATCATTAATTACCAAAATAATAGAGAAAGTCAACACCACATTGCAAATAAACATTCATTCCAAATAAAGAAGCAGGGCGCGTCCGAGGGTGAGTATATACCTAATAAGAATCTAATCACCCTCGGACGCGCAATGCTTATTTCCAACAGCCTTCCTTCCTAAGAATCATCCCTTCCGTGGTGTAGAGAGACGTTGTGTTACACTCCAAGGTGTTCCCCAGGTTGCCTTTCCTGAGCTTCGATCTACCGGCTCTCGTTTAGTAGTTGTTGGAAACTACGCTGCATTAGGCCTTCAAATTGGGTATGGGGTGTAGAGAGATGGTGTGTTCCACTCCAAGGTGTTCCCCAGGTTGCCTTTCCTGAGCTTCGATCTTCCGGCTCTCGTTTAGTAGTTCTTGGAAACTACACTGCATTAGGCCTTCAAATTGGGTATGGGGTGTAGAGAGAGGGTGTGTTACACTCCAAGGTGTTCCCCAGGTTGCCTTTCCTGAGCTTCGATATTCCGGCTCTCGTTTAGTAGTTGTCGGAAACTACGCTGCATTAGGCCTACAAATTGGGTATGGGGTGTAGAGAGAGGGTGTGTTACACTCCAAGGTGTTCCCCAGGTTGCCTTTCCTGAGCTTCGATCTTCCGGCTCTCGTTTAGTAGTTCTTGGAAACTACACTGCATTAGGCCTTCAAATTGGGTATGGGGTGTAGAGAGAGGGTGTGTTACACTCCAAGGTGTTCCCCAGGTTGCCTTTCCTGAGCTTCGATCTTCCGGCTCTCGTTTAGTAGTTGTTGGAAACTACGCTGCATTAGGCCTTCAAATTGGGTATGGGGTGTAGCGAGAGGGTGTGTTACACTCCAAGGTGTTCCCCAGGTTGCCTTTCCTGAGCTTCGATCTTCCGGCTCTCGTTTAGTAGTTCTTGGAAACTACACTGCATTAGACCTTCAAATTGGGTATGGGGTGTATAGAGAGGGTGTGTTACACTCTAAGGTGTTCCCCAGGTTTCCTTGCCATTGCTTCGGTCTTCCGACTCTCGTTTAGTAGTTGTAGAAAAGTACACTGCATTAGGCCATACAAAATGGGTATGGGGTGGAGAGAGATGGTGTGTTACACTCCAAGGTGTTCCCCAGGTTGCCTTTCCTGAGCTTCTATCTTCAGGCTCTCATTAAATTGTGGTTAAATGGAACAACTGCATTTGGCGTACTAGTTGGTTTGGGGCCTACTATCGGTGTCTGCCACTCCTTGCTGTTCTCCTCCACTGAACAAAGCTGTGCCGCCTGTTTACTACGGTTGCCAATTTTGAACTGCATTTCGACTACTTACTGATTTGGCCCTACTCTCTGTGTCAGCCTCTCATTCCAGTTGTCCTCCACTGCAATGCCCCCTGGTTATTCCTGTGTTACCAATTTTGAACTGCATTTAGCCCACTTTCTTCTTTGGGCCTATATCTGTGTTTCCACTTCATCGTGCCCATTGCCCAGCCAGTGATAGATGAGTCTGCTGGTACATTGACCCATAACGCAACATTCCCCGTGCACGCTACACAACAACATTGTGACCCTGCTGAAAGTCAGGTTGCTCTTCCCGCATACCATACCACCTTACACGGGGACAAAGAGGAAGGTGCAGATGAAAGTGCAGGTTCCTTCATCAGGTGGGGGGAGGAATACTAGTTGGCGACGTCACTGGCACAGGGCCTCTCATAGTACGCAAAAGTGTTGCTGCCGGTGGGAGGCGCCCCCGCCGTGCAAACACACCGCTGTACTTTGAGGGGCCCTGTGCCAGTGCCAATGCCAACGAGTGGGCCCCCCCTGCTTGCTCAGGTTCACAGCACTTGCAAAGTTGAAATACTTACCTCTCCCTGCTCCACTGCCGTGACGTGGTCCAGATTTCCTGGGCCCACTAATTACTTGAACCAGCCCTACCCCCCACAACTTTTGCCAAATGACCCCCAATTTCAAATGCCTTCCAATTATTATAAGGTAAATTACGCTTGACAAGCTTCATTAAGAAGAATGGATGGTTTTGACATTAAAATGGGCACTCTAGGTGTTTTCCTGGCCCCCACTCACTGCCGACTATGCTGCCCCATTGACTTGCATTGGGTTTCGTGTTTCGGTCGATCCCGACTTTACGTCATAATCGGCCGATTTCACTCGACCCGACTTTGGACATAGTCGGGTTTCGCAAAACCCGGCTCGACTCTAAAAAGGTCAAGGTCGCTCAACTCTATGTATGACGTTTTGTTTGCTTGTGAAATTGCTTTTTGTGCTAAGATTGCATTTACTGGATTACTGGACTATTGTATTAGGCAGCGGTGCTTAGTCCTGCCACAATATCTTAGGGCTTTTTTATTTTCTCAGTGTTACATCAGTGTATCCCTTTTTACCATTAGTAATTTTCTCGTATTTGTCAGAAAAAAATTGTAAATTTCTCCTACCCATTGCAATGTTAAAAACAGACAGCAGAGGGACTGTACAGTCGTCTACCGTCCTTGATGTCGGTCACATCTTTCTTACTAATATATAAGTATTACAGGACCTCCTCCTTACTAATACATAACTCTTACTGGTCTTCCTCCTTACTAATTGTGGAGGCACAGCATTGTATCTTAATGAACCAGAATAATTATTTTTAGCAAGCCAGAAAGAATAGACTGTTATCTATATGTTGACTTTTGAATTTAAGCATTTCTTTCTGGCTCATCAAGCAAACAGATTTTTGTATGTGTTAGCCTGTAATAGTAACTTGTAAGCTGATCTTTCATATAACATATTGGGCTCTTATCCTTGATGGCTAATGATGTTTACTAATATGCTATTTATGCATTGTGTTAACCAGCCAGTTTAACGACTTAGAAAACAGAGGAGGAAAAACAATGTAAATCGATTAAATAATGAAGTAATGCTGCTTCTCATCTCCATTCTTACTCTTTTTGTAAATACTGAATCATGGACACTTGCTAAGTATAAAAATAGGTTACATTCCTATGTATAGTCTGACAGACAGAGAGAGGACATATCCGGGTGAAGTGTCACTGAATGCACTGCTGATAATTATATCCAATTAATATTTTCATTGAAAACTTTATTTTAGCAGGTTTACAAAGTCAACGCTTTTCGAGGTCAACATAGGACCTCTTCATCAGGACAAAAATCTAGTAGATACTTGTAGTAGATGATTTTATTTTTATGTGGTCCTTCTTTAGAAAAAAAACGCCAAACCAGGCACGTGATAATGTCAGAGTTTATCACTTTAAAAAAAGCTTAAAACGATTATAAAATCATCTTACTTATTTTAAAGATATATCCAAAAAAATGAAAGCAGCACACCTCAGTAGAGTAAACTCATGTGCAATTTAAATGCAGCATGTGCTGCTTTCATTTTTTTGGCATATATCGATTAAGGGTACATACCTGGAATGCTTTTGCACCCAATGATTGTTTTTTGTGCTGCTTTTTAACTTTCTATTTTTATTTAAAAAATAGATATGCATCTGGAGATAAAACACAATGAACTGAAATTACCAAGAAACAAACAAAATAAAATTGTGCCTTGCTGTTCTCAATACAAAAAATATGCTTGGACTTGTGTGTCTGGAAACAGACAGAAGCAATGCAAACACTGCTGCCACCAATCTGTGATGGATCGCACAGTGGAAGGGTTGTGTCGACTTCACTCACCTCTAGGGAGAGGAGGGGAGAGAAGGACCTAACAGGGTTCGGCTCTCTGGTGCCACCACTTGCCCCAGGTCAGTCAGGGAACTGCACCGAGGGCAAATAGTTGACAGAAAGGTTTCCCTTTTAGGTATGAGCTATTGAGGTGCTCCCAGGGTGGGGGATATACATCACCAGTCAAGGCTGGAGGCATATATATAAACTTCCTGGCTGTCACTATCAGAGCTCCTCACTAACAAATTACGGTATGCTGCCACCAGTTCTTCGCTATACATAAGCCCTGTCTGATAACAGACCTATGTCGGGTCAGAAACCCAAAGTAGCATATAATTGACCAACTGAGCATGCGCACATGGGGGTTCATCAATCGAGATAAAAGAGCAGCCCATGAATAATTTTCTTTAATTGCTGAAAAAGCGCACTAGAAATATACAGGTATATATTTACAAAAGCAGATAGACAGGTATACAGTCAAGAGAGAAGTACAAAGGTACGGTTTAGATAGGTTACAATTACTGTGTTATGTAGCATGTGACCACAGGGAGGCACTGATGGATCACAGGTCTAAATCTTAGTTACGTGGTTCCGCTGTCCATGTCAGCTAATGGTTCTCCTGCCAGTAGAAAAACATGAGCTCAAAATGAGGAGCTGCCTCTTTTCTCCTAGGCTGCTGCTCCCTCCCATATTATTTGCCCAGTCCTGGGCTGGCCCACCTCCCTCCTCTCATATTTGAGAGTATGGTTTTCCAGGCCAGAACCGTGAATATCCATAATGTCATGTCTCTGGATGGGAATTCCTTTCCACGTCCTGAGCTGCACAGAGTTAACCTTGCTGGCCTCCTTTTGGTTTGGGGAGGGCTATATTAACCCGCTGTCCTGTGGGAGGTTTGGTAGCACAAAGAAAAGATGATGCTGAGGTCGAGCAAGTACCGTATCAAAACACTTTATTAATAATCTTTTAAAAACTAGAACACAAGTGAAAGGGAGGTGATACATAAATGGCAACACCTATGAGGACATTGTAAAAAATAGCAGGAGGCACATGCCCAGGAGACGCTAGTCTAACCAAATTAATAACCCCAAACAGGAGATACACTAGTGGTGCACAAAATAATAATAAACTAATAATAATAATTGGTAGGAAGCTTATGTGCAGGCAGAGGTCAAGAACAAATAACTTGCGACCACCATAATAGATACATCTTAGAACCAGTGTGACAGTGTTGTAATAATAGTGGTACAAACAAAGTCGCAAATCAGACCATGGTATGACTTAAACCGCCGCACAAAGTTACCCACCGCAAGGTAGACACCAATCCTGGGGATGAGCCTCCGCCCCTGTGGGAGGTTTGTCAGCAATAGTTCTGCCCTCGGCTGAGCAGCTAAACTTGCTATACCTTTGTATACCATTTGTTCCTGTGTGCTTGGCTAGTGTATGATCCGGCTTGTCCCTCGTTCTGTGTTTCATGCTCTCTTATTCTGAACCTCTGCTATTTCTCTGGTTCGGATCTCTGACTTGCTCTCTGACTACTCTCCTTGTCTGTGCCTATAGTTCCTGCATTCCTGCCTGGCTTCTCTGTTTTCAGCTTATATTTGAGCATTCTTTAGTCTGTACCCTTGGATACTGCGCTGCCCTCTGGCTATTGAACCTAGCTTGTCTGACCGCTCTCTTTCTCCCCGGCACGGAGCTTACCTCCATCTCCAGCCACTTCCCCTTTGATCTTGTGTCTCAGGTCCTGTTAGTGAAGCTCGCTCTCTGCAGCAGCCATATGCTTATATTAGTTAATGCTGTCTCCCCATTCACTCCCCCTAGCGTTCATTCCCTGGACACAATCTGTGTGTCCGTCACACAAAACTTTCCGCCCAAAGCTCTAAACAAGTCGGCACTGGCGTCACTGGATTCCGCTGGATTCTGTTCGGAGAGACCAAGTACGACTACTATATTTAATTCCTGGTAGCTATGCTTTGTGACTTAACCCTGCTGTTCTGTTGGTCAAAAATGACCGACTTTGAACTTCAATATTCTTTAAAATATTCAAGATGCGGCTCTGAAACCCGTGGCCGACCGACCCATCCTCATTTAAGTCAATCAACCACAAGTTTCAGAACCGCATCTTGAACACCCCAAAAAATACCAAAGTTCAAAATAGGTCTCCCCACACCGAACAGAACAGCAGGGTTAATAACACAGAGTTCTAGGGGTGGCTGGATATTATGGATTCATAGGGAAAGGAATGCTGATTCTGATTATGTGCTTCTTTAGGCTCAGAGATATTGCATTCTGCTATTATAGGTCATTTTCCAGATTCAATACCTCAGAGCCTTGCTGTGACCTGTGGTGCTTGAGTTAGACAAAATAATCCAGTTTGGCTGGTCCTGCAACAATGAATTGTCTTGTTGAATCCCAAAGGTGAGGGGCTGAGTTTGGTAGCAAGTATTTTGAGCCACAGCATCTGATAAAGAATTCCATCACATAGAAAAATGATATCAAGTAGATATAAAAGATGCTGCCTGGCTAATCCACCTCTCTCCTCGCTACTCCCCTGCTTCTCCCCTCTGCAAATCCGTCCGCTGGCTCCCAATTCCCCAACGAATCCAGTTCAAACTACTAATACTGATCTATAAAGCCAAATCCCTATATCTCTGAACTTATCTCCCAATATCTTCCCTCACGTAATCTCCGTTCCTCCCAAGACCTCCTACTCCCCTCCACACTTATTTGTTCCTCACACAACCACCTCCAAGATTTCTCCTGAATATCCCCCATCCTCTGGAATTCCATGCCTCAACACGTCCAACTATCCAACACCCTCGGATCCTTCAGACTGAACCTGAAAACCCATCTTTTCAACAAAGCCTACAGCCTGCAATAACCATTCTGCTGCCTCGCCATTGCCAGAGCCGCCGCCTCGCCATTGCCAGAGCCACCGCATCACCAGAGCCACCGCCTTGCCATCATCGCCGCCTCGCCCCCTACCTTCTGCCTCTTCCCCACTATCCCATAGAATGTAAGTCCGCAAGGACAGTGTCCTCTCCCTTCTGTACCATTCTGTCACTTATACATATTAGTCCGTAAAACCTTTACCAGAACACATTCAATAGCTGATATCACCCTTTGCGTGATACCATTCTGTCACTGTAAACTTGTTTACTGTGAATTATATCTATAACTCTGTATGTAACCCCTTTCTCATGTACAGCACCATGGAATTAATGGTGCTATATAAACAAATAATAATAATAATAATAATATAATTTACCCATATCTCACACCTCCCCCTTTGGAGGGAGCTAGGGGGCATCACATTCCTGTGTTTTCCTGATCGCACACCTGTAATCTCTCCTTGCTGGGATAGCCCATTAGCATTGCCATGGTCGCGGCCCCTTTTGTGGTGAATAGAGAAGTGGTACTGCTGGAGCCCCAGGCTCCAATGCAGCAACCTCCCATTCATCTTGCAGACCGTGTCCAACCAGCTGAGGGGGTTGTGGTCCATCTCCACGATGAAGAGGTGCCCGTATAAGTATGGCTGCAGATGCTGCAGGGCCCATACAATTGCCAGGCATTCCTTTTCCATCAGAAAGTAGGCTACCTCTCTTCGCAAGAGCTTCCTGCTCAGATGCAGGATGGGATGCTCATGGCCTGCTGTGCTGACCTGGCTGAGCACGACACCAAAGCCAAAGTCACTGGCGTCAGTCTGTTCTATAAACAGTCACCCAAAGTCGGCAGATTGCAGTACTGGAGAGCTGGAGAGAGCGGTTTTGAGAATCTGAAAAGCAGTCTCACAGGTGACTGAGCAGTCTACCGCAAGCGGCAGCTTTGTCTTGGTGAGGTCCATCAGGGGCTTGGCCAGGGCAGGGTTTTATAGTGTGGGCAAAACCTCCCACAGTACCCAGAGGTCCGGAGGAAGGACATCACATGTTTCTTGGTCCTGGGGGTGGGCCAGGATGGGATGGCATCCACTTTCCCAGACTCTGGCTTCAGAACCCATGGTGTCCCAGGTAGAGGACCTTGTTCATGCCCATCTGGCACTTTTCCGGCTTTATAATCAAACCTTCCCTGTGGATCTGCCTAAGCACCTGGTTCAGATGCTTTTAGGTAATCCGCCAATGTGGGACTGAAGATGGCAATATCATCCAGGTACGCAGCTGCATACCCTTCAAGTCCCTGAAGCAGCGTGTTGACCATCCACTGAAAAGTGGCAGTGGAATTCTTTATGCCAAATGGCATCATGGTGGACTCGTACAGTCCACATGGGGTGATAAATGCTGAGCACTCCCAGGTTTCGTGGGTCAGAGGGATCTGCCAATATCCTCAGCTCAGATCAATGATGGTCAGGTACTTAGCTCTGGACATGCGCTGCTGGATGCCTGGATCACCCCCAGCATCAGCATCTCCTGGCCCATCTGCTGCTCCACCTCGAGAGAGACCTGATATGCTGACTGCCGGATCGGGAGGTGATCCCCATTGTCCACGTGATGGACAACCAACTTGGTCCTTCCAGGAAGACTGTTGAACAGCTCCCAGAGGGGCATAGAGTAACCGCCAGCTGAGACCATTGGTCCTCAGAGAGCTGGTGGCCAACCACTATGTCCTCAATGGATCCACCTGCCGTGGTTTGGGTGAGCAGATCCAGGAGAGTTTGGGCCTCTGCTTCCTCGGGAAGGTGGTACACAAGGATGATGCAGGCCTCGTGCTCCTGATGGGCCTTCATCATGTTCACATGGAAGGCCTTCCTCCTCTCAAACCTGCTATTTGCCTATCGGGAGGCTCCACAGGCCTCAACGGGGTTTTCCCCCTTCGAGCTTCCGTATGGGTGGCGTGTATGAGGGCCCCTTGCTCTGGTGAAAGAATCATGGAAACTAGACTTGGCCACCCCTGGAGTGTCGGTCATTGAGTACTTTGTGCGCTTTCGGGACAAAATGATGGCCGTGTCGCGGCTAGTATAGGACAATATGGCCCAGGCTCCGGCTGACTAGAAGCGCTGGTATGACCAGAACACTTGTGAAAGGACCTATCATGTGTGTCAGAAAGTGAGGTTTTCCAGATAGGTTTGCAACGACGCTAGTATATGTTTTTTTAACCTTTGTCAGGCCCTATGGATCAACAAAATGGACGCCCACAAGCTGCCATTTTGCTGAACTAACTGAAAGAAAATTACAAAAAAAAATTGCATTCAGAATAACATAATTTTTTTGTAAAATTCGAGTATATGTCAACCCCTATCAAATAAATTTGCCTAATTCTTCTTGGGGCCTGTGCACGTGTTGCAGATTTGTCACAAAACCTGAAGAGTTTCTGATGCCATCCAAGTGAATGAAAATTCTGATGTCTCATGCACAAATTACTCAGATATCACTCATACTAATGAGGGAGAAAAATCTGTAACAAAAACGCATGCAAAAAAAAGGCATAAAAAACACAATAAAAGCGCGCATACAGTACGCTGTGTTTTTCCTGCCAAGAGATGTAAAAATGGTGCATAAATAATAATCGTGTGCAGTACACTTAATGTATTACTTCCTATACATGAATATACAGATTTGCCATATGCCTTCAACAAAAACAGAAAAAAAATATTGCTAAATGGATAAATCTTCCAATGCAAAAAATATTATTATTTATTTGCTAAAAAACTAAGACCATAACAAATGGTCAACACATATTTAGAATCCAGAAACTAAATACTAAACTTTAATCACCTGGTTCGAAATTCATTTCTGGAAAATCTTATGGGTCCAATTAATGATAAAATGTGACCGTACAACGGCTCTCTGAGATGGCTCAAGTACAAAGAACCAGTTAGAATATCAGTAATAATCCTAGATTTTCTGTTTGCATTTTGTTTTGTGCTTTCCTCCTAAGCATATTCTGTTTTCACACTTCTGCTCAATTAAAAAAAACATCTGATAATCCAACAGGTCCATGTTGCCTTCTTATAAAGCAACATGCAACATGTATACTATAAAAAAATAATGTGGATACACTTACCTTTTGAATGTTACTGCTCATGAACATATAAATGACCCTACGTAAATCTACCTTATCGAGGTAAGTAGATGGAATGAATTTCTAAGTAGGGTTGAGCGAAACGGGTCGAACATTTTCAAAAGTCGCCGACTTTTGGCTAAGTCGGGGTTTCATGAAACCCGATCCGACCCCTGTGCGGGGTCGGCCATGCGGTACGCGACTTTCGCGCCAAAGTCGCGTTTCAATGACGCGAAAAGCGCCATTTCTCAGCCAATGAAGGTAAACGCAGAGTGTGGGCAGCGTGATGACATAGGTCCTGGTCCCCACCATCTTAGAGAAGGGCATTGCAGTGATTGGCTTGCTGTCTGCGACGTCACAGGGGCTATAAAGAGGTGTTCCCGCCGACCGCCATCTTACTGCTGCTGATCTGAGCTTAGGGAGAGGTTGCTGCCGCTTCGTCAGAAGCAGGGATAGCGTTAGGCAGGGTCCATTAACCACAAAACCGCTTGTGCTGCAGCGATTTGCACTGTCCAACACCACCCTCGGTGTGCAGGGACAGTGGAAGTTTTTTTTTTTTTTTTTTTTTCCCCTCAGCGCTGTAGCTCATTGGGCTGCCCTAGAAGGCTCCCTGATAGCTGCATTGCTGTGTGTACGCCGCTGTGCAAACCAACTGCTTTTTTCAAAGCACAAATCCTCTTGTTCCTTCCTTTCTGCACAGCTATCTTTTTTGTTTGTCCACACTTTTTATTTCATTTGTGCATCAGTCCACTCCTTATTGCTGCCTGCCATACCTGGCTGAGATTATTGCAGGCAGGGAGATAGTAATTGTAGGACATTCCCTTTTTTTTTTTTTTTTTTTTTTTTTTTGGTGGGAGATTAAGATTGGCAATTTGGCATTTCTGCTAGAGTGCCATCCCTGTGTGTGCCATCTCTCTCACATAGTGGGCCATAGAAAGCCTTTTCATTTTTCTGTATTTTTTTTTGTGGGGTGTATAAATTCTCCCTGATAAAAATACAGTGGGAGATTAATATTGGCCTTTGGGCTTGTGTGCCAGTCCTGAGTGTGCCATCTCTCTCACAAATAGTGGGCCATAGAAAGCCTATTTTTTTTTTTTTTGGGTTTTATAAATTCTCCCTGAAAAAAAGGGAGATTAATATTGGCCTCTGGGCTTGTGTGCCAGTCCTGAGCGTGCCATCTGTGCCAGCCCTGAGCGTGCCATCTCTCTCACAAATAGTGGGCCATAGAAAGCCTATTTAATTTTTTTTTTGGTTTTATAAATTCTCCCTGAAAAAAAGGGAGATTAATATTGGCCTCTGGGCTTGTGTGCCAGTTGTGAGCGTGCCATCTGTGCCAGTCCTGAGCGTGCCATCTCTCTCACAAATAGTGGGCCATAGAAAGCCTATTTAATTTTTTTTTTGGTTTTATAAATTTTCCCTGAAAAAAGGGAGATTAATATTGGCCTCTGGGCTTGTGTGCCAGTTGTGAGCGTGCCATCTGTGCCAGTCCTGAGCGTGCCATCTCTCTCACAAATAGTGGGCCATAGAAAGCCTATTTAATTTTTTTTTTGGTTTTATAAATTCTCCCTGAAAAAAAGGGAGATTAATATTGGCCTCTGGGCTTGTGTGCCAGTTGTGAGCGTGCCATCTGTGCCAGTCCTGAGCGTGCCATCTCTCTCACAAATAGTGGGCCATAGAAAGCCTATTTAAATATTTTTTTGGTTTTATAAATTCTCCCAGAAAAAAAGGGAGATTAATATTGGCCTCTGGGCTTCTGTGCCAGTCCTGAGCGTGCCATCTGTGCCAGTCCTGAGCGTCCCATCTCTCTCACAAATAGTGGGCCATAGAAAGCCTATTTTTTTTTTTTTTGGGGTTTTAGAAATTCTCCCTGAAAAAAAAGGGAGATTAATATTGCCCTTTGGGCTTGTGTGCCAGTACTAAGCGTGCCATCTCTCTCTCTCTCTCAGTCAGTGGGCCATAGAACGCCTATTTTTGGTTTTATTTGTTTTCTAAATTCTCCCTGAAAAAATCATTTTATTTTATTTGGTTTCTAAATTCTTCCTGATAAAATCATATTTTTTTTATTATTTTTTTTTCTAAAGTCTCCCTGAAAAAAACAAAACAAAAAAAAAAACAAACAAAAAAAACAGTGGGGGATTAATATTGGCCTTTCTGCTTGTGTGCCAGTCTTGACTCCTGTGTGCGTCATCTCTCACTCAGTGGGCCATAGAACGCCTATTTTTTGTTTTATTAGTTTTATAAATTCTCCCTGATAAAATCATTTTATTTTATTTGGTTTCAAAATTCTTCCTGATAAAATCATATTTTTTTTATTATTTTTTTTTCTAAAGTCTCCCTGAAAAAAAAAAAAAAAAAAAACAGTGGGAGATTAATATTGGCCTTTCTGCTTGTGTGCCAGTCTTGACTCCTGTGTGCGTCATCTCTCAGTCAGTGGGCCATAGAACGCCTATTTTTGGTTTTATTTGTTTTCTAAATTCTCCCTGAAAAAATCATTTTATTTTATTTGGTTTCTAAATTCTTCCTGATAAAATCATATTTTTTTTATTATTTTTTTTTCTAAAGTCTCCCTGAAAAAAAAAAAAAAAAACAAACAAAAAAAACAGTGGGAGATTAATATTGGCCTTTCTGCTTGTGTGCCAGTCTTGACTCCTGGGTGTGCCATCTCTCTCTCTCTCTCTCTCTCTCCAATTGTGGTCCATAGAAAGCCTATATTTTTTTTCCTTGATTTGGGTTCCAAAATCTACCAGAGAAAATAACTACATCAATCATTGGTAGAAAAATATTGGCCTCTGGGCTTGTGTGCCACTCCTGACTCCTGTGTGCGTCATCTCTCACTCAGTGGGCCATAGAACGCCTATTTTTGTTTTTATTTGTTTTATAAATTCTCCCTGAAAAAATAATTTTATTTTATTTGGTTTCTAAATTCTTCCTGATAAAATCATATTTTTTTTATTATTTTTTTTTCTAAAGTCTCCCTGAAAAAAAAAAAAAAAAAAAAAAATGGGAGATTAATATTGGCCTTTCTGCTTGTGTGCCAGTCTTGACTCCTGGGTGTGCCATCTCTCTCTCTCTCTCTCTCTCTCTCTCTCCAATTGTGGTCCATAGAAAGCCTAAATTTTTTTTTTCCTTGATTTGGGTTCCAAAATCTACCAGAGAAAATAACTCCATCAATCATTGGTAGAAAAATATTGGCCTCTGGGCTTGTGTGCCACTCCTGATTCCTGTGTGCGTCATCTCTCACTCAGTGGCCCATAGAAAGCATATAGTTTGTTACATTTGTTTTCTAAATTCTCCCTGCAAAAATCTATTTTTTTTTTTTTTTTGGGTTTCTAAAGTGTTCCTGAAAAAAATAAAAATAAAAAAAAAATAATAGTGTGACATTAATATTAACATTTGTGCTTCAGTGACAGTCCTGCGTGTGGGGCATCTCTCTAATTTGCAGCCACCAAAAACAGAGTGTGTAACATTGGGCCTGATTTTCGCTGTGGTCTCACCAACCTGTAAAGGGGTAGCTAAATCATACTGAAGTTATAGCTCACCGTGTAAGTTGTGTGACTGCAACAAATAACGTTAGTTTGGTTACGCTTTTAAAACAATGAGGAAGTCTAGTGGAAGAGGTCGTGGCCGGGGGCGTTCATTGTCAGCTGGTAATGAGGGTAGTGGTAGTGGTGGAGCATCAGGTGGTCGTGGGGAAAAAAATATTGCACCTAAGTCTGGAGCTGTGGAGCCAGGTTCGTCGTCCGGCTACACAAGGCCTCGAACGCTCCCTTTTCTGGGATTAGGAAAACCGCTTTTAAAGCCGGAGCAGCAAGAGCAAGTTTTGGCTTATCTTGCTGACTCAGCCTCTAGCTCTTTTGCCTCCTCTCGTGAAACTGGTAAAAGTAAAAGCAGCGCGTCGTTAGTGGATGTTCACGGTCAGGGACAAGTCACTTCCTTGTCCTCTTCAGCAAAAACAACAACAGAGAAGAATGCAGCAGGCGACACAACGGGTTACTCCATGGAGCTCTTTACACATACCGTCCCTGGCTTAGAAAGTGAAGCAGTTAACAGTCCATGCCCATTACAAGTTGAATCTGACATGGAGTGCACTGACGCACAGCCACAGCCAGACTACTATGCTGGTCCTTTGACTCAGACCACAACATTGCCCTCGCAGGGTGCTGATCAAGAATCAGACCCTGATGAGACTATGTTGCCCCATCACGAACGCTATACCACCGAACGACACGGTGACACAGACGAAGTTGCGCAGGAGGTACAAGAAGAGTTATTAGATGACCCAGTTCTTGACCCCGATTGGCAGCCATTGGGGGAACAGGGTGCAGGCGGCAGCAGTTCTGAAGCAGAGGAGGAGGAGGGGCCGCAGCAGGCATCAACATCGCCACAGGTTCCATCTGCCGGGCCCGTATCTTGCCCAAAACGCGTGGCAAAGCCAAAACCTGGTGGAGGACAGCGTGGCCATCCGGTTAAAGCTCAGTCTGCAATGCCTGAAAAGGTATCCGATGCTAGAAAGAGTGCAGTCTGGCATTTTTTTAAACAACATCCAATTGATCAGCGCAAAGTCATCTGTCAAAAATGTTCTACTTCCTTAAGCAGAGGTCAGAATCTGAAAAGTCTCAATACTAGTTGCATGCATAGACATTTAACCACCATGCATTTGAAAGCTTGGACTAACTACCTAACGTCCCTTAAGGTTGTTGCACCCTCGGCCAATGAAGCTAGTCATCAACGCAACATCCCTTCCGGCAGTGTAGGACCACCATTTAGCGCACCACCTGCTGTATCTGTGCAGGTATCTTTGCCAGGCCAAAGCAGTCAGGGTCAGGGAATCACCAGTTTCGTAGTAGGAAACACTGCATCTAGGGCACCGGCGGCAACAATACCATCTCCCACCGTCTCTCAGTCTGCCATGTCCACCGGCACCCCCGCTAGTTCCACGATCTCCAGCTCTCCAGTCCAGCTCACCCTACATGAGACTATGGTTAGAAAAAGGAAATACTTAGCCTCGCATCCGCGTACACGGGGTTTGAACGCCCACATAGCTAGACTAATCTCGTTAGAGATGATGCCCTACCGGTTAGTTGAAAGCGAAGCTTTCAAAGACCTGATGGACTACGCTGTACCACGCTACGAGCTACCCAGTCGACACTTTTTTTCCAGAAAAGCCATCCCAGCCCTCCACCAGCATGTTAAAGAGCGCATCGTCCATGCACTCAGGCAATCTGTGAGCACAAAGGTGCACCTGACAACAGATGCATGGACCAGTAGGCATGGCCAGGGACGTTACGTGTCCATCACGGCACACTGGGTAAATGTGGTGGATTCAGGGTCCACAGGGGACAGCAAGTTTGGGACAGTTCTGCCTAGCCCACGGTCTAGTAAACAGTTGGCTGTAGCCGTTCGCACCCCCTCCTCCTCCTCCTCCTCCTCGTCCTCCTGCAGAAGCAAGAGCTCGTCCACAGACCGCAGTCGCACAAACACTCCATCCGCACCTGCCACTGTTGCACACCAGGTCTCCCATTATGGGGCAGCTACTGGCAAACGTCAGCAGGCTGTATTGGCTATGAAGTGTTTGGGCGACAATAGACAAACCGCGGAAGTTCTGTCCGAGTTCTTGCAGCAAGAAACGCAGTCGTGGCTGGGCACTGTAGATCTTGAGGCAGGCAAGGTAGTGAGTGATAACGGAAGGAATTTCATGGCTGCCATCTCCCTTTCCCAACTGAAACACATTCCTTGCCTGGCTCACACATTAAACCTGGTGGTGCAGTGCTTCCTGAAAAGTTATCCGGGGTTATCCGACCTGCTCCTCAAAGTGCGTGGACTTTGCGCACATATCCGCCGTTCGCCTGTACACTCCAGCCGTATGCAGACCTATCAGCGTTCTTTGAACCTTCCCCAGCATCGCCTAATCATAGACGTTGCAACAAGGTGGAACTCAACACTGCACATGCTTCAGAGACTGTGCGAACAGAGGCGGGCTGTTATGTTTTTGTGGGAGGATACACATACACGGGCAGGCAGTAGGATGGCAGACATGGAGTTGTCAGGTGTGCAGTGGTCGAAGATTCAAGACATGTGTCAAGTCCTTCAGTGTTTTGAGGAATGCACACGGCTGGTTAGTGCAGACAACGCCATAATAAGCATGAGCATCCCCCTAATGCGTCTGCTGATGCAAAGTTTGACGCACATAAAGGATCAGGCGTCTGCACCAGAGGAAGAGGAAAGCCTTGATGACAGTCAGCGATTGTCTGGTCAGGGCAGTGTACATGACGAGGTACCGGGCGAAGAGGAGGTGGAGGATGAGGAGGATGATGGGGATGAGTATATTTTTAATGAGGAAGCTTTCCCGGGGGCACGGGAAATTGGTGGCGTGGCAAGGCCGGGTTCTGGTTTTTTGAGGGACACAAGTGACGTAGATTTGCCTGCAACTGCCCCTCAACCAAGCACAACCGCAGATTTGACAACGGGAACTTTGGCCCACATGGCGGATTATGCCTTGCGTATCCTCTAAAGGGACACACGCATTACAAAAATGATGAACGATGACGATTACTGGTTGGCCTGCCTCCTTGATCCTCGCTATAAAGGCAAATTGCAAAATATTATGCCACATGAGAACTTGGAACTAATATTAGCAACAAAACAATCAACTCTTGTTGACCGTTTGCTTCTGGCATTCCCTGCACACAGCGCCCGTGATCGTTCTCACACGAGCTCCAGGGGCCAGCAGACCAGAGGTGTTAGAGGGGCAGAAATCAGAAGTGGCGTTGGCCAGAGGGGTTTTCTGACCAGGTTGTGGAGTGATTTTTCTATGACCGCAGACAGGACAGGTACTGCAGCATCAATTCAAAGTGACAGGAGACAACATTTGTCCAGTATGGTTACAAACTATTTTTCATCCCTTATCGACGTTCTCCCTCAACCGTCATTCCCATTTGATTACTGGGCATCCAAATTAGACACCTGGCCAGAATTGGCAGAATATGCATTGCAGGAGCTTGCTTGCCCGGCAGCTAGTGTCCTATCAGAAAGAGTATTCAGTGCTGCAGGTTTAATACTAACAGAAAAAAGGACTCGTCTGGCTACCCAAAATGTAGATGATCTAACCTTCATTAAAATGAACCACAACTGGATTTCAAAATCTTTTGCCCCACCCTGCCCGGCTGACACCTAGCTTTCCTATGAAAAGGTCTTGCCTGTGGACTATTCTGAATGACTTTTCCAATCTCGTAATTTTCTTCACCTGATTGTCCAGCATACGACATGTTTCCACCTCACGAAATGGCCAAACTCCCCACACGGGGCCGTGGTATCGCCACTTTGCGCTTGGACCCTTGAGAGTGCTGTTTGTCTGAAGAGGTGGGTGTGGCCGCTTTTGGTCGACGGCACTGCCACTGGGTCCCTCATAGTACAATAAAGTGTCTCTGGCGGTGGTGGTGCGCACCCAACGTCAGACACACCGTTGTAATATGAGGGGCCCTGTGCCTGTACCGCCGGCCACAAGACAGTTCCCCCCCCCAGCTCAAACAGTGCTCTACCACTAGCAAAATTATCTCTCACAGCTTCACCAATGTGTAGTCTAGGCGCTGACATCCTTCAATGCCTGGCACTGACAATACCATTGTTTTGACATTTTTGTTATGTTAGGCCTTCGAAGCCTGTCTGCGGTCCCTTCTTTCTACAACTACTACACTGACCAGGCCACTGCTGGCCGTGTTACCCTGGAACCAATTTAAAAGTGCCTACAGTCAGCCCAATTTTGTTATGTTAGGCCTTCGAAGCCTGTCTGCCGTCACTCCTTCCACTAGACTTCCACTGACCATACACTGCTGCCCATGTACCCCTGGAACCAATTTAAAAGTGCCTACAGCCAGCCCAATTTTGTTATGTTAGGCCTTCGAAGCCTGTCTGCGGTCACTCCTTCCACTAGACTTCCACTGACCAGACCACTGCTGCCCGTGTACCCCTGGAACCAATTTAAAAGTGCCTACAGCCAGCCCAAGTTTGTTATGTTAGGCCTTCGAAGCCTGTCTGCCGTCACTCCTTCCACTAGACTTCCACTGACCATACACTGCTGCCCATGTACCCCTGGAACAAATTTAAAAGTGCCTACAGCCAGCCCAAGTTTGTTATGTTAGGCCTTCGAAGCCTGTCTGCGTCCCGTTCTTTCAACTACAACTACACTGACCAGGCCACTGATGGCCGTGTTCCCCTGGAACCAATTTTAACTTGCCTACAGCCAGCCCTATGTTATTATGTTAGGCCTTCGATGCCTGTCTGCGTCCCGTTCTTTCAACTACAACTACACTGACCAGGCCACTGATGGCCGTGTTCCCCTGGAACCAATTTTAACTTGCCTACAGCCAGCCCAATGTTAGGCCTTTGATGCCTGTCTGCCGTCACTCCTTCCACTAGGCCTCCACTGACCTGTCTATTGCTGCCCGTGTACCCCTTGAACCAACATCATTAAATATAAAAAAAATTAATTTGATTATAAAAAATAAGATCGTGTTGAGATCTCAAATGCAGACATTTTAACAATAAAAACAAACACACAACAAAAATCTGGAACTGTTCTAAAAAGGTCCAACAGCTACAATTACTTTCTCCTGCAAGAAGTTAACTGAAAGTTTTTTGGAGTTGTTAACACAGATATGGCATCCACCGAGTGTTGTCCTGTCGCGTCTCCTTTAAATTATTTCCAATAAGATGTTAAACTATTAATTTAATAAAATCAATAATTAAAAAAATAATTGAGTAAGTCAAAAGCACATTGCAAATAAACATTAATTACAAATCAAGAAGCATGGCGCGTCCGAGGGTGAGTAGATACCTAATAAGAATATAATCACCCTCGGACGCGCAATGCTTATTTCCAACATCCTTCCTTCCTAAGAATCAGCCCTTCCGTGGTGTAGAGAGAGGTGGTGTTACACTCCAAGGTGTTCCCCAGGTTGCCTTTCCTGAGCTTCGATCTTCCGGCTCTCGTTTAGTAGCTGTTGGAAACTACGCTGCATTAGGCCTACTAATTGTGTATGGGTGAAACAGTGGCGCATCTGCGGTCCCTCCTTCCACTAGGCCTCCACTGACCTGTCTACTGCGGCCCGTGTACCCCTTGAACCAACCTAATAAAATATTTAAAAAATTAATTTGATTATAAAAAATAAGATCATGTTGAGATCTCAAATGCAGACATTTTAACAATAAAAACAAACACACAACAAATATCTGGAACTGTACTACAAAGGTCCAACAGCTACAATTTCTTTCTCCTGCAAGAAGTTAACTGAAAGTTTTTTGGAGTTGTTAACACAGATATGGCATCCACCGAGTGTTGTCCTGTCGCGTCTCCTTTAAATTATTTCCAATAAGATGTTAAACTATTAATTTAATAAAATCAATAATTAAAAAAATAATTGAGTAAGTCAAAAGCACATTGCAAATAAACATTAATTACAAATCAAGAAGCATGGCGCGTCCGAGGGTGAGTAGATACCTAATAAGAATATAATCACCCTCGGACGCGCAATGCTTATTTCCAACATCCTTCCTTCCTAAGAATCAGCCCTTCCGTGGTGTAGAGAGAGGTTGTGTTACACTCCAAGGTGTTCCCCAGGTTGCCTTTCCTGAGCTTCGATCTTCCGGCTCTCGTTTAGTAGCTGTTGGAAACTACGCTGCATTAGGCCTACTAATTGTGTATGGGTGAAACAGTGGCGCATCTGCGGTCCCTCCTTCCACTAGGCCTCCACTGACCTGTCTACTGCGGCCCGTGTACCCCTTGAACCAACCTAATAAAATATTTAAAAAATTAATTTGATTATAAAAAATAAGATCGTGTTGAGATCTCAAATGCAGACATTTTAACAATAAAAACAAACACACAACAAATATCTGGAACTGTACTACAAAGGTCCAACAGCTACAATTTCTTTCTCCTGCAAGAAGTTAACTGAAAGTTTTTTGGAGTTGTTAACACAGATATGGCATCCACCGAGTGTTGTCCTGTCGCGTCTCCTTTAAATTATTTCCAATAAGATGTTAAACTATTAATTTAATAAAATCAATAATTAAAAAAATAATTGAGTAAGTCAAAAGCACATTGCAAATAAACATTAATTACAAATCAAGAAGCATGGCGCGTCCGAGGGTGAGTAGATACCGAATAAGAATATAATCACCCTCGGACGCGCAATGCTTATTTACAACAGCCTTCCTTCCTAAGAATCAGCCCTTTCGTGGTGTAGAGAGAGGTTGTGTTACACTCCAAGGTGTTCCCCGGGTTGCCTTTCATGAGCTTCGATCTTCCGGCTCTCGTTTAGTAGTTGGTGGAAACTACGCTGCATTAGGCCTACAAATTTGGTATGGGGTGTAGAGACAGGTTGTGTTACACTCCAAGGTTTTCACCAGGTTGCCTTTCCTGAGCTTCGATCTTCATGCTCTCGTTTAGTAGTTGTAGAAAAGTACGCTGCATTAGGCCTACAAAATGGATATGGGGTGGAGAGAGATGGTGTGTTACACTCCAAGGTGTTCCCCAGGTTGCCTTTCCTGAGCTTCGATCTTCATGCTCTCGTTTAGTAGGTGTCGGAAAGTAGGCTGCATTAGGCCTAAAAAATGGGGAATGGGGTGGAGAGAGATGGTGTGTTACACTCCAAGGTGTTCCCCAGGTTTCCTTGCCATTGCTTCGGTCTTCCGACTCTCGTTTAGTAGTTGTAGAAAAGTACACTGCATTAGGCCTAAAAAATGGGTATGGGGTGGAGAGAGATGGTGTGTTACACTCCAAGGTGTTCCCCAGGTTGCCTTTCCTGAGCTTCGATCTTCTGGCTCTCGTTTAGTAGCTGTTGGAAACTACGCTGCATTAGGCCTACTAATTGTGTATGGGTGAAACAGTGGCGCATCTGCGGTCCCTCCTTCCACTAGGCCTCCACTGACCTGTCTACTGCGGCCCGTGTACCCCTTGAACCAACCTAATAAAATATTTAAAAAATTAATTTGATTATAAAAAATAAGATCATGTTGAGATCTCAAATGCAGACATTTTAACAATAAAAACAAACACACAACAAATATCTGGAACTGTACTACAAAGGTCCAACAGCTACAATTTCTTTCTCCTGCAAGAAGTTAACTGAAAGTTTTTTGGAGTTGTTAACACAGATATGGCATCCACCGAGTGTTGTCCTGTCGCGTCTCCTTTAAATTATTTCCAATAAGATGTTAAACTATTAATTTAATAAAATCAATAATTAAAAAAATAATTGAGTAAGTCAAAAGCACATTGCAAATAAACATTAATTACAAATCAAGAAGCATGGCGCGTCCGAGGGTGAGTAGATACCTAATAAGAATATAATCACCCTCGGACGCGCAATGCTTATTTCCAACATCCTTCCTTCCTAAGAATCAGCCCTTCCGTGGTGTAGAGAGAGGTTGTGTTACACTCCAAGGTGTTCCCCAGGTTGCCTTTCCTGAGCTTCGATCTTCCGGCTCTCGTTTAGTAGCTGTTGGAAACTACGCTGCATTAGGCCTACTAATTGTGTATGGGTGAAACAGTGGCGCATCTGCGGTCCCTCCTTCCACTAGGCCTCCACTGACCTGTCTACTGCGGCCCGTGTACCCCTTGAACCAACCTAATAAAATATTTAAAAAATTAATTTGATTATAAAAAATAAGATCGTGTTGAGATCTCAAATGCAGACATTTTAACAATAAAAACAAACACACAACAAATATCTGGAACTGTACTACAAAGGTCCAACAGCTACAATTTCTTTCTCCTGCAAGAAGTTAACTGAAAGTTTTTTGGAGTTGTTAACACAGATATGGCATCCACCGAGTGTTGTCCTGTCGCGTCTCCTTTAAATTATTTCCAATAAGATGTTAAACTATTAATTTAATAAAATCAATAATTAAAAAAATAATTGAGTAAGTCAAAAGCACATTGCAAATAAACATTAATTACAAATCAAGAAGCATGGCGTGTCCTAGGGTGAGTAGATACCGAATAAGAATATAATCACCCTCGGACGCGCAATGCTTATTTACAACAGCCTTCCTTCCTAAGAATCAGCCCTTTCGTGGTGTAGAGAGAGGTTGTGTTACACTCCAAGGTGTTCCCCGGGTTGCCTTTCATGAGCTTCGATCTTCCGGCTCTCGTTTAGTAGTTGGTGGAAACTACGCTGCATTAGGCCTACAAATTTGGTATGGGGTGTAGAGACAGGTTGTGTTACACTCCAAGGGTTTCACCAGGTTGCCTTTCCTGAGCTTCGATCTTCATGCTCTCGTTTAGTAGTTGTAGAAAAGTACGCTGCATTAGGCCTACAAAATGGGTATGGGGTGGAGAGAGATGGTGTGTTACACTCCAAGGTGTTCCCCAGGTTGCCTTTCCTGAGCTTCGATCTTCATGCTCTCGTTTAGTAGGTGTCGGAAAGTAGGCTGCATTAGGCCTAAAAAATGGGGAATGGGGTGGAGAGAGATGGTGTGTTACACTCCAAGGTGTTCCCCAGGTTTCCTTGCCATTGCTTCGGTCTTCCGACTCTCGTTTAGTAGTTGTAGAAAAGTACACTGCATTAGGCCTAAAAAATGGGTATGGGGTGGAGAGAGATGGTGTGTTACACTCCAAGGTGTTCCCCAGGTTGCCTTTCCTGAGCTTCGATCTTCATGCTCTCGTTTAGTAGGTGTCGGAAAGTAGGCTGCATTAGGCCTACAAATTGGGTATGGGGTGGAGAGAGATGGTGTGTTACACTCCAAGGTGTTCCCCAGGTTTCCTTGCCATTGCTTCGGTCTTCCGACTCTCGTTTAGTAGTTGTAGAAAAGTACACAGCATTAGGCCTACAAAATGGGTATGGGGTGGAGAGAGATGGTGTGTTACACTCCAAGGTGTTCCCCAGGTTGCCTTTCCTGAGCTTCTATCTTCAGGCTCTCATTAAATTGTGGTTAAATGGAACAACTGCATTTGGCGTACTAGTTGGTTTGGGGCCTACTATCGGTGTCTGCCACTCCTTGCTGTTCTCCTGGTTTCCTGTCCTGAAATTCCATTTTCAGCCTCTCGTTAAGTAGTTGTTAATGTTAGACTGCATTTGGCCTACTAGTTGGGTTGGGGCCTACTATCGGTGTCTGCCACTCCTTGCTGTTCTCCTCCACTGAACAAAGCTGTGCCGCCTGTTTACTACGGTTGCCAATTTTGAACTGCATTTCGACTACTTACTGATTTGGCCCTACTCTCTGTGTCAGCCTCTCATTCCAGTTGTCCTCCACTGCAATGCCCCCTGGTTATTCCTGTGTTACCAATTTTGAACTGCATTTAGCCCACTTTCTTCTTTGGGCCTATATCTGTGTTGCCACTTCATCGTGCCCATTGCCCAGCCAGTGATAGATGAGTCTGCTGGTACATTGACCCATAACGCAACATTCCCCGTGCACGCTACACAACAACATTGTGACCCTGCTGAAAGTCAGGTTGCTCTTCCCGCATACCAGACCACCTTACACGGGGACAAAGAGGAAGGTGCAGATGAAAGTGCAGGTTCCTTCATCAGGTGGGGGGAGGAATACTAGTTGGCGACGTCACTGGCACAGGGCCTCTCATAGTACGCAAAAGTGTTGCTGCCGGTGGGAGGCGCCCCCGCCGTGCAAACACACCGCTGTACTTTGAGGGGCCCTGTGCCAGTGCCAATGCCAACGAGTGGGCCCCCCCTGCTTGCTCAGGTTCACAGCACTTGCAAAGTTGAAATACTTACCTCTCCCTGCTCCACTGCCGTGACGTGGTCCAGATTTCCTGGGCCCACTAATTACTTGAACCAGCCCTACCCCCCACAACTTTAGCCAAATGACCCCCAATTTCAAATGCCTTCCAATTATTATAAGGTAAATTACGCTTGACAAGCTTCATTAAGAAGAATGGATGGTTTTGACATTAAAATGGGCACTCTAGGTGTTTTCCTGGCCCCCACTCACTGCCGACTATGCTGCCCCATTGACTTGCATTGGGTTTCGTGTTTCGGTCGATCCCGACTTTACGTCATAATCGGCCGATTTCACTCGACCCGACTTTGGACATAGTCGGGTTTCGCAAAACCCGGCTCGACTCTAAAAAGGTCAAGGTCGCTCAACTCTATTTCTAAGCAGTTTTAGAAATTTTCACACTATCTGCACAAAACCAGCACCTCTTCTAAAAAGGATATTTTCCTGAAGAACTGGTTAGTCCGGAGCTGAAAAATACCACATTTATAAAATCTTTGAAAATGCCCTGCAGGTTTGTCTTCCTTTGACTGTGTATAGGCGTACACTCAAAAGGAAACCACAAAAGTCTACATTTAAAAGAGTTTTTCTATCATCAAAAGTTTATTTTAAGCAATAGAATATTAATAAATTCCACGATTGGATGTGTTTAAATAAAATGTTCCTGCATTTTCACCAGTTTTTTTTAACCCTTTCAATAACAGAGCAAGGAAATCTTACACTTCTAATCCGTGTAGGGGTTCGTGTAGCCAGACCCCGCGATCTTCTGGCCCCTCTCTGTCGCGATATTCCTGCGACATATATTGTGTGCTGAAATTACTCCGCTTTATTTTTTTTTTTTAGCATTGCCACAGTTACCATTTTTTCTTGTCTTCTCTAGAAAACTAAACAGTTTATGGTAATTGGTTATTTTCGCCTAATACTTTTCCCAGTGTTACATCAGGTCATCTGCTTACATTTGGCGTAGTCGAAAGGGTGCAACATTCCCGAGCAGAAATGTCGGATCACTCAGCAACCATGTCTGCCAGGGAGAGCATTACCCTAGAGGCTATGCTCTACAACTTCCCAAATTTTACGGGAAGTAATTTATTGCTGTGTGACTGGATGGAGCCAGGGCCGGCGTCAGCACCCGGCACAGCGGGCAAATGCCGGGGCCTTGGGAAGAAAGGGGGGCCCACTAGCAGCTGGGAGAGCAGAGCAGGAGATAACATGCTTTCTCCCCCCACAAAGTCACTGCTGGCTGCGTTCTCTTAACCCCTATGTGCCAGCTCTGACACAAGCATCTTCTCACTCAGTCAGTGCAGCCAGGCAGGCACACATAGGGGTTAAGAGAAGGCAGCCAGCGTGACTGTTTGTGGGCGGAGAGAGCACGTTCTCTGCTCTCCCCCCTGGGTGGCTGCAGACAGTGCTGCTGAGCTGAACTTATCAGGAAGATTCCGGAGGAGCTCCTACCAGAGTGCAAAGGTATCCAGCAATAATTGCAGTTGGTCCTGTGGCTCAGTCTGCTGCTGTCTGTCTCTGCTGCCTAAAAATGTGGGTGATGTCTGGAGGAGCAGCTGGTGGGGTTCAGCCTGCAGCCACCCAGCTCACCCAGAATACATGCATGCTGCACCAAACCTGCACCAGTGGGGTAGGAAGAAGCTTAACCCCTTCCCATCTGTATGAAGGTTATTGCTAAACCTTAAAGATAACAATCTGACCCGCATAAATGGGGTTAACCAGATGCCAGGAGGAAGGGGAGCTGCTGCCATGTGGGCTGTACGTTGGGGCCCCGTGGCTCCAGGCTGGTGACTGGAGGGACTCTGCCCAGTGCTGGCATGTGGGTGATTTCTGCTTCGGAGTCTCAGCTTCTCTCCTCCAGGTGACACTGTGCAGTCACAGCAACATTGGTTGTGTCTGTCCAGGTCCCAGCAGCTGCCACTGCTCCTACCAAGGACATGGCATCACTTAACCCTTCCCCTGCAGCCACCGGCAACAAATCCACATTATTCTTTGATTAAATCAGGTTCCAACCCAATAGAGGAGCAGACATTTCCTGCTGCCATTAGGGTCCGGGAGGGGGTGACATTGGCTGCCCTGCTACTCTGTAGTGGGGGGTGACAAGTGTAACATGGGGTAACGATGAAGGAGAAATGCACAGGATAATAGTGAGAGCGACAGAGGGCAGTGTATGGTATGGAGCAGTCACGGGTGGGCTGCAAGATCCCCCCATACTGTACATGATTGCTCGGGACAGGGAGGCGTTTAATGAGCTTCTAATGACGAGGCACTAATTGGGTCATTAGGGTTTGTGGAAAGGATTCAGCATCAGGTCCCTCATTAATGCCCGAGCGATGTTACTTTATAGCACAGATCTGTTAGGGCCGCAAAACCAAACAACGTTGTTTATGTAGAAAAGTCTTTGTTTCATAGAAAAACTCAAAACAGAAAAGATTTTCTGATACAACAACGCCCTGCTCACGACACTGCACAGCACCTCTCCTGTATATATACACTGCACAGCACCTTTCCCCCTGTATATATACACTGCACAGCACCTTTCCTCCTGTATGTATACATTGCACAGCACCTCTCCTGTATATATACACTGCACAGCACCTTTCCTCCTGTATATATACACTGCACAGTACCACTCCTCCTGTCCTGTATATATACACTGCAGAATTTACAATAGCTGTCACTCATGTAAGAAGTGAAATCTGGCATTGTACTATACATTTCTCTGCCGTATCTGTGCATCATAAATCGGGTATGTGTTAAAGGGGGGGGGGGCCCACTGAGACTCTTTCGCCCGGGGCCCTCAAAAACCTGGAGCCGGCCCTGGATGGAGCCACTGAGCACCACGTTACGCATGTATGCCATGACCCTCACCATACAGGTGGAGTTAGCCCTGTTGACCCTAGATGGAGAGGAACAAAAAATGGTCATGTACTGGCAGTCAAGGGACCATGACAGCGTAGAAAAAGTAACTTGAGTCTTAGAGGTCATGCACATACAGTGGCCCATTTTGAACGCTATAACACACAGCCTTTTAAATTTCCAAGTGATATAATTCTATCTGGCTATTGGAATATGGATGGTAAGGCTACTTTCACACTTCCGTTGGTAAGGGGGCCATCGCAAACCGTCGGCCCGACGTACCGATGGACGTTGTGCTAAATTTAGCAATTTTACAATGCATCCGCTGCCCATTGTGATGAGCGGGGAGGAGGGGGCAGAGTTTTGGCCACGCATGCGCGGTCGAAAATGGCGGACACATCGCACAAAAAAGTTACATTGAACGTTTTTTTGTGCCGACGTTCCGCCAAAACACGACGCATCCGTCACACGACGGATGCAACGTTTGGCCATACGTCGCAATGCGTCGCTAAGGCAAGTCTATGGAGAAAAAAACGCATAGTGCGGGCAACTTTGCAGGATGCGTTTTTCCTCCAAAATGACGCATTGCGATGTAACCCAAACAAAGGAAGTGTGAAAGGAGCCTTAGCGGTGGCAATCAGCCTATTTAAACACACACACAGCAGTTTCAGGCTTTATGGGCTACTTATATTGTTTAAATGGTACAAACATTATCTCTTTTTGGGAGCAGATGCATGCCTTGCTATTGTTTATACACAGGCCGTAAAAAGGAATGGCAT
Organism: Ranitomeya imitator; assembly: GCF_032444005.1. Taxonomy (NCBI): domain Eukaryota; kingdom Metazoa; phylum Chordata; class Amphibia; order Anura; family Dendrobatidae; genus Ranitomeya; species Ranitomeya imitator. The sequence continues at coordinate 667,236,447 of NC_091286.1, forward strand.
TCTTGCACAGATGGGATGGGTGGAATAATTATCCCTAATTAAGGAGTATCAAGAGCTTAGCTCTCTCCTAAACAAAATAAGCAATAGCTTTTTACCCATTCATCCTCCAAGCCTATTTTCACATTAAAGGGACACTGTCACCTGAATTTGGAGGGAACAATCTTCAGCTATGGAGGCAGAGTTTTTGGGTGTTTGATTCACCCTTTCCTTACCCGCTGGCTGCAATATTGGATTGAAGTTTATTCTCTGTCCTACATAGTACGCGCCTGCGCAAGGCAAGATTGCCTTGTGCAGGCATGTACTACGGAGGACAGAGAATGAACTTCAATCCAATATTGCAGCCAGCATGCAGCCAGCGGGTAAGGAAAGGGTGAATCAAGCACCCAAAAACCCCGCCTCTATGGCTGAAGATTGTTCCCTCCAAATTCAGGTGACAGTGTCCCTTTAATGACAAGGCCAAATCACATTAGAAGTGATTTTGAGGGGCCCATATAAAATATCTAAAAGTGACAATATTCTAAAAACTCATGGTGCTTAATACTTCCTTCAAGAAGTTTATTAACCCTTCAGGTGCTTAACAGGAACTGATGTAACGTGGAAGGGAGAAATGAACATGCAACTTTTTTCAAAATTTTTTACTTTAGACCCAATTTTTTTTTATTTTCACAAGGGTAACAGGAGAAACTTGACCCCTGAAATCGTTGAGTAATTTCTTCTGCGTATGCTGATACCCGATATGTGGGGAAAACTACTCTCTAGGTGCATGAAGGGCTCAAAAGGGAAGGTGCACCGTTTGACTTTTTGAACATAAACTTCACTGGAATCGATAGTGTCACGTTTGGAGAGATCCTGATTTGACCAAACAGTGTAAACACCCCTCAAGTTACCCAATTTTGGAATCTAGACCTCTCAGTGAACTTACCTAGGTGTGTAGTGAGCACCTTGAATCTCCAGGTGCTTCACATAAATTTATAACGTAGAGCTGTGAAAATAAAAAATCACACTTTGTTCCACAAAAATGTTTTTTTTAGCCCCATTTTTTAATTTTAACATGGGTAAATGGACCCCAAAAGTTGTTCCTCAATTTCTCATTAGTTTGTCAATACCCTACATGTTGGGAAAAACTACTGTTTGGGCGCACGGCAGGGCTTGGAAGGAAAGAAGTATCGATTGACTTTTTGATCACAAAATTGGCTGAAATTGAGAGTGAACGCCGTGAAGTGTTTGAAGAGCCTCTAATGTGCCTAAACAGTGAAAACCCCAAACAGGTGACCCAATTTTAAAAACGTTACCTCTCAAGGAACTTATCTAGATATGTATAATTATAATCAACGTGCTACAAGAAAACTGAGAGTGGGATTAAAAAATAGATAGAAATTAATGGACTTACTAAGTTGATTTGTTGGTGGTAAGCAAGTAGGAAGTCCAGGGAGAACGATCACCAGATGGTTGTTTATGTGTGTGTTCAATATAGTGGTGTCCAGAGGGTAATGAAGCATGGTTCCCTGTAGACTACAATAGGAATGGATTACGGACCTGCTAAATATAGAAAAGGTAGTAGAAATAATAGATATTCAAATATCTACACCTCTTTACACTATGTTCCAAATTATTATGCAAATGATATTTTTCTCGGATTTTCCTAAATGGTCGATGCAAATGGCAATCAGTCTAATAAAAGTCATCACTAGGGTTGATCGATCACCCTAAAAATCAGATCGGAAAGGATCGGTCCGATCACACTTGAAAATCGGCGATCGGGAATTCCGATTTCCAATTCCTCATTGAAGTCAATGGGGATAAAAAATCGGAATTTCTAAAACACCTATTTTACATTGTGGTGTTTTCTAAATGGCTAAAAATGCCAAAACAACATGTAGAATTGGTAATCAGAGGCAGCGGAGCCAGAGAAATCAAATAATAATGGGCACAAGTACTGTTTTTAGTATGAATAGCGGTTATAATGGGGTACATTTGGTCTATGTGTCAAAATAATAACGTAACACTTGGCAAACTCTTAGGAATTTACTTTTTCTTCATTCGTTTCATTTTATTCTTCAACGGTGGGCTCAGCATTGCATATACCAATATCATGGCTGTGCATCTCCCAGGTCGAGGTGCCTGCTTCGCTCTTTTTTCCGCTAAAATCAAGGGCAAAAACGGTTCTTAAATGATTGTCTGTCACTTCTCCTGCAATCTACGCCTGAGATGCAGGGAGGCCATACACTGGAACCAGCGGGGAAAACCACAAAATGCACTATAGATACTGATGACCCAAAATCACACCAATATCTTTCTGACACACGTCGCACACGACAAGATGCTGGAAGGCTCTAGTCTACAGCTAGCGCCCAGTCGCCACAGTCAATAAAAATGTTGAAGAGATCTAAAGCTGCGCACCGCAATCCAAAAAAGAGTGCGCTTTTGCAAGAGTCCTGCCTACATTTTTGTCTGCACATCATTCCACGGCAGCAGCATTGATGCCATGTTTGCTGTTCCTTGCCCTGGGTACAATAAATGGTACCGAGTTCTACCCACTATTAATTTCAATTTTTTTTTGTTACCTTTCATTAGGGTTGAGCGAAACGGATCGGGCAAATTCAAAAATTGCCGACTTTCAGCAAAGTCAGGTTTCATGAAACCCGACCGAATCCTAGTGTGGGATCGGCCATGAGGTCGGCGATCTTCGCGCCAAAGTCGCGTTTCATATGATGCTTTCAGCGCCATTTTTCAGCCAATGAAGGAGGACGCGGAGTGTGGGCAGCATGATGACATAGGTCTCGGTACACACCATTTTAGAGAAGAGCATGACAGTGATTGGCTTGCTTTCTGCGGAGGCACAGGGGCTATACAGGGGCGTGCACGTCGACCGCCATCTTACTTTTGCCGATCTTAGCATAGGGAGAGGTTGCCGCAGCTTCATCAGAAGAAAGGATATAGTTAGGGAGGGAAGATTAACCCCCAAACTGCTTGTGCTGTAGCGATTTCCACTGTCCAACACCACCATTTTTTTGCAGGGACAGTGGAGGCTATATTTTTGTGCATCAGCTCTGTAGCTTACTAAGCTGCCTTATAAGGCTCCCTGATAGCTGCATTGCTGTTTGCACTCCGCTGTGCAAACCAACTGCTTTTTTAAAAGCAAAAATCCTGTTGCTCCTTTCTGCAGTTATCTTGTTTATTTGTCCACACTTTTGTGTGCAGCAGTCCTTTTTATTGCTGCCATACTTTTCCTGAGATCATTGTAGGGAGATTGAAATTGTACTACAGTCCTTGTATTTTTTCATATATCTTCTAGCCATTTTCTGCCACTTACACTGCGTGGTTTTATACACTGGGTCAGTCTCCCCCCAAAAAAGGGGAGACTCAAATTCTCACAAAGTGGATCTACTGGTTAGTTTGGTGTATGTCAGCCACTTTCTGCCACTTAGATTGCGTTGTTTTATACACTGGGACTGAGTTTTGGGTCATTCTCCCCCCAAAAAAGGGAGTTTCAAATTCTCACAAAGTGGATCTACTGCAGTCCTGTTCGTTTGGTGTATGTCAGCCAGCCACTTTCTGGCACTTACATTGCATTGTTTTATACACTGGGCCTGAGTTTTGGGTCATTCTCCCCCCAAAAAAGGGAGTTTCAAATTCTCACAAAGTGGATCTACTGCAGTCCTGTTCATTTGGTGTATGTCAGCCAGCCACTTTCTGGCACTTACATTGCGTTGTTTTATACACTGGGCCTGAGTTTTGGGTCATTCTCCCCCCAAAAAAGGGAGTTTTAAATTCTCACAAAGTGGATCTACTGCTGTCCTGTTAGTTTGGTGTGTGTCAGCCAGCCACTTTCTGGCACTTACATTGCATTGTTTTATACACTGGGCGTGAGATTTGGGTCAGTCTCCCAAAAAAAAGGGAGATTCAAATTCTCAACAAGTTTATATACACCTTCTACCTTGTTTTACTGTACCATATAATGGTTGTTATTTTGGTTAGATTTTCCAAAAAATGAGGAAGTCTCATGGAAGAGGCCGTGGGCGGTGGTTACCAGCTGGTATTGATGGCGGTGGTGGTGCATCTGGTGGTAGTGGCAAAAGCACTATAGCACCTAAGGCTGGAGGTGTTGAGCCAGCGTCATCGTCTGGCTACACAAGGCCTCGAAGGCTCCCTTTTCTGGGAGTAGGAAAACAGCTTTTAAAGCCGGAGCAGCCGGAAAAAGTTTTGGCTTTCATTGCTGACTCAGCCCCTAGCTCTTTCACCTCCTCTTCAGAAAGTTCCAAATATAAAAGCAGCATGTGGTCAGTGGATGCTCCCGGTCAGGAACAAGATGTTTCTTTGTGTCCTTCACCCAAACCAAAAGTGAAGGATGCATCAGGCAACACTACAGGTTACTCCATGGAGCTCTTTACACATACCGTGCCTGGGTTAGAACGGGAAATTGTTAACTGCCCATTACAAGATGAATCGGACATGGAGTGCACTGATGCACAGCCACAGCTAAATTATAATGCTGTTCCATTGACTCAGATCACTACATTGCCCTCGCAGTGTACTGAGCCAGAATATGACCCTGGTGAGACAATGGTGCCCCGTCCCGAACGCTACAGCACCTTACAAGGTGACACAAAGGTAGGTGCACATGACATTGAAAAGGAGGTGATAGATGACCCAGTTGTTAACCCAGATTGGCAGCCATTGGGGGAAGAGGGTGCCGCTGCTAATAGCTCAGAAGCGGAGAAGGATGATCCGCAGCAGCCATCTACAACAGCTGTCATCTGGCAGGCCCGCATCAGGCCAAAAATGTTTGTCAAAAACAGTTTTAGGACAGCGTGGCCATCCGGTGAAAGAAGCACAGCGTGCAATGTCTGAAAAGGTATTCCATATTAGGAAGAGTGCAGTGTGGCAATTTTTTAACCAAGATCCGAATGATCAGTCAAAAGTTATCTGTAAGAAACGCTCAAAAACCTTTAGCAGAGGGAAGAATCTTCAAAATTTAAATACAATGTGCATGCTTAGAAATTTAACCAGCATGCACTTGCAAGCCTGGACTAACTATCAAACATCCCGTACCGTTGGTGCACCTGCTCAGAATGAAGGTAGTCAGCAACGCTACATTGCTTCCCTCACTGTAAGCCCACCGGTTAGGACACCACCAGCAGCAAATGTGGAGGTATCGTCGCAAGACCAAAGCAGTCAGGGAATCACAAGGTTATTGGTAGGAAACACTGTATGTAGGCCAACATCGAGAATACCATCACCAACCCTCTCTCAATCCGCCATGTCCACCACCACCACCACTGCTAGTTCCACCATATGCACCTCTCCAGTCCAGCTCACCCTACAAGAGACTCTCATTAGGAAAAGAAAGTCCTCATCCTCTCATCCGCGTACACAAGGTTTGAACGCCCACATTGCTAGACTAATCTCGTTAGAGATGATGCCCTACCGGTTGGTTGAAAGCGAAGCTTTCATAGCCCTGATGGCCTACGCAGTACCATGCTATGACCTACCCACTCGACACTTCTTTGAGAGAAAAGCCATCCCAGCCCTCCACCAGCATGTCAAAGACCGCATTGTCCATGCACTGAGGCAATCAGTCAGTAGAAAGGTGCACCTCACAACAGATGCATGGACCAGTAGGCATGGCCAGGGATGTTACGTGTCCATCACGGTACACTGGGTTAATGTGGTGGTTGCAGGGTCCACAGGGGACAGCCATAGTGGGACAGTTCTGCCTAGCCCACGGTCTAGGAAACAGTTGGCTGTAGGCGTTCGCCACCCCTCCTCCTCCAGAAGCGAAAGCTCGTCCACAGAGTGCAGTCGCACGACCACTCCATCCGCAGCTGCCAGTGTTGCACACGTGGTGTCCCATTATCGAACAGCTAGTGGTAAGCGTCAGCAGGCTGCTTTAGAAATGAAGTGTTTGGGCGACAACAGACACACCGCAGAAGTACTGGCCGAGTACTTGCAGCAGCAAACTCAGTCATGGCTGGGCAGTGTACATCTTGAGGCAGGCAAGGTAGTCAGTGATAACGGAAGGAATTTTATGGCTGCCATAGCCCTTTCAGAACTTAAACACATGCCTTGTCTGGCTCACACCTTGAATCTGGTGGTGCAGTGCTTCCCCCCAAGTTATCCGGAGTTACCAGCCCTGCTCCTAAAGGTGCGAAGACTTTGCTTGCACATCCGCCAGTCGCCCGTACACTCCAGCCATATGCTGAACCATCAGCGATCGCTGAATCTTCCCCAGCACCGCCTAATAATCGACTTTGCAACAAGGTGGAACTTCACACTGCACATGGTTCAGAGGCCTGTGCGAACAGAGGCGTGCTGTAATTAATTTGTGGGAGGATACACATACATGGCAGGCAGTTGGATGGCACACATGGAGTTGTCTGGTGTGCAGTGGTCGAAGCTCCAAGACCTCTGTCAAGTCCTTCAGTGTTTTGAGGAATGCACACGGCTGGTAAGTGTAGACGACACCATTATAAGCATGAGCATCCCACTAATGCGTCTGCTGATGCAAAGTTTGACGCACATTAAGGAGCTGGCGTCTGCAGCTGAGGAGGAGGGAAGCCTTGATGACAGTCAGCCATTGTCTGCTCAGGGAACTCTCCTGGACGAGGTGGCGGATGAAGAGGAGGAGGAGGATGATGAGGATGAATATTTATGGGAGGAGGATGCTTCACAGGGGGCAATAGAATCTGGTGGCATTACAAGGTCAGTTACAGGGTTTTTGCGGGACACAAGTGATGTTGATTTGCAAGAAAGTGCTCCTCAACCCTGCAGAAGCAGTGAATTGACACCTGGAACATTGGCCCACATGTCTCAATATGCCTGGCGTATCCTAAAAAGGGACCCACGCATTATCAAAATCATGACCAATGACGATTACTGGTTGGCCTGCCTTCTGGATCCATGATATAAAGGAAAATTGCAAAATGTCATGCCACATGAGAACCTTGAGCAAATATTGGCTACCAAACAAGCAACTCTTGTAGACCGTTTGGTTCAGGCATTCCCAGCACACAGCGGCGGTGATGGTTCTCACACGAGCCATATGGGGCAACATGGCAGAGGTGTTAGAGGTGCACAAATCCATAGTGGCGTTGGACAGAGGGGTTTTATGATCAGGTTGTGGAGTGATTTCTCAATGACTGCTGACACATCAGGTACTGCTGCATCGATTCAAAGTGACAGGAGACAGCATTTGTCCAGTATGGTTACAAACTACTTTTCCTCCCTTATCGATGTTCTCCCTCACAGGTCATTCTCCTTTGATTACTGGGCACCTAAAATAGACACCTGGCCTGAATTGGCAGAATATGCATTACAGGAGCTCACTTGCCCTGCTTCTAGTGTGCTATCAGAAAGAGTCTTCAGTGCTGCTGGTTCATTACTGACTGAAAAAAGGACACGTCTGGCTACCCAGAATGTTGATGATCTAACCTTCATCAAAATGAATCAATCATGGATTTCAAATTATTTTGCCACACCTTCTCCTGCTGACATGTAGCTTGCCTGAAAAATGTCTTGCTTTTGACCTCCTCTTACTGACTTCTCCAATTCCGACATTTGCAGCTGCTGAATGTCCACCATAGGTTATTTTTATAACTGACTCCCCCACAGGGCCGTGGTCACCACCTGGCGCAACCACCCGTGAGAGTGCCGTTTTCCTGGACAGATGGGTGCGCCCACTCTTGGGCAACGACACTGGCACAGGGTCCCTCATAGTAAAATGAAGTGTCTCTGATGGTGGTGGTGCACAACCAATGTCAGACACACCGTCGTAATATGAGGGGCCCTGTGCCAGTACCGCCGCCCACGAGAGAGTGTTCCCCCCAGCTCGAACAGTGCTCTACCACTTGCAATACTTACCTCTCCCTGCTCCACCACTGTGTAGTCTTTGCTGTTAAATCCTTCAGTGGCACTGCCAATACAAATTTGTTGAAATGATAGATGATAGTTAAAATATACATGGGCCCTGGTCTCCATTTTGACCAGTTAATACTTTGCGTCTACTACCACTGTCTGCTACTCAGCAGAAGAGCCCACCCCAGTACCTAGCTATGCCGCCTGTTTAGTTCTGTTACCAATTTTGAACTGCTTTTAGCCTACTTTTTTATTTTGGGCCTACTACCTGTGTCTGTGCCACTCATTACAGTTGTCCTCCACTGAACAAAGCAATGCCACCTGTTTAGTCCTGTTACCAATTTTTAACTGCATTTAGCTTGCTTTTGTATTTGGGTCTACTAACCGTCTCTGCGCCACTCATTACAGTTGTCCTCCACTTAACAAAGCAATGCCGCCTGTTTAGTCCTGTTACCAATCTTGAACTGCTTTTAGCTTACTTTTGTATTTGGGCCTACTAACCGTGTCGGAGCCACTCATTACAGTTGTCCTCCACTGAACAAAGCAGTGCCACCTCTTTAGTCCTGTTACCAATTTTGAACTGCTTTTAGCCTACTTTTTTATTTTGGGCCTACTAACTGTGTCTGCGCCACTCATTACAGTTGTCCTCCACTGAACAAAGCTATGCCGCCTGTTTAGTCCTGTTACCAATTTTGAACTGCATTTAGCCTACTTTATTATTTGGGCCTATATCTGTGTTTCCTCCTCATCCTGCCCATTGCCCAGCCACTGCTAGATGAGTCTGCTGGTACCTTGACCCAGACCACTACATTCCCCTTGCACTTTACACAGCCTGAATCTGACCATGAAAGTCAGGTTCCCCTTCCCGCATACTATACCACCTTACATGGGGAAAAAGAGGAAGGTGCAGATGAAAGTGCTGGTTCCTTCATCAGGTGGGGGGGCATACTCATTGGCGACGTCACTGGCACAGGGCCCCTCATAGTACGCAAAAGTGTCTCTGGCAGTGGGAGGCGTCACCCGCCATCAAACACACCGCCGTACTATGAGGGGCCCTGTGCCAGTGCCAAGTGCCAATGAGTGGGCCCCCCCTGCTTGCTCAGGATCACAGCACTTGCAAAGTTGAAATACTTACCTCTCCCTGCTTCACTGCCGTGACGTATTCCGCGTTTCCTGGGCCCACGAAAATCTTGAGCCAGCTCTACCCCCCCACAACTTTAGTCAAATGACCCCCTGTTTTCAATGCCTAACTGTTATTATAAAGTAAATTAAGATTGACAAGCTTAAGAAATAAGAATTGATGTTTTTGGCATTAAAATGGGCACTGTAGGTGTTTTCCTGTCTTCCACTCACTGCCGACTTTGATTCCCCATTGACTTGCATTGAGTTTCGTGTTTCGGTCGGCCCCCGACTTTTCGACATAATTGGCTGATTTCACCCGACCCGACTTTTGACAAAGTCCCGACTCGATCCTAAAAAAGTAAAAGTCGCTCAACTCTAAATCTGACGATTCCTGAGAGAAAGGCCTTAAAGGAATACCTACAGACAAGTCTTGATGCAGATCATATAAGACCGTCTAAATACCCTGTGGCTGTGGGGTTCTTTTTTTTTAAAAAAAAAAAAGATGGGGGTCTTAGGCCGTGTCTGGATTTCAAGGAGATTAATAAGATAAGATCACAATCCTTACCCCTTGCCGCTAATTCCGGATTTGTTTAACCAATTAGTTGGAGACAAGTGATTATCTAATATTGATCTCCGTGGGGCATATAATTTCCTGCGGGTTAAAAAAGGCGATGAATGGAAGATAGCCTTTAATACCCTGGAAGGTAATTTTGAGCATCTAGTTATGCCTTTCGGCCTTGCAAATGCTCCGGCGTTCTTTCAAAATTTCATTAACGACATCCTGAGGCCTTTGTTCGGTAGGAATGTGATTGTTTATTTGGATGATATTTTGATCTATTCCCCCTATCTAGAGTCGCATTGGCAGAGAGTTCGTGAGGTTCTGCAGATTCTGAGAAAAACACACTCTTTGCTAAACTGAAGAAAATTAGTTTTTTGGGGTATTTTGTTTCCAGTGATGGTTTTGAGATGGACCCAGTGAAGGTTCAGGCGGTATTGGAGTAGTCTAGACCCGAATGCTTGAAGTCGAATCAGAGATTTTTGGGGTTTGCTAATTATTATTGAAAATTCATGAATAATTTTTCTGTTTTTGCAAAACCCTTTACTGATCTTACTAAGAAGGGTTCCAATACTGTCCAATGGTCCCCTGAGGCTGTTAAGGCTTTTGAGCGTCTCAAGGAGAGATTTAGCTTTGCTCCTGTTTGGATCCAGACAGATGAGACTAAGCCCTTTCTGGTAGAGGTGGACGCCTCATCAGTAGGAGTGGGGGCTGTTCTGTCACAGGAGGGAGAGGATTGGGTGCATCCCTGTGCTTTCTTTTCTAAGAGATTTTCAGAGGAGGAACTCAACTACGATGTTGGGAACCAAGAATTTCTGGCTATTTAGCTTGCGCTTGAGCATTGGCGATATTTTTTGGAGGGCGCTAGACATCCTATACAAGTCTTTATTGATTATAAGAACCTGATCGATCTAGATGCTGCTAAATATTTGAATGCCCGTCAAGCTAGGTGGGCACTGTTTTTTGCCCGGATCCATGTCTCTGTTACATATATCTCTGGGACAGAAAATGTTAAAGCTGATGCTTTGTCTCGAAGTTTCTCCCCAGCAGTTAATACTGAAAAGGAAGAATCTATTCTGCAGGGAGGGGTGGTGGTGGCAGCATTACCCAAGACAAACCCAGCACCAGAGGAAAAAGACCAGCAGCCAAAACTCCACAAGAAAATGTCGGATAGTAACAAACTAAACACATTCTAACACATATAGACCGATATTGACCCTGATTGGCTAGCCGCAATGTGCACACATAAACTAGAAAAAATATAAACTGTTTACAAGAACGCCGCACCACTGAGCTCTGCAAACACTCTCCCCTCATCAAACACGTGCAAAACGCTCATGATGCACAACCATTACCGTTGCTTTTGTGCTGAAAATACTTCTGTGGCAACGTAAATATTTTTTCCCGCACTTATTACCGAATGTTACCGATATTTTCCAATTTTATAAAATTTTGCTCGTGTTTCCAATCACAAATCCAAATGTGCCATGTTCGTGCCAAATTTGTGCTTGTCAATTGTGTTCTGAAAAAAAATGGCTCATCACTACTCTTTATGAATTTCTAAGGATGCTCGTGGCACAGGAAATATTTCTGAAAACCCCATCTTGGATGACCTGGCCTACAGCTTTTTTCATAATTACCTGTAATCAAATAATGGCCTTCTACCTACCTCTAAGGCCGGCTTCACATTCAGCGTATGAAAATACGGTCCGTATATTACGGCCGTAATACACTGAAAAGTCCTGAAAATAGTGGTCCGTAGCTCCTCCGTAGGCAGGGTGTTTCAGCGTTTTTTGCGCATGGCATCCTCCGTATGTAATCCGTATGTCATCCGTACTGCGTGTTTTTATCGCAGGCTTGCAAAACCGACATACGGATATACAAGGGATCCATGTGTAAAAAAAAAAACATATATACTGTCTATATATATATATATATATATATATATATGTCAGTAGACACATATATGTATATATATTAATATTTCATCCAGCGCGATGTAGCAGAAAGCCGGTGACTGGTAAAGCCAGTGACTGAGGGCAGATATTAATAGCCTGGAGAGGGTCCACGGTTATTGCCCCCCCCCCGGCTAAAAACTTCTGCCCCCAGCCACCCCAGAAAAGGCACATCTGGAAGATGCGCCTATTCTGGCACTTGGCCACTCTCTTCCCATTCCCGTGTAGCGGTGGGATATGGGGTAATGAAGGGTTAATGCCACCTTGCTATTGTAAGGTGACATTAAGCCAAATTAATAATGGAGAGGCGTCAATTATGACACCTATCCATTATTAATCCAATACTAGTAAAGGGTTAAAAAATACACAAACACATTATTAAAAATTATTTTAATGAAATAAAAACAAAGGTTGTTGTAATATTTTATTGAACGCCCAATCCAATGACTGGAGACCCTCGTTCTGTAACAAAAAAAACATAATAAACCAACAATATCCTTACCTTCCGCAGATCTGTAAAGTCCAATGATGTAAATCCATCTGAAGGGGTTAAAATATTTTGCAGCCACGAGCTTTGCTAATGCAGCAGCTCATGTCTGCAAAACCCCGGAGAATGTAGGTAAAATAGGTCATTGACCTATATTTACCTTCATTTGCGGTGAGGCGCCCTCTGCTGGCTGTTCCTAGATCGTGGGAACTTTCCTAGAAAGCTCCCTGGCTCGAGATCATAAGAGGCACTCTCTGCTGGTTGTCCTCATATGAACTCGAGCCAGGGAGCTTTCTAGGAAAGTTCCCACGATCTAGGAACAGCCAGCAGAGGGCGCCTCACCGCAAATGAAGGTAAATATAGGTCAATGACCTACTTTACCTACATTCTCCGGGGTTTTGCAGACATGAGCTGCTGCATTAGCAAAGCTCGTGGCTGCAAAATATTTTAACCCCTTCAGATGGATTTACATCGTTGGACTTTACAGATCTACGGAAGGTAAGGATATTGTTGGTTTATTATGTTTTTTTTGTTACAGAACGAGGGTCTTCAGTCATTGGATTGGGCGTTCAATAAAATATTACAACAACCTTTGTTTTTATTTCATTAAAATAATTTTTAATAATGTGTTTGTGTATTTATTTAACCCTTTACTAGTATTGGATTAATAATGGATAGGTGTCATAATTGACGCCTCTCCATTATTAATTTGGCTTAATGTCACCTTACAATAGCAAGGTGGCATTAACCCTTCATTACCCCATATCCCACCGCTACACGGGAATGGGAAGAGAGTGGCCAAGTGCCAGAATAGGCGCATCTTCCAGATGTGCCTTTTCTGGGGTGGCTGGGGGCAGGTGTTTTTAGCCAGGGGGGGGCAATAACCATGGACCCTCTCCAGGCTATTGATATCTGCCCTCAGTCACTGGCTTTACTACTCTGGTGGAGAAAATTGTGCGGGAGCCCACGCCAATTTTTTCCGCCATTTAACCCCTTAATTTACTAGCTAGAACGGCCAAATTTTGCATAGACACACTACTAACATTAGTAGTGTGGAATATGCAAAAAAAAAGGTGATATGAGATGGTTTACTGTATGTAAACCAGGTCTCATATCATGTCGGGTTTAGGAAGGAGAAAGAAAAAGCCGGTAATTGAATTACAGGCTTTAAAGCTGTCTAGCGCTGGATGAAATATTAATATATATATATATATATGTGTCTCACTGACATATATATATATATATGTATATATATATATACCTATTCTATGTGTACACATTTATTCTACCTATTCTAATGTAAGCTGTCAGTGTGATTTTACTGTACACCGCACTGAATTACCGGCTTTTCTCTGTAACAGCGCTGCGTATTTCTCGCAAGTCACACTGCTGGTCCGTGTGTGATCTGTATTTTTGGGGCTTCCATAGACTTTCATTGACGTTTTATTTGCGCAATACGGTGACAAACGCAGCATGCTGCGATTTTCTACGGCCCTAGAAAGCCGTATAATACTGATCAGTTTAATACGGCAGATAGGAGCAGGGGCATAGAGAATAATTGTGCCGTTTGTTTTGCGAGTTTTACGGACGTAGTTTCTGCGCTCTTACGTCCATAAAACTCGCAAGTGTGAAGCCGGCCTAACTCATTCATTTAACCGATGTGTACCTTGACCACTGGGGTTTCCCCAGCCTCAACCAGAAATCTTTCAATCCTATCCATAATATGCCAAACCTGAGCACTGGTAACACACTTTTCAGTATTCACGGTCTCAGGGGCAGATGACCATGTCTGTTCGCCTAATTATAGAGTCCCTTGCCACCAACGTCTGTCTGACTTTTGCTGAACTCCTACTTCCATCTTTCCTTCAGCAGTAATTTTCCTGGTTGCTAGGAGCAACGTCCTATAACTATAAACTTTTCAGATAATGTCTGTCAGGTTTATTTCTTTTTAACCGTATAAAAAGTGAAGGTTTTCAAAACTAGAAATCCTAAAAAAATATATATTTGAGGTATATTTCGTGAAAATCAATGACAGTCGTAAACCAGCAGAGGGATATTTATTTTCCACTTCATATATTTGAAAAAAAAATTGTAAAAAATGTTATGGATTTGATAGATGAAATAGGGTTAACACATCTTCTAAGAAGAAAAGCAGCTAAATGTTATTAGACCAACTGTCCTCTCAGAATTTTAAAGGTCCAATTAGGCTGGAATTTGTTTTATTACTTTTTAACAAAAATATTGCATGTTAACGTTAAAGAAAGAGAAGATAAAATGTTTTACAGACAGATTTTTCCTTCATAGCCCCCTTTCGCCCCTTCAAAAAAGAAAAACGAAAAATAAAAAAAATCATCAAAATTTTTTTTACACTAGACAATGGAGTGATTAAGCAAACATCTAAATTACTCTGTGTACTGACTGCCGGGAGTGCTTGCCAGTATGTGTTCAATTACTGTTCTTTGCATTGTTATCAGAGGTTGAAACAAAAGCTTTCATTAATTCTATGTTTTTATTTATATCATGTACAGTTAGTCCTCGGGTTACGACGGTCTCGTATTACATTGTTTCGTGGTTACGACGCTTTATTCGACGCCTCATTCCGACTTACGTGGTTTTGTGTCGTAAGTCGAACTACGTGCAACTACGTGCAGCATTGGAAGAATAGAGTCCAGTACTGTACACTGTACCCGGTTACACGAGAAAAATGAGTCTCCTGCACGCCATAACACCCCAATTATGTAGGGTACTGTGTTAGGATAGGTGTTTGTATAGGCTAACTGTTTGCAGTACTGTACTGTTATTATGGTACAGTACTGTATGAACGTATGGTCCGACTTACGTCGAAGTTCGATTTACGACGCTGCGTAAGAACGGATCAACGTCGTAAGCCGAGGACTACCTGTACTTTGTTTGGTTTTTTGCCCACCCTCCATTTTGATAGCCAGTAAAAAGGAAGTATCCTGGTGTTCTCATTTATTGCAACTTCAGTTCTTTAATAATAATATATGCCAGATTCAGAGATTTCTAACTTTTTTTGTATGACAGATTGTTTTTTCGCAAGGGGTAAGAAAAAGTTAATTACAAAATTACAAAAAAAAACAATTTCATAAGAATTTAAGAAAATTACTGTTCTGTTATGGCCAGTTGTCTTGTTTGATTTGCATGGCCACATACTGGCAGAAGCAAATACTATTTGCTAAATGCCCGGGAGGTTCTGGATCGCCGCAGGGAAAGTGTTTATTGGCCGTATGTTTGGCATAATCAGATGAATAACTGATGATTGCATTTTCCCACATACGTTTTGCCAGTTTAGTATCAGACCTGAATGTCATTTGGAACATCTCTTTACATTTTTTCAAAGGAGCAAAGATGAAAACTAAATTGGATTTAGAAGAGCAACCGGCAAGGATGGACGTCTCAACCAATACCAGGTTGGCTTCACCAGTTCTTCTTCTCATGTTCTGGGTGTCCTTTTTAAAAACATTTTTTACCCAATAATGTAGTTTATATACTGCAAAACCAAAAGGAATGAAAGATAATGGTAGCTGTGTAAAGTGCCACCAAGTGTCGATAATACACGCAAATATGAAAGGGACAAGAAGCATACCCATTAATAAACCCCAAAGCAACACTAAAATTCAGATTTTAGGCCAGTTAGTTAAGAAGAAATCAGTTGGGGTATCGTTTATCAGCTGAATGGCTTTCTTGTATATTTCGGGGTCTTTCACAACTGCTTTCAGAGAGTCCGGAACACAAGTGTTGGAGAAAGTCGCCTTGATGGCATCTTTATCATTTTCATTCACGGCTGCCAGAGACAGCAGATGCTTTCCACCATACAGTATAGATGATTGGAAGTGAACCAAGACGTCTTCTGCTTCTTTAGCGTTATTCCTCAGGAGCCTGTTGCACAGTTTTTCAAAGAACTGCTCATCGTCAGCTTCTAGATACGTTAGATGGCTGAGATACAGAGGCATTGGGCACGGCTTTAGCATGACGGGTACAATGGCCTTATGTGACATACAGTCCTGGAACATGGAGAGATTGGCTTCAAAGAGGCACCAGCGACTCTGCACAAAATCTGGACTCAGCACCATCAACATTTTCTGACTCCTCTGAATGCTCTCAGTCATGTTTTCTATGATTGTCTTTCCTGCAGTAAAGTCTCGATCATGAGAACAGATTTTAATGCTTGAAAATGTAACCTCCAGCCTGTGGATCAGCCGATGCACCCATGTAGAGTCCACTCCACTGAAGCTAATGAACACATGATACAAGTCGTCCCCCGTGAGCTTAGGTACTGGGAAATAGTCAGCAGCACATGAGCTTGTTGAAGGTCTGATTTCAGAATTTTGAAAGTTTTCCATTTTCTAATTTTAGTTTATGCCTGATGAGGATGAAACAGAAGAACTAATATTAGTCATTTTTTTAAAAATGTTTCACAAACACTGAAAGCCAAGAATATATAAAACATTAGACAGTACAGTCATCTTTAGTAGGCAGACCAAAAGGAAATGTTTGAGTTCATTAAAGCAGAAACTTTTATCTTTACAAGACATTGAATATTCTGGTTAATCCCTTTATAAAAGCCAAATAAACACTGGAAATGGATGACGACACAAAAGTAAAGGGAGGGGCACCAATAAATGTATATAAAATGCCTTTATTAGAAGTGAATGGCAGAGAGTTTTGAAATAGTGTGCAAGAGTGCCTGCTAGTGTTGAGCATTCCGATACCGCAAGTATTGGCCGATATTTGCGGTATCGGAATGCCGATACAGAGTTCCGATATTTTTGCGATATCGGGAATCGGTATCGGGATGAAGATTGATGTGTAAAATAAAGAATAAAAATAAAAAATATTGATGACGTTGCGGCTTGTGATGGGTCGCATGAGCGGTCACATGAGCGGTCACGTGACCAATCACAAGCCGCAACGTCATCGAAGGTCCTTTACGCGCTCATTCTTAGGAAGGGAATCATGGCGGTTGCAGCGGTTACAACCAGGGCGCGTCCAAGGGTAAGTATATCAATATTTTTTATTTTTATTCTTTATTTTACACATGAATATGGATCCCAGGGCCTGAAGGAGAGTTTCCTCTCCTTCAGACCCTGGGAACCATAGAGGATACCTTCCGATATTTGTGTCCCATTGACTTGTATTGGTATCGGATATCGGTATCGGCGATATCCGATATTTTTCGGATATTATCCGATACCGATACTTTCAAATATCGGACGGTATCGCTCAACACTAATTACAATTACATAGTGAAATAAAAGAAAATGACACTTATGTACAACATAAGTTGTGTGAACAGCGCCACATACAAGTCTTTTAAGTGCAGCATTGTGCCAAGCAGCCACCCCCTCCATTAGTTTGGTAGGTTGAGAGTGGATGCCTCATCGGTTATGCTGCACCTGTGTAGTCTCCATCTTAACCACATGGGTCCACTGCATCCTGATAGTGCATTTGTTTAGAGGCCTAGGCAGGTAAGAAGCTCTGCCTCGTTTTGCATTTTTTTTCTATTTTTTGGAGGATCTCTGAATCCTCTTCTTGTGCTCTTGCTGTTTAGAATTAGGACTCGTAAGCGTGGGGACCCTTGACGCGGGTTACGAGCTTGCGTATTTTGGCCAAAGTATAAACTAATACCTCACAAAAAAAATTTTATATTTTTTTTGTGTTTTTTGCACTTTTTTTGGGGTGCAGTTGGGCCCATTTTTGTCTTGTAAACTGTGGTGTCTGTTCACATGGGGTGCATTTGGATAGCGCTGGGCAGGCCCGCCTGATCTAATAGAAGGGTGTCACTACTAGGCTTGCCTGGATGCTGTGCATCTCCATTGTGTGAACAGCGCCACATACAAGTCTTTTATGTGCAGCATTGTGCCAAGCAGCCACCCCCTCCATTAGTTTGGTAGGTTGAGAGTGGCTGCCTCATCGGTTATGCTGCACCTGTGTTGTCTCCATCTTAACCACATGGGTCCACTGCATCCTGATAGTGCATTTGTTTAGAAGCCTAGGCAGGTAAGAAGCTCTGCCTCGTTTTGCTGTTTTTTTCACTTATGTACAACATATGCTTACTATGTATGAATCGGGGACCACTTAACAGGTATAACAATAAATTTAGAAATGCAGAAGAAAGCTGTGCCCAAAAATGAGTAAACTTAACTATAAATAATAAGCTGAAAATATAACAAAAATATAGGGGTTTCAAACCGATGATAAATATTCAATCACAAAAGAAATGAAAAAATAATCATGGAAATGGACATATAGGGCACACATAATGGGGTTTGTAGGAGACAGTATATATCAAGTTAGAATTATAAGTAAAGATATGCCCAATATGGTCTACACGCAGGCCAATCAAAACAGTGAATACTGCTGCTCCTTACACCCATCCATGGAAGCCCATATGACGTATAAGCATACAACAATGCAAATTAGGATGGGAATAGTTTGAATGGCATTTATAGATATTACCTGATAGATACGGTAGATATAAAATGATAGTGAGACTGATAGATATTAAATCCCTTTATAGAATAGTCTTATCCGTAGAGATAAGCAGAATGATTTAAGGAGACTGGAGATCAAGTTGAACTTCCTGAAATTCGTTCTTTTATAAAATTCTAACACATTGAGATATGATTTGGAGTTAGAAAATAAAAATTGTCCACATCATCCGACACTGCCGAAGCATCGAAGAGCAGGTCAAAGTCATTTTGCATTGCCACTTGGGCTTCCCCATAATACCCTGAAGCTATATCATCTAATTATAAAAACACAGTACACCCAAGAATCATAAAATTAATAAGTTATAATAATCTAAAATAAAGTGGTAGCCAAAACCACCAGGGTGCGCTGTGAAGGAGTACAGTGAAGAAACCACTGTGAAGGAGAACTAACAACCAACGTAATATAACATGGGACAAAGTATACACACAATAGACCAAGGCAGGGGATATGGAAAATATATGGCTTTATTAATAGGGTGCCCACGATTACATATCAATCAATTTTTGTATATTAAAATGTATCATTTATACAAACAAGCAAGAAAATAAAATTAATCAATAATAGAATGCGTACACTGACAGATTATATATGAATAAAGGGGGGCTATATGTGTATCTCTTAATAGCAATAAAACCACCAACAGGATAAAATGTACATCTCCAAAAATTAAATTAAATATTATACAGCTGCACCAAAAGGTTTAAAAAAAGGGAAAAAAAAGAAGATAATGAAAAAAAGAGAATAGACTCAGTATTTTATATAATACTAAAAATCTGTGGGGGAAAGGGAGGTTATAATGGTATGCACAACTGAGTTGAGATTTGTAAACGTGTTGAATAAAGTGACTGGTGCAATTGGGAAAGAAAGGGGAAGGGTACTCAATCAGTTTTACTATTTTACAACAATGATATTGTTGTCTATATATATATACCTAACTAAATATGTAAAGTGACCGATGCAAATGAAATTTTAAATAAGAGAGGAGAAAAAAAAATATATATAAATAATTAATGGCTAGTCACAATCACACTCCAATGCCACAACAGACTATGTGTAAAAAACAGGGGATAATTAGTGAATAAGAAGTGTAAACAATGCAAATTCATATAAAACACAAATTCAATATATGTGCCACACAATGCAATGTGCAAAATATGCCAACTAAAGTGACCAGGTGCAAAAGCGAAAAAAGAGAGCCAATGAAAATAAATCACGCTACTCCTACTGTACTGAATCAGTATCAATTCCAGGGGCTTATGAATAAAATATACGAGAAAATAACTCCAAGGGGAGTAGTAGCAGTGATGACTAACGATATTTAGTGAAGATAAAGTGCACCTGTGCAGAATAATGATTAGACTAAAGGCCGCTTTACATTAAGCGACGCTGCAGCGATACCGACAACGATCCGGATCGCTGCAGCGTCGCTGTTTGGTCGCTGGAGAGCTGTCACACAGACCGCTCTCCAGCGACCAACGATGCCGGTAACCAGGGTAAACATCGGGTAACTAAGCACAGGGCCGCGCTTAGTAACCCGCTGTTTACCCTGGTTACCATCCTAAAAGTAAAAAAAAAAAAACACTAGATACTTAGCTACCGCTGTCTGTCCTCCAGCGCTGTGCTTTGCTTCTCTGCTCTCCTCCTGTACTGGCTGGGAGCCGGAAAGCACAGTGGTGACGTCACCGCTCTGCTTTCCGGCTCACAGCCAGTACAGGAGGAGAGCAGAGCACAGCGCTGGAGGACAGACAGCGTTAGGTAAGTATCTAGTGCTTGTTTTTTTTTACTTTTACGCTGGTAACCAGGGTAAACATCGGGTTACTAAGCGCGGCCCTGTGCTTAGTTACCCGATGTTTACCCTGGTTACCAGTGAAGACATCGCTGGATCGGTGTCACACACGCCGATCCAGCGATGTCAGCGGGAGATCCAGCGACGAAATAAAGTTCTGGACTTTATTCAGCGACCAACGATCTCCCAGCAGGGGCCTGATCGTTGGTCGCTGTCACACATAACGATTTCATTAACGATATCGTTGCTACGTCACAAATAGCAACGATATCGTTAACAATATCGTTATGTGTGAAGGTACCTTAACATGGTGCCCATAATCAGAGACTAACAACAATTGGTGCCACAATTATAATCGCTGTATACCTGAGGTGGTTCTGCCAGTGTGCGCGCTAACCCGACGCGCGTTTCAGAACGTGTATTCTTTCCTTCCTGGAATTGATACTGATTCAGTACAGTAGGAGTAGCGTGATTTATTTTCATTGGCTCTCTTTTTTCGCTTTTGCACCTGGTCACTTTAGTTGGCATATTTTGCACATTGCATTGTGTGGCACATATATTGAATTTGTGTTTTATATGAATTTGCATTGTTTACACTTCTTATTCACTAATTATCCCCTGTTTTTTACACATAGTCTGTTGTGGCATTGGAGTGTGATTGTGACTAGCCATTAATTATTTATATATATATTTTTTTCTCCTCTCCTATTTAAAATTTCATTTGCATCGGTCACTTTACATATTTAGTTAGGTATATATATATAGACAATAATATGATTGTTGTAAAATAGAAAAACTGATTGAGTACCCTTCCCCTTTCTTTCCCGGTTGCACCAGTCACTTTATTCAACACGTTTACAAATCTTAACTCAGTTGTGCATACCATTATAACCTCCCTTTCCCCCACAGATTTTTAGTATTATACAAAATACTGAGTCTATTCTCTTTTTTTCATTATCCTCTTTTTTCCTTTTTTTAAACCTTTGGTGCAGCTATATAATATTTAATTTAATTTTTGGAAATATACATTTTATCCTGTTGGTGGTTTTATTGCTATTAAGAGATACACATATAGCCCCCTTTTTTCATATATAATCTGTCAGTGTACGCATTCTATTATTGATTAATTTTATTTTCTTGCTTGTTTGTATAAATTATACATTTTAATATACAAAAATTGATTGATATGTAATCGTGGGCACCCTATTAATCAAGCTATATATTTTCCATATCCCCTGCCTTGGTCTATTTTGTGTATACTTTGTCCCATGTTATATTACGTTGGTTGTTAGCTATATCATCTAGCAGATTTATCATACCTTGTGTTACGCATGTCCTTGTAGAACCACTGCTCCACTGTCCGAGAAGAGCCTGAAAGGGCATAACTAAGTGACCACCTGTTTCTTCACTAAAGCCCCTGAATGTTTGACTACATTTGAACCCAGGTGGACACCAGTTTTACTCCAGAAAGACCCTGGAACCATGACAGTTGACCCCCAAAGGAGTAGGGAAACAGGACCTACAAGGAACTGGTTAACAGGAGAATGTGCAGCTGGTAGAGAGAATAGGTACTGGGTCATGAATGGGCAGGATAAGTTCAGGAAGACAGGACAGCCTCAGGTACAGGATCACAGTTGCATCTTCAGATTGGAACGGTGAGGGTAGCAGTACAGGTGCGGACAAGACAGACCAGGCTCTGGACTTGGTAGAGTAAGGACAGACTCAGAAATAGGTTACAGCAGGACGGACAGGATAAAGTTCAAACAGGCCAGGTAGGATCAGGTGCAGGCGGGACATTCAGGATCAGGTTCAGACAAAGCAGGCACATCGGACAGGATCAGGCTCAGAGAGCACAGGTACAGGAACCTAACAATTAAGTAGCAGCTAACGCACTAATTACTAGAGTTGCTAAGGCACCTGCTAATAGGGGAAGGTGCTGTAAATACCTGATGTCTCCCATCTATTGACTGGGGACATTTTCAGAAGCATGCACTGCCCCTGAAAAAAGCAGGGTGATCGCACCCGCACCCTAAGCACACTCACAGGAGACCTTCATGCTGTGCACAGGTCCTGGCAGGAAACGGACACCAAGGGAGCAGGGCAGGGTAAGTAAAGATGCCAGCATTCCTGCTGGGAGGAGCAAAAGGACTCAAGTAGGGGTGCCATTGTTGTTCTAACACCTTTTATAGTGGTGTTCCATTACAAATCATCGGTTTTACATTAGAGTCATTTTCCATCTCCAGAGTCTCTATATATGACTCTCTACTATAGAAAGTAAGCTGTTATTGGCAGAGGGGTCCTCCCTCCCCTCACCTTTCCCCAAAGTACATTTTAAGAACAATTATAAGCTTTCCAGTTTATTCACCACACACATTTAGTTGCTGCAATTAATAATATGTCTTTGGTAAAATTCCGCAATGCTTTGCTTTCTTGTCCTACTTCCTGCACCACTGATCCCATTTTCTCACATCAACTTCAGCCTCTTTCCTAAGTTTCTACCACTCACTTAACTAAAATATTTAATCCCTTTTTCAACTGGCAAAAAAAAGCAATTCTGGAGCTTGGCTCTTCTCTGTTGCCTTGGTGTGTTGAAAATTAGGGTAATGGTTTTGGGGTTGATGTGAGCAGCTGGCGCAGGCATCAAACCCGAGGGTTACTAATGGATAGGCATCTGTCAGATACCCCCTTTACTAACCCAGTAGCCAAAAGAAATACACATAAAAACAGAAAAGTCATTTATTTGAAAAAAATAAAAATTCCTCAGCAATTTCCCTCTTTCACCCATTTATTTAAAAATAAAAAAAATAAAACCAATGCCACTCCGGTCTCCCGTATTCCACATCGAGGTCCCACACCAGTCCGTGCTAAAGCTGGGGTTGAGTTGAAGGGTCAAGGAGCATGATGCATGTCGGGTGATGTCAGAAATAAGAATGAGGACAATGCATGAACCTTATGGGTGTTCAGTGGAGTAAGCATTATTTTTTTCGTTAAATGGTTATTAGTCTCTGAGACCTAGAAAAAAAAACACACAAAGTTATTTTGATCTGGGATCTGGAGAAACCACATGAGGTAACACAAGATTTCTTACATTATATTTCCATTATTTTAAAATGGACAATACCACTTACTCCCTTTGGAAAACTTGACCAAGGTGATACACATACCATGACCAAGAATGTCAGCATTTCCTGTCGCTTGAGCGTAAGTATGCCAACTTTTAGAATGCATGCAAGTCCAGTTGAGACAAAAAAAAAAAATCACCCACTATAAAGGGATCACCCCTTAATATGATATGTCTATATTTTTATTCCTGATGAAGTGTGATATACAAGTGCTTCTCTCTAAACTAGAATATCATCAAAAAGTTACGGTAATCTATTTCAGTTCTTCAATACAGAAAGTGAAGCTCATATATTAAACAGAGTCATTAGAAACAGACTGATCTATTTCAAGTGTTTATTTCTGTTAATGTTGATGATTATGGCTTACAGCCATTGAAAACCCAAAAGACATTATCTCAGAAAATTAGAACACTTCATAACGACAGCTTGATTTTAATATCCAAAATGTTGGCCTACTGAAATGTATGTTCAGTAAATGCACTCAATACTTGGTCGGGGCTCCTTTTGCATCAATTACTGCATCCATGCGGCTTGACATGGAGGCGATCAGCTTGTGGCACTGCTGAGGTATTATAGAAGCCCAGGTTGCTTTGATAGCAGCCTTCAGCTTGTCTGCATTGCTGGGTCTGGTGTCTCTCATCTTCCTCTTGACAATACCCTCAATGCGCAAAAAATAAACTCTCATTCAAAAATAAAAGAGCCTATATATGTTTGATATATACCAACTTGTAATGAGCTGAAGAATCATAATGGCAAGTCAGTGTTGTCATTTAGTGAAAAAAATTTTTGTTTGTTTGTTTTTCCCCTGCATGTTTTCTCACCTTAATTCCTTGATGCCAACACAGTTGGCTTTATCTGTCCATTTAGATCTGACTGTCATGTTTTTGTTTTTGCTTCTGACTTCTAATTAATTGAGTCACCTGCCAGGGCCTGGGGTACTCAGCCCCAGGGGGGTCCGGTTGCAGTTAAAGGGGTGGTCACGGTGGCTGCGACCCAGTCTGTGCCCTGGGCACTCAAATAAAAGGGAATTGTGAAAGTCTATTTTTGTGACGCCACCTGTGGTTCCTAGTCAGTAGGGACCGATGCTGCTTTAAGGGGTCTTCTGGGGTGATGTTTTTGCAGCAAGGTGGTGACGCTTCCCACAGGTGAACCGGGGTCCCCAGGGTTCCCAAGGTGTATGGCAGGGATGATGTGTTGCCGGTAAATAACGAAAGACACAGGATTGCAGTCATTACCTTGTTTACTGGTGGTAGCAGACCACAATCCAGGGTACCGGCAACAGGTACAGAAGAAGTCCAGGCAGCCCGGAAACAAGTGGAAATCCCCTTGGCAGGTCAGGTTGGGAGCCTTCCCCTATGCGCTGCTTTTCTGGTCCCTTGCTCCCTGTAGTTTGCTGGCAAGGTACTCCTTTCTCTCCTGTCCTGGGATGGTACCTGCACGGTAGGCAGCTTGAGACATTCTCTTGGGGTCTCAGACATGGTGACACCAGGCTCTAACTGCTGCTGTACCTCAGGTGTTGTACGGGCAGTTTACGGTTCATCCTATGGCCTCCGTTTCTGCTGTGGACCTTGCAGTTGTCCACAACCTCAGGCTCCCAGTTCCCGGTTTCTGCGCTCTTGCTCCTAGGAGGCCCAATCGCAGCCTCCTTGAGGCCTCAATCTCTCCTCTGCTCCTTTCCTGTCTCTCTTCACTCTCAGACTATCTCACACCTCCCCCAGACCAAGATCTATATATATCAGGCAAAGGTTTTGAGCTCCCCCTTCTGGCTTGGAGTTAGAATGTGCTGTGTGTGGGATAACCTGCTAATGGGATCCCTCTTGTCTCCAGGCATAGCACTACACCCCCCGAGAGGAAGGCAGCACTACTGTGGTACCCGAACTCCTGGGCTGCCACTAGGGTTGAGCGACCTTCACTTTTATAGGATCGGGTCGGGTTTCACGAAACCCGACTTTTGGAAAAGTCGGGTCGAGTGAAATCGGCCGATCCTATAAAAAAGTCGGGGTCGGGGTCGGCCGAAACTCAAAACCCAATGCAGTGCATTGGGTTTCCATGGTTCCCAGGGTCTGAAGGAGCGGAAACTCTCCCTCAGGCCCTGGGATCCATATTTAAGTGTAAAATATAGAATTAAAATAAAAAATATTGCAATACTTACCCTCTGACGCGCCCTGGTACTAACCGGCAGCCTTCCTCCTTCGAATCCGCGCTTCTAGGACCTTGCCGTGACGTCGCGGTGACGTCGCGGCTTGTGATTGGCCGCGCGGCCGCCCATGTGACCGCTCGCGCGGCCAATCACAAGCCGCGACGTCACCCGCGACGTCACCGAAGGTCCTGGAAGGGCTGATTCTTAGGAAGGAAGGCTGTCGGAAGGAAGCAGGGCGCTTCCGAGGGTGAGTATATTCCTATTAGGTATATACTCACCCTCGGAAGCGCCCTGCTTCCTTCCGACAGCCTTCCTTCCTAAGAATCAGCCCTTCCAGGACCTTCGGTGACGTCGCGGGTGACGTCGCGGCTTGTGATTGGCCGCGCGAGCGGTCACATGGGCGGCCGCGCGGCCAATCACAAGCCGCGACGTCACCGCGACGTCACGGCAAGGTCCTAGAAGCGCGGATTCGAAGGAGGAAGGCTGCCGGTTAGTACCAGGGCGCGTCAGAGGGTAAGTATTGCAATATTTTTTATTTTAATTCTATATTTTACACTTTAATCTGAATTCCGATACCAATTCCCGATATCTTAAACATATCGGGAATCGGGATCGGAATTCCGATTCCAGATTCAAAAGATCGCCGACTTCATGGCCGACCCCCCACTGGGGTCGGGTCGGGTTTCATGAAACCCGACCTTGCCAAAAGTCGGCGACTTTTGAACAATTTCGACCCGTTTCGCTCAACCCTAGGTGCCACATTTCCCGCTAAATCCAATACTACCGGACTGGGAAAAGGAAATAAAAACAACAGGTTAGATAAGATGCAAAACATTTTGAACAACATTAAACAGAGTGCATAAACTTTTTCCTCCCTCACAGGAGGCACTTTTGGCTTTGAACGTTGCAAAACAAAATTATAAATGTACATCTGGTCTTATACCAAGGCTTCCTTGTTCATAAATATAACAGTACCGATGTGAGGGACCTGTCATAAACCCCCAATGTAGGAACTGGGCGGGCAACAAGGTGTATCCAGACCCGGGGTTCGGCCGCACCAAACGATTTTAGCTTCAGGTCTGTGGAGAAACAGGGCCCTACCCACGCCAGCAAAGTGGGTAGAACCAGGGTGCACCTTGAGGGTGCCAACTATGTACTCTGACAGATTTTGGGCAATTCACTGTCCATTACCCACTTGTCCATAAACCTGTAGCAAGTATAAGCAAACATTTCAAACAGGTAACAGCAATTATTGACATCTTTAGTCCCTGTAACGGGCTGGGATTTGACCCCTGGTGCTACGAGTAGTTCCTGGTCTAACATGTCTGCTGTTGCTGTTGTGAAGCCACTAGTGTCTGTGCTACTTGTAGGCCTGCATTGTATTGGTAAACTAGGCAACTGTCTGCAACTTCTTAGATTCACCATAGGTCTGACAGATTCACTGATAGCAGAGGGTGGATTCTCTTGTTCCACTGCTGGGGTGACGTTTTCTTCTTGAGCCTGCTGGTGTAAACTCTCTTCTGGTTCAGGATGGTTCTGAGTCACTTCTTTTTCTGGTATTTCCAGCTGGGGAAAAGTCAAGGCATGTATCACTATGGCTTGATGTACTTGAGTCCAAGACTGGGGAAAATCTTCAATAACGGTATGGATTTTCTTTTCATCTTCTACAATGGGTTGAATAGTACTTGGATCTTTTTCTTTGTCTCTCAATTTGTCAGGGCATACTATAAGGTGAGCCCTTGATACCGCAGTTGAGATTTCTCTTCCAGCTTTGCTTAAAAGGCACACTTTAGTATTGTCAAAGTTTGATGGTAAGATAGTATATGGTTCTGCTTCCCACTGGTCATCAAGAATATGCATTCTTCTTTTACGCTTTATCACTTATTCACCTGGTGACAAGGGAATTGCAGGGGCATGTAGATTGTAGTTTCTCTCTTGTTTTTGTCTTGCCTGGGACAAGCTTCTTTCCACACACTCTTGTACTTGGTGGTATTTCTGTTGTCGCTTGGTATCCCAATCTGCATCTGGCGAAGTAGTTTCTGGTGTTAAGACTCCTATGTCTAGATCAACAGGTAACTTGCTAGATCTTCCTCTCATCAGGTAGGCTGGAGTGCAATTGGTGGAATTCACTGGAATGTGATTATACAAATCTACCAAGTCTGGCAACTTTCTGGCCATAAGTTTATTTCATGCAAAGGCAGGGTTTTTAGTAAGTCAATTACTATTTGATTCATCTTCTCACACATGCCATTTCTTTGTGGGTGGTACGATGTTGTTCTGATCTTCTTACATCCGTACTGGTTGCAGAACTCCTGAAATACTTTCACTTCAAAGGCTGGGCCTTGGTCGGTGAGCACCTTATAAGGGTATCTGTGTGATCGGCAAAAGTGTTTCTGGAAGATTTTGGCTGCTATCTTCGCTGTCTGGTCCTTGACAGGCACAACTACCACAAATCTGTCGTAATAGTCCACAATGGTCACATCATAGACATGGCCTGGCCAGTTTGGAGTTGCATTAAAGTGGTCTAAGGCCACCAGTTCAAGTGGCTGTTTGGTGACTATGGGCTGTAGGGGAGCCCTCTGGCTGTCACGGTCCTATCTGCGCAGGTTGCATGGGATACACTCTTGGCACCACTTTTCAATGGCTTTTCTCATGCTAATCCAGTAAAACCTTCCATGTAGCAGGATCTCTAATTTTTTCCATTCAAAGTGTCCGGCTCCATTGTGGTATGCTTCCAGAACTATTTGTGCATTTTGTCTTAGGACCACCACCTGCCAGACCAGCTTGTGAGAGCGTGGATCAATATTCCTCCGACACAGCTTACCATCGTACATAAACAATTTGCCTTTCTCTTTCCACAGCTGTTGAGTCTCTTGTGGAGCATCTGGACCAGGGTATGAATTGGCTTGCGTCAGCAGCTCCTTGACCAGTCAGACTGCTGGGTCACTATCCTGCATCTCTGCCATCCATGGTGAGGCAATGGGTTCGGCGTAGCTTCCTGCTTGTTATTGCACTTGTTCCTCACATAATGGGAACACTGATTCGACCCGGGGCGATGGAAAGCTGGTAACTCTATCTCTTCGAGTGCTTCCGGATCTTCTCCCATCTCTGGTAAGTTGGGCATCCTGGACAATGCATCGGCATTGGCATTCCTTTACCCTGCATGGCACTTGATGGTGAATTTATAGTTGGACAACCGGTCCATCCATCGTTGCTCCAAGGCACCTAGCTTTGCTGTTCCAGGAGTGTCAGCGGATTGTTGTCTGCAAAAATTGTGAATCTTGCGGAGGCCAGGTAGTGCTTGAACCTCTCTGTCACCGCCCAGACAATTGCGAGGAACTCCAGCTTAAAGGAACTGTAGTTCTTGTGGTTCCTTTCGGTGGGACGAAGTTTCCTGCTGGCGTAGGCGATTACCCTTTCTTTGCCTTTCTGTACCTGGGACAACACAGCTCCAAGTCCTACGTTGCTGGAGGCCATGTTTGTAAAGTCTATGCGTTCTTGCGATAGCTTGTTTTTCTGTCACCTCGAGCAGCGTTTATTAGTACATCTCCCCAAATACAGCCTCTCCAGTTGCACCTTCACTTATTCCCTACAACTCTGACTCCAGAACATAACAATGTCCCCATAACTGAACCTTTATAAAACAACTTAATCAATAATTTGGGATCATTGCACTAAATACCTACCTGATTAATACAGATCTGCGCAAGGTGAAATTTCATCTGCATGAAGTCTCCGAAATGCTGCAGGTGAGTTTCACTTTCACTCCAGAAGTAATTTAATGCCACTCCTATAATGAGTCATGTATTTCAATAACTTATTGTTAACTCTTAGATGTTTTGTGTCTTTATGGCCTGAACAAAATTTCACATTTTAGAATGCTGCATTAAAATGGATTTTTTTATTCTCATCTAGAACACACAGAACTTTCTATTTTTGTCAAATTTGAGTTGAGTTCTTGGTAATTTTGTGGATCTCATATAGCAAAAGAGCACTTCAAGATAATTTTGTCTATAGATCCACTCCCCCATGAGATTATTTTGTCTCCCCACTAGGGGTATTTTTACGATTTTTCTCTTTATGTGTGTGGGTTTTTTTTACAATGTTTTTCTATTTTTGGTATGTCTAGGGTGCTTTGGGGTCTTCAGGATTACTGACGTTGAGTGGAGGGGCCATCACGTCAACAACTAGGGTGGCAACCTCTGCTGGTAGGTATGGTGACTATTAGGGCTTTTTTAGGGAGAGAGTAGCCCCTTTTTTCATATATGGTTATTATACCCTAAATGTTTACAATTTGTCCATGTTGACCCTCATTTGCTCTTAGCCCCTCTTTTTAGTATTAATTGTACATTTAATATATCAATAAAAGTTCCTTTTTAGGGGTCTTCAGCACTTCTTAAGTGTTGAAAGGAGGCAGGGGAAAAAAACTGGCTGCAGCCTGAACAGGGTCAAAGTGCTTCTCTAACCGGAAAGTAAAATTAACTAATAGAAAACTTTATTTTTTCAGGTCAGTGAAGCAGCGGGTGACAATGCCCTGTAATACTGTCCTGTAGTAATGGACTGTAGTGAAAGTGAAGGGCCCCTGTACAGGACACGTGTATGCCTCCCCAGTTTGTCATGCCACAGCAAAATATACACACTTGCATTTACATGCATCATCACATAAATAACACATATATGAAATACATATATATATATATATATATATATATATATGTAAGTAGATGGACAAGTGAGAAAATTCACACAATCAAAGATGATAGGAAAAGAGAAAGCAGAAAGAATTACATTAATAAGAAGGAACTGAAGAGTGAAGTGCATGTTCCATAAGGGAAGAGATTGGAGGAGAC
Organism: Ranitomeya imitator; assembly: GCF_032444005.1. Classification (NCBI taxonomy): domain Eukaryota; kingdom Metazoa; phylum Chordata; class Amphibia; order Anura; family Dendrobatidae; genus Ranitomeya; species Ranitomeya imitator. The sequence goes on from NC_091286.1 coordinate 667,266,835, forward strand.
ATCGGGTAAGGTGATAGCTGTGGTGCAGTTAAAGAAGTTGTCCACTCCTTGGACAGCCCTTTCCCATACCAATACCAAACCGATAAAATAAACATCTTATACTCACCTCTCGTGACAGCACGGTCCCAGCTGTGTCGGTATTTGCAGTACCAGGGCCCTCATACTGTTGTTGTCGATACGTGAGTCTGAGCCCAATCAGTACTGGTATCACTGTCCGTGCCTTTGTGCGAATTGAACATGAAAACAAAGTCAAGGCTCCGGCAGCTCTCTTACTTCATCGTCATGTTCAATGCATGCCAAGGCAGGCACGGTGACACCAGTGCTGATTGGATGCCAGGCTCATATGTCACATCAACCAGACGAAAGCCCTGGTGAAAGCCCTGGGACTTTGATTTCTGGCACCGCTGAAACAGCACCAGTATGGAAATGAGTATAAGCTCTTTCAATTTATATGAGCCAAACATATAGATCAAGAAGTAATTGTCCTAGCAGAGGATATAAATTATGAAAGGCTCTGGAGCACAGTGAAGGGTGGGTTGGCGCCTGGACCTTTGGCAGGTCAGACATGCGGTGCAGTGCAGTTGACTTACAGCGATCATTATCAGTGAGGGATTGAGTAACCAGACCCAAGATAGGAATCAAGTGACCAGACATGAGTTGAGAGCCAAGTGACAAGAACCAGAGACATGAGTCCAAAGCTGGGAGATCTGAGTTGAGTGAGCAGGGCCAGGGCTGAGAGAGATAACCAGGCCATAGAAGAGGGACGTGCATGTGAGCTATTGCTTCCGGTGTAGACTTATAGTACAAAGGGGATTGAGGCCATACTTCAGGGGACGAAGGTAGCCAACATGGCAGGTGTGCAAAGTGACTCATCGATACGGGACTTGTGTACTAGCAGCCAAGTACCTAGACTCCTGTTAGGGCTTGTACTTTGGTCCGTACTTAGAGGGTGACAGAGACCATGGTGAAGGGCTCGATTGCACTGTGATGTACATCAGGCAGAGATGTTAGGTACAAGATACCACTAACGATACAAGTTGTTTGCTTGTACTAAAAGAACAAAAGTGTTTTAACCTCTTCACTCCTGAGCCTGTTTGCACTTTCATGACCAGATCAAATTTTACAACTCTGACCAGTTTAAATTTATGTAGTAATAACTCTGGTATGCTTCAATGGAACCGCTGATTCTGAGAACATTTTTTCATGACATATTCTACTTCATGATAGTCATACAATTTCTTCAATATGACTTGTGTTTATTTATGAAAAAAAAACAGAAATTTAGCAAAAATGTTGAAAATTTTGAATTTTTCAAATTTAATTTTATATATCTTTTAATCAGAGAGTATGTGTTAGGGGTCAATTCCCACCTCTGCACAGGGGGAATCTCGGGCCATCGCTGCGGTGGTCTCCCATTCTTCTCCTGCCGCAGTGGAGCCTGCTCAGCGGAGATGTCAGTCCCAGCGTCTTGCTCAGTCCCTCTCTGTACAAAGAGTTACTGCTGCTTTCCCTGTTTCTGCCATTGAAGCCAGTGCTGGGCAGCGGCGAGCAGACGCTTCTGCGACTAAGTCCTGCTTTTCTTGTTCTGAGCATGCCCTGAGATCTCTCAGTGGACATCGAGGGTCACATGGTCAGATACTGCAGCTAAGTCCATTGGTCCTTTCAGGAAGGTCCTGTAGGTGCTAGGACTAAGTCCTGCTTTGCACACACTGAGCATGCCAGGGCAAGATCTCTCAGTGGAGATTTAGGGTCACATGCTCATGTATGGCAGCCTCTCATTGGTCCTTCAAGGAAGGTCTTTTACTGCTGCAGCTATATAAGGCTCGCATGGCCGCACGGCCATGCACTAGTATCAATTCAAATATGTGCTTTGCACCAGTATGGTCACCAGTACGGTGAGGAGATTGTGTGTGTGCATAAACACTGACTGCTATCAGTTTGGCAGCAAGCTTGTGCTCCTGTGAGGCCAACAGGGCACAGTGCTTTCCTCTGACGGCTGCTCTGTGAGGTAACAGAGCTAGTCTATACCGCCAAACAGTGCCACCATTCACTAGCAGCAGGTTCTGCTGCACGGTGGACCCCGGGCTGCGAGCGCACCATTTATAATAAACATCTATTTTTACTCGGTGCGTTCCACTAGCCCTAACAGAATACTAGTGCCAGGGTCTGGCTAGTAAATGGCGGACGATCAGTGTCTACAGCTGTACATCCAGCAGCTGGAGGGTAGGTTGGTGGCTCTAGAGCGTGCCACCTCAGCTGTGGACGTCACTGCTGTCGCTGTTCAGGCTGCAAATGTTGCTGCAGCCAGTTTGTCTGCTGTCACCCCTGCTCCGACTATATCCCGTCTCCCGCTTCCAGACAAGTTTGCAACGCTGCTTTAGGAGCGTGATGATCGTGTGGTACAGAGTGCTCCTCTCTTTTTGGACGCTCTGAGGCAGGTCTTTTTGGGACCTCGTGTCACCCACGATACAGCGCTCCAATTGTTGGCAATTACTCAGGGTTCATCCATGCTCAGCCAGTTCGCCATCCAATTCCGGACTCGAGCCTCTGAGCTAGAATGGCCAGATAAAGTCCTTATTCCGGTGTTCTAGAAAGGACTGGCTGATCATGTAAAGGACGCCTTGGCCACCAGGGAGGTTCCCGCCACACTGGAGGAGCTCATTACTATATCTACCCGCATCGATCTCCGTTTTAGCGAGCGGAGGTTGAAGCGGATCCAGTGTAGGCAGAGGTTTCGGCTGGCTCCCACCTTTGCCAAACCTCTAGAATCTCCTGTTTTGGCGTCCGACTCCCATGAGGCCATGGAGGTCTCTCGAGCGGGACCTAGGTCTCAGACCGCTCGAGTACCTGTGGTGTGTAAAAATTGCCAACGACTAGGACATTACGCTAATAAATGTCCACGGCGGTCAGGAAACGATCGCTTCTAGTGACCATTGGAGGAGGTTCACTGGACACAGCAGCATTGTCCTCCAAGTTGTCCTTTAAAGGGACAATCCTGTTAGGCTCATTCACTCTTACTGTAGAGCTTTGTGTGGATTCAGGAGCAGAGGGAAATTTCATGTCTTCTGCTTTTGCTCTGCGCCACGCAATACCTCTGGTAATGCTTGCCAAACCAGTAACTGTTAGGCTATGTGCACACGTTCAGGATTTCTTGCAGAAAATTCCTGAGAATTCCGGACATTTTCTGCAAGAAATCCGCAAGAAAACCGCATGCGTTTTTGCTGCGATTTTGCCGAGGTTTTGACGCGTTTTTGACGCGGTTTTTTCCGGACACTTCCCAATGCATTTTGGAGTGGGAAATCCGCAAAAAAAACGGAAAATTAATGAACATGCTGCGTTTTTTGCCGCGATGCGTTTTTCCGCGGAAAAAAACGCATCATGTGCACAAAACATGCGGAATTCATTCTAAATGATGGGATGCTTATTGTATGCATTGTTTTTGCTGTTTTATATCATTTTTATCGGGAAAAAACGCGAAAAAAACGCAACGTGTGCACACAGCCTAAGAGTGGTGAATGGGTCGACACTTCCATTACAAATCACACATCAGACTGTCCCTTTCACGTTAGCCATGTCCCCATCCCACCAGGAGATAATTTCCCTTCTTGTCCTTCCCGAGGGAATGGATGAGATTCTGCTGGGAATACCCTGGCTCCGTTTCCACTCCCCACATATTGAGTGGACCTCTGGGAGGATATTGGGTTGGAGTGAATCCTGTAAGGGCAGATGTGTGAAAGAGTGCGTTCAGGTTTCCACCACTGAGATACCCGCAGATCTCTCTTCTCTTCCCAAATACTATTGGTCCTATGCAGACGTCTTCTCCAAAAAGGCTGCGGAGACCCTTCCGCCTCACCGTTCCTATGACTGTCCTATAGATCTCTTGCCTGGAGCAGAACCTCCCCGGGGACGTGTCTATCCCCTCTCTCTCCCGGAAATGGAGACCATGTTCGAATGCATCCAGGAGAATTTGGCAAGAGGGTTCATTAGGAAGTCAGTGTCACCAGCAGGGGCAGGGTTCTTCGCGCAGAAGAAGAACGGAGAATTGCGTCCTTGCATAGATTGTAGGGGTCTTAACGCCATCACCGTTAAGAATAAGTACCCGCTGCCCCTGATTTCTGAGCTTTTTGATAGGCTACGGAGAACAAAGTTATTTACCAAATTAGATCTGCGGGGTGCTTATAACCTGATTCGCATCCGTGAGGGGGATGAATGGAAGACGGCGTTTAACACCAGAGGTGGGCACTATGAGTATCTGGTGATGCCCTTCGGGCTCTGTAATGCCCCAGACGTTTTCCAAGACTTTGTCAACGAAATCTTCCGGGATATGCTTTCCACCTCGGTCGTAGTCTATCTGGATGATATTCTCATCTTTTTTCCAGATATTGACTCCCACCGGAGAGATGTTGGCAGAGTCTTCGACCTCCTACGGGCAAACTCTCTTTATGCAAAGTTGGAGAAGTGTGTGTTTGAGCAGGAGTCTTTACCTTTCCTGGACTATATCATCTCCGCCCAGGGATTGGCTATGGATCCTGCCAAACTACAGGCTGTGAAGGACTGGCAAGAGCCCCATTCTCTTAAGGCGGTGCAGCTCTTTATGGGATTCATTAATTATTATCGCCAGTTCATTCCCCACTTCTCAACTTTTGTAGCTCCCTTGGTAGCCCTCACCAAGAAGGGAGCAAATCCCAAATTGTGGTCTGAAGAGGTCTCCAGGGCCTTTTCTTCTATTAAGTCTCATTTTGCTAGCGCTCCCATTCTACATCATCCCGATGTGGATAAGCCGTTTATAATGGAGGTGGATGCCTCTTCCGTTGGTGCAGGAGCAGTCCTCTTCCAAAAGGATGCTCAAGGTCAGAAGCATCCGTGCTTCTTCTTCTCCAAGACCTTCACACCAGCGGAGAGGAATTATTCCATCGGGGACAGGGAGTTGCTAGCGATGAAGTTGGCCTTTTCGGAGTGGAGACATCTTTTGGAGGGGGCTCGTTTTCCCTTTCAAGTCTTCACTGACCACAAAAATTTGCTATATTTGCAAACAGCCCAGCGGCTAAATTCTCGCCAGGCCAGATGGTCCTTGTTCTTCTCTCGGTTCCACTTCACCCTCCATTATCTTGCTGGGGAGAAGAACATTCGTGCTGATGCCCTTTCTCGCTCTGTTGTATCATCTGAGGAGGAGGAAGGAGAGCCTCGGCTTATTGTCCCTTCTGAGAGCCTGAGAACCGTAGCAACGGTGTGGCTAGAGTCTGTGCCTCCGGGCACGACTTTTGTGCCCATAAATTTGTGACCCAAGGTTCTCTCTTGGGCTCATTCGTACAGGGTGGGTGGACACTTTGGGACAAAGAGGACATCTGAGCTGCTGGCGAGGACGTACTGGTGGCCGCATATGCTCTGAGATGTCAGAGATTATGTTCTGGTGTGTGTCTCCTGCGCCAAAATTAAGTCTTCTTGACAACAGCTAGCTGGTTTGCTCCATCCCTTGCCGGTGGCAGACACGGCATGCCGGACAAAATTGTCAGTGACTGGGGTCCCCAGTTTGCGTCTCGGTTCTGGAGAGAGCTGTGTCGTCTTCTCAGCATTGAGTTAAATCTCTCTTCCGCATATCATCCCGAGACGAATGGGTTGGTAGAGAGGGCCAATGAGACTCTGGTCATATATTTATGACATTTTGTTTCTGCCAGGCAGGATGACTGGGCATCCTTGTTACCATGGGCAGAGTTTGCCCTTAACAACTCTGTAGCCGACTCCACCGGTCAGACTCCTTTCCTCCTTAATTACGGCCAGCATCCGCGGGTTCCTGTGCCTATGCCCATGTCTTCTGCTGACTCCAAGGTTGCAGACTGGGGCAGTGGAGGCACGGGACATTTGGGACCGCACTCAGGATGTCATCCGGGCCTCCAAGGAGAGAATTAGGTCCTCCGCCGATGGACATTGGCGCCCTGCCCCGACAATTGCTCCTGGCGATTAGGTGTGGCTCTCCGCCCGTAACATCAGGCTGCCTGTAGAGTCCAATTTGCACCTCGCTACTTGGGTCCCTTCAAGGTCCTCGAACAGGTTAATCCTGTGGTCTACCGTCTAGCCCTTCCTCCACGCCTAGGTATCACTGACACCTTTCATGTGTCCCTCCTTAAGCCCGTATACATGTCCCGGTTTTCTGAGTCATCTGCCGGGACATCGGGTTCATCTACGGACGATTTCGAGGTGAACGCTATTTTGGGGTGCAAGGTGCTACGTGGCAAAACATTTTATTTGGTGGACTGGAAGGGTTACGGTCCTGATGATAGGTCCTGGGAGCCTGTTGAGCACATTTGGGCTCCACAGCTCATTGCCGCCTTCGAGCGTAGTAAGGCCCAAGGGGGGGGGGCCCTAGGAGGAGGGTGATGTTAGGGGTCGAGTTCACGCCTCTGCACAGGGGGAATCTCAGGCCATCACCGCTCCCATTCTTCTCCTGCCACAGTGGAGCCTGCTCACCAGAGACGTCAGTTCCAGCGTCTTGCTCAGTCCCACTCTGTACAAAGAGTTACTGCTGCTTTTCCTGCTTCTGCCATTAAAGACAGTGCTGGGCAGCAGCGAACAGACGCTTTTGGGACTAAGTCCTGCTTTTCTTGTTCTGAGCATGCCCTGAGTAAGATCTCTCAGTGGAGATCGAGGGTCACATGGTCAGAAACTGCAGCTAAGTCCATTGGTCCTTTCAGGAAGGTCCTGTACGTGCTAGGACTAAGTCCTGCTTTGCACACACTGAGCATGCCCAGGGCAAGATCTCTCAGTGGAGATTTAGGGTCACATGCTCAGGTATGGCAGCCTCTCATTGGTCCTTCTAGGAAGGTCTTTTACTGCTGCAGCTATATAAGACTTGCATGGCCACACAGCCATGCGCTAGTATCAATTCAAATATGTGCTTTGCGCCAGTATGGTTATGCATGAGTGTGGTCAGGGACCCGGCTAAAATAAGCCCCTAGAATACCGGCTTCTCCCCTGAGGAGATTGTGTATTCGTATTGAGGGACCCGGCTGAAATAAGCCCCTAGAATACCGGCTTCTCCGGTGAGGAGATTGCATGTTGCATAATCACTGACTGCTATCAATTCGGCACCAAGCTTGTGCTCCTGTGAGGCTAACAGGGCGCAGTGCTTTCCTCTCACGGCTGCTCTGTGAGGTAACAGAGCTAGTCTATACCGCCAAACAGCGCCGCTATTGCCTAGCAGCAGGTTCTTCTGCACGGTGGACCCCGGGCTGCGAACGCACCATTTATAATAAACATCTATTTTTACTCGGTGTGTTCCGCTAGCCCTAACAGTATGTCACACAAAATTGTTAAAAAATAAAATTTCTCACATGTCTACTTTACGTACATTATCACAATTTTTATTAGGAAGTTATAACGTTTAAAAGTTGACCAACGATTTCTCATTTTTTCAACAAAAGTTACAAAACCTTTTCTTTATGGTTCACATTACATTTCAAGCGACTTTGAGGTGCCTATATGACAGAAAATACCTAAAAGTGACACTATTCTTAAAACTGTACAACCCAAGGTGCTCAAAACCACATTCATCAAGTTTATTAACCCTTCAGGTGCATCACAAGAATTTTTGGAATGTGAAAGGGAAAAAAATGAACATTTAACTTTTTTCACAAAAATTTTAATTTAAACCCATTTTTTTTAATTTTCACAGTTGTAACAGGAAAAAATGGACCCTAACTTTTCTGGTGCAATTTCTTTTGAGCATGCTGATACCCCATATATGGGGGGAAACCACTGTTTGGGTGCATAGCAGAGCTCGAAAGGGAAGGAGTGCAATTTGTCATGACTCCTCCGCTTAGTGAGTGATTGCTATGCTGTTCTATGAAAACTGTCTTGCTGAGTTGTCTGTTTCTTGATTGACAGTTTGGTTGTCCAATACTGTGATGGACTTGCTGGGCTGTCGGTGCCTTCATTGACAGCTCTATTGTCCAATCTATGATTGGGACATGCACAACCTTCTCCAGTTGTTTGGCTTTCTAGTTATTGCCCAGTTAATTAACTAAGCTGTCTAACCCTGATCCCTGCCAGACATAGTTTGTGCTTCTTGGTGAGTATTAGCCTGATTCTGTTGCTCTGAGTTCTGATCTTCTGCTGCCTGACCCTTTGGACCATGTTCTGACTATCCCTTTGTCTATTACTTCGACTTTTGATCCGCTATCTCTTGTTTTGACCATGGACTGTTACCTCACTTATGCCTTTGTCTTTTCTTTTGGTTATCTAAGTACTCTCTTGGTATTGACCCCAGAACATCTGACTCTTCTGCCTCACAGCCTGTCCGTGACTGACTAGCGTCACGCCATTTCATTTTTTTAATATAAAATTTGCTAGAATAATTAGCGAATGCCATGTCGAGTTTGAAGAGCCCCTGATGTGCTTTAACAGTTTAAACCCCACACGTGAACCCATTTTGTAAACCAGTCTCTTCAGGGAACTTACAGTATCTAGATGTGTGGTGAGCACATTGACCTCCCAGGTGCTTCTCAGATGTTTATAATATTAAGCAGTGGAAATAAAAAAACATGTTTTCCACAAAAATGTTTATAGCCCCAAATTTTACATTTTCCTAAGAGTAGCAATATGAATTGCACTATAAAATTTGTTGTAAAATTTCTCCTGAGTATGCCTATACCCGATATGTGGGTGAAAGCTACTGATTGGGCTCACTATAGAGCTCGGAAGGTAAGTAGTGCCATCTGACTTTTTGACTGCAAAATTTGCTGGAATCATTAGTGAACGCTATTTCTCATTTGGAGAGCCCCTTATGTGTCTAAGACTATTACACTATTGGGTGGTGAAGAATAAATAGTTTTTAATATTTCTAAGGGCTAATAGGAAAATGTAGACCACAATTTGTTATGTAAATGTATCCTGAGTGCGTCAATACCCTACTTGTAAATGGGAATGTAGGCACCGTACAAAGCTCAGAAGGGAAGGAGCGCCATATCATAGTGCAGATTTTACTACTATCATTTGAGGGTGACATGACCCACTAGGAGAGAGCCCTAGAGGTGCCACAGCAGCAGAACTCCTCATAAGTGACCCAATTTTACAAAATGCACCTCTTGAAGAATTACCCTTCGATTGCAGTGATCATATTGGCACCACAGGTATGTCACAGAATTTTATACCTTTGGTCAATGAAGAAAAAATGATAACAGTTACACATCTCAGTTTGAAATTGTTTTGAGCCTGTTTTAAAGATTATGTGCATTTTTTCGTCATTCAATTTCTCACGGGCATCTATTATGCCTAGCTTGAGATGAGCATCTGTTACACCGATCTTCTGACGAGCATTAAACGCTCTCTGGTAATTGGTGTTGGGTTAATAAGTGATTGTTCTCGGCTGGATCCTTGATTTTGTTCCTCCCATAGCCTCCTTTTTATTGATCCTGTTGTACGATCCCATTCCCACCTTCGTCATGCCCCTTTTCCTGATCAGTTCATGTAACGACTTGTCAGTAGTGTTGAGTATTCCGATACTGCAAGTATCGGGTATCGGCCGATATTTGCGGTATCGGAATTCCGATACCGAATTCCGATACTTCCCGCGTATCGGATACCGGAATCGGAAGTTCCCAGAATTCAAACTGCACGCAGCAGCCAATGAGGAATGATTGGAAGTGTGGGCACATCCTGTTTAGCATGGTGGGCATGTAAGTACTGGCAAGGCTGTGATTGGCTGCTGAAATGATGTCACTCTGCACTATAAAATACGCTGCCGCCATTTTGCGCTCACTCTGCTGTGATTTCAGTTAGGGACAGGACTGAGGGCCAGTTGAGCTAGCTAATTGCTTTATTTTCCATTCCAAAGGCTAATTTAGCAAAACGTTGTGTGTTCTTCACTGTTCACCTTGCTCTTGCCTTGCAGCGCTGTTTTAACAGCGTTCTGCAAGGTCTTTGTGTGTGTGTGTGTGTGCAGCTCACTTTGTAGTCTGTGTGCAGCCATATACCCGGTTGTAGCTCAGGGGGGGTTCACACTGCCTCACACAGTTGTCCTTTTTTGCTCATAGTGCAGCCTGCTGCACATTTTTTCTCAAATTTCCTATTAGTGTTTTTCCACCCGTCTCCAGCTAAATTGTGGAAAAACACTACATAGGATAACCTAGAGGGGGTTTTTTGGGCCTTGCAGCGCCGTTTACGGCTGTCTGCATTGTCTCCGTGTGAGCCCAGCTCGCCCTGTAGTCTGTGTGCAGCCATAGCCAGTTGGATTCAGCTCAGGGTTCGTTACTGGCTCATACCTTGAGAAAAATTTTCCTTTCTTTCAAATAGTGCAGCCTGTTTAAAAATTTAAAAAAAAATTCCCTATTAGTGTTTTTCCACCCGTCTCCAGCTAAATTGTGGAAAAACACTACATAGGATAACCTAGAGGGGGGTTTTTGGGCCTTGCAGCGCCGTTTACGGCTGTCTGCACGGTCTCCGTGTGAGCCCAGCTCGCCCTGTAGTCTGTGTGCAGCCATAGCCGGTTGGATTCAGCTCAGGGTTCGTTACTGGCTCATACCTTGAGAAAAATTTTCCTTTTTTTCAAATAGTGCAGCCTGTTTAAAAATTTTTTAAAAAATTCCCTATTAGTGTTTTTCCACCCGTCTCCAGCTAAATAGTGGAAAAACACTACATAGGATAACCTAGAGGGGGTTTATTGGGACTTGCAGCGCCGTTTACAGCTGTCTGCACGGTCTCTGTGTGAGCGCAGCTCGCCCTGTAGTCTGTGTGCAGCCATAGCCGGTTGGATTCAGCTCAGGGTGCATTACTGCCTCATACCTTGAAAAACAATTTCCTTTTTTTCAAATAGTGCAGCCTGTTTAAAATTAAAAAAAAAAAATTCCTATTAGTGTCTTTCCACCCGTCTCCAGCTAAATAGTGGAAAAACACTACATAGGATAACCTAGAGGAGGGTTTTTTAGCCTTGCAGCGCCGTTTACGGCTGTCTGCACGGTCTCCGTGTGATTTAAACTCGCTCTGTAGCCCGATCTGCACAACAAAAAAAGTAAAGTTCACCAAATACAACTTAACACTTGTGTAGGCCACATTTGAAAAATAATAAAGTTTAGTCCACACTTTACAACATTAGTGTTTCTTACACCTGTTAGGAGGAGCATTTCAGGAATAAGCACACTAAGGCCTTAGTACTTTTCTGCTTATCTTTATCTGTCAACCAAGATGAAGAGGGCAGGGAGTAAGGCACGTGGGCGTGGGCGCGGAGCAGGGAGAGGACGTGGTGATTCTGTGCCTGCTGCGGGCGCCGGTGACTCGTCGTCACTCAGTTTCAGCAGGGAACAGTCCTTCATGCGCAGCTTTGTCGGAGAGCGCCGTGCACCGCTGCTGCGTGAAGACCAAATTGAAGCCGTTGTCGGGTGGATGGCAGCTAATGCCTCGGCATCGACTTCAGTTAGTGCCACATCCTCTCAGGCACAGAGCACTGGAGAGCAGCCATCTGTCTCTTCACCACCTGCCAAATTGGCCAGGCAGTCAGAGAGCCCAGGACAGGAGCCGTCTCTACTTCTGTTCTCTGAATCTCTTGGCTTGGAAACAGGGGGCCAGCCAAGCAGCATTGGAGAAATGGAAGAAGTGTGCAGTGATGCCCAACAGCTTTTTCTCTCTGACTCTGAAGAGGCAGGTGGGCCAGTGCCTCCGGTGACCACAGCGCAGTACGCATCTGATGATGAAACTCAGGTGCCGCTTTCTGATGCGTACTGTGCTGCCGAGACTACCCAGGAGGAGCAGTTGGTGGCAGAGGGTAGTGGAGATGATGAGGTCCTTGACCCATCGTGGCGTGAGGAACAGGAAGGTGGTGGGAGCAGCTCTGAGGAAGAGCTTCCCCTTACGGGCCAAAGAGGGAGAGGGAGGGGGAAGACTGCGGAGCCTGTAGCCTCCACTTTGGCACCCGTTAGGAGCCTGTCTCTTTCCAAAGCCAAAAAGGGCGCTCCCAAGACTTGCAGTGCCTGGTCCTTTTTTGACACAGTTGCAGATGACATTTGTTTTGTCAAATGCAAGCTGTGTCATCAGAAAGTAAAAAGAGGGAAAAATGTCAGCAACCTCAATACCACAAATATGTGGAAACATGTGCGGACCAGGCACGCGGTGGAGTTACAGAAACACAGTGAAGACGTAGGCCAACCAACAGCGGCAGCTACCACCTCTTCATCTCGTGTTGCCTCTTCCTTCACTGTTGTCCAGAGACCTAGTGTAATTCCACCCACAGCACCACCTTCCCAGTCATCCTCACACTCCCAGTCTACTCTACAGCCATCGGTAGTACAGGCATGGGAGAAAAGGCGGGCATTCTCGGCCAACCACCCCCGAGCACAGGCTCTGAATGCAGGCATTGCCAAACTGTTGTCCCTGGAAATGCTCTCGTTCAGGCTGGTGGAGACTGACAGCTTCCGTGACTTGATGGCATTGGCAGTCCCACAGTACAAGGTGCCCAGCCGCTTTTACTTCAGCAGGCAGGCTGTCCCTGCCCTGCACAGGCATGTTGAGGCAAACATAAAACATGCGCTACTGAACGCCGTCAGTAGCAAGGTCCACCTCACCACCGATGCGTGGACCAGTCAGCATGGACAGGGGCGATATGTTTCCCTCACTGCCCATTGGGTTAATGTTGTTGAGCCAGGTACAGATCGTGCGAGTGGCGCAGGACGTGTCCTGCCCACTCCAAGGATTGCAGGAATCCAGTCTGTACGCATCTACTCCTCCTCTTACACCAGTTCCTCAGATTCCTCTCTGCAGGATCCGTCACAGTCCACCTCCACATGGACCCGTGAACGTTTACCTATGACCGACATGAGCACAGCCGTGGCCAAACGTCAGCAGGCCGTCTTGAAACTAGTTTCATTGGGGCATCGAAGCCACACAGCGCAGGAGCTCTGGAATGCCATCAAGCAGGAGAGCGATGTGTGGTTACTGCCAGCGAATCTCCAGCCAGGCATGGTAGTGTGTGACAATGGCCGAAATCTGGTGGCAGCTTTGGCCCTTGGCAACCTCACTCACATCCCATGTCTGGCACATGTGCTCAATTTGGTTGTGCAGAGTTTTCTGAGGGACTATCCGGATCTTGATGCCCTGCTGCACAAGGTCCGCCTAGAGTGTGCTCACTTGCGGCGTTCCAGCTTGGCCAGATCCCGCATTGCTGCTCTGCAGCGCCGATTCCGCCTTCCGGAACACCGCATCATATGTGACCTACCTACCCAGTGGAATTCCATGTTACATATGTTGGAGCGGTTGTGTGAGCAGCAGCAAGCAGTTATGGAGTACCAGCTGCATCAGGCGCAAAGAAGTCGCAGTCAGCGCCGATCAGACTTCACAACCACAGAGTGGGCCACTATGAAGGACGTCTGCCAGGTTTTGCGTCCTTTTGATTATTCCACGCGGATGGCAAGTGCAGATGATGCACTAGTCAGCATGACTGTCCCCCTTATCTGCCTGCTTCAGCAAACTTTGCAAGGGTTAATGGATGATGTTGTGGAAGAGGTGGAGGATGAGGAGTCACCTTTTCCATCAGCTTCTGGAGAGTCAGCGCCACGTGGTTCCTCACAAAGGGGTACGCAGGGACAAATTTGTGAGGAGGATGAGGAGGAGTCAATGGAGGAGGAAGAGCTCCGTCCAGAGGAGGGAGCGACACAATTGTCCAGTGGTCAGTGTGTACAGCGAGGGTGGGGTGATGACGAGCGGGCAGAGATCATGTCTCAAGCAGGGGACAGCGTTTCTGGGTCAGTTGGCACTCTGCAGCACATGGTGGATTTCATGCTGCAGTGCCTGAGAAACGACCGCCGCATCGACCACATTCTCAACATGCCTGATTATTGGGTGTTCACCCTCCTCGCTCCTGGCTACCGGGACAACGTCCAAAACCTCATCCCTGCGTTGACCCGGGAGCGTAAATTGCGGGAGTACCACGACACACTGGTGAATTCCATCATCTTCTCCTGTCCAACTGAGAGGAGTGCTGCTAGTGCTTTACAAAGCAGCTCAGTGCGTCGAGGCAGTGGGGGAGGCTCTGCCCAAAGAGGGAGCAGAAGCAGTGCCTCTGCCCAAGGCAAGCCCAGTATGGCACAACTCTGGCACACTTTTGTGTGCCCGCCCCAAATGTCTACACCATCACCGGCGGCTCCAGTCAGCAGGAGGCAACGGTTCCGTCAGATGGTGACAGACTACATGGCTTGCCCTCTTACTGTACTCCCTGACGGCTCTTCCCTGTTCAAGTTTTGGGTCTCTAAGCTGGATACATGGCCAGAGCTAAGCTAGTATGCATTGGAGGTGCTGGCTTGCCCTGCGGCTAGTGTCTTTAGTGCCGCAGGTGGTGTACTAACAGACCGTCGCATGCGACTATCCTCCGATAACGTTGACCGGCTTACTTTCCTGAAAATGAACCAGGCCTGGATCTCACAGGAATTTGCCACTCCTCTGCCTGATTAAGTAATTGGGTGTCATCCAGGTCTCCTGCTGTGTTCATCTTTCTACCACCTGAACTGCTATTCCTGGGCTCCAACACCGCCAGTTGCGGCTCAGAAGTGCAGGCTGCACAGTAAAAACATACGACCCAGTGTGATTGGGTTTCAGTAACGTCAGCTGATCCCCAGCTGTGTAGCCGGCAATGTGTCCTGCGACCGCCACGCTGGCACAACAACCTAAATGTAAGGGAACCTGTCGCCCCCCCCCCCGTCGTTTGTTACTGAAAGAGCCATCTTGTGCAGGAAAAGGTAGCTCTTTTTTTAGCTCCTTGCACACGCAGAACTTAACACTTATAAAATGTGTTCACTGATACCGTTATACTTTTCAAAAAACCTGATCTGCACATCCAAACATAGACACAGTGTGAACAGGTGCTGAACCCAGAGTCGCCAACTCGTATATATTTAAGTAAATAGGGCAGCACACCGCAGCGCCAAAACATGCAAACTTGAAAACACAAAATTTGAACTGCATTACTGCACTGAAAATATGAAAAATGAGAGCTTTTAGCGCATAAAAATGGCCAATTTTATGTGTACCTCGTAGCCACGATAAGGCATCTCTCTTATACGAGGCCCTACGCTTGACCTACCTCTCTGAGAATAAACGTCTCCATCTGAATGGGTACATGTGAAACCTCTCCTTGGACTCAAATTCTCTCTCACTGTGGAGGGGTATTGGACCTATTATAATTAAAACACCTGAAGCTAGGAGGCGGGGAGTGCACGATCAGAAGGCTAGAGAATACATTTCAAAAAACCTGATCTGCACATCCAAACATAGACACAGTGTGAACAGGTGCTGAACCCAGAGTCGCCAACTCGTATATATTTAAGTAAATAGGGCAGCACACCGCAGCGCCAAAACATGCAAACTTGAAAACACAAAATTTGAACTGCATTACTGCACTGAAAATATGAAAAATGAGAGCTTTTAGCGCATAAAAATGGCCAATTTTATGTGTACCTCGTAGCCACGATAAGGCATCTCTCTTATACGAGGCCCTACGCTTGACCTACCTCTCTGAGAATAAACGTCTCCATCTGAATGGGTACATGTGAAACCTCTCCTTGGACTCAAATTCTCTCTCACTCTGATCGTGCACTCCCCGCCTCCTAGCTTCAGGTGTTTTAATTATAATAGGTCCAATACCCCTCCACAGTGAGAGAGAATTTGAGTCCAAGGAGAGGTTTCACATGTACCCATTCAGATGGAGACGTTTATTCTCAGAGAGGTAGGTCAAGCGTAGGGCCTCGTATAAGAGAGATGCCTTATCGTGGCTACGAGGTACACATAAAATTGGCCATTTTTATGCGCTAAAAGCTCTCATTTTTCATATTTTCAGTGCAGTAATGCAGTTCAAATTTTGTGTTTTCAAGTTTGCATGTTTTGGCGCTGCGGTGTGCTGCCCTATTTACTTAAATATATACGAGTTGGCGACTCTGGGTTCAGCACCTGTTCACACTGTGTCTATGTTTGGATGTGCAGATCAGGTTTTTTGAAATGTATTCTCTAGCCTTCTGATCGTGCACTCCCCGCCTCCTAGCTTCAGGTGTTTTAATTATAATAGGTCCAATACCCCTCCACAGTGAGAGAGAATTTGAGTCCAAGGAGAGGTTTCACATGTACCCATTCAGATGGAGACGTTTATTCTCAGAGAGGTAGGTCAAGCGTAGGGCCTCGTATAAGAGAGATGCCTTATCGTGGCTACGAGGTACACATAAAATTGGCCATTTTTATGCGCTAAAAGCTCTCATTTTTCATATTTTCAGTGCAGTAATGCAGTTCAAATTTTGTGTTTTCAAGTTTGCATGTTTTGGCGCTGCGGTGTGCTGCCCTATTTACTTAAATATATACGAGTTGGCGACTCTGGGTTCAGCACCTGTTCACACTGTGTCTATGTTTGGATGTGCAGATCAGGTTTTTTGAAATGTATTCTCTAGCCTTCTGATCGTGCACTCCCCGCCTCCTAGCTTCAGGTGTTTTAATTATAATAGGTCCAATACCCCTCCATAGTGAGAGAGAATTTGAGTCCAAGGAGAGGTTTCACATGTACCCATTCAGATGGAGACGTTTATTCTCAGAGAGGTAGGTCAAGCGTAGGGCCTCGTATAAGAGAGATGCCTTATCGTGGCTACGAGGTACACATAAAATTGGCCATTTTTATGCGCTAAAAGCTCTCATTTTTCATATTTTCAGTGCAGTAATGCAGTTCAAATTTTGTGTTTTCAAGTTTGCATGTTTTGGCGCTGCGGTGTGCTGCCCTATTTACTTAAATGATACCGTTATACTGTCCCGGAGCTGGGACTTTCCTTCGTAATGTGACGCAGCACAGCCGTCATTCCTACCCCCTTGGTGCCATGCGCTGCCTCCTCAGCATTGTTTTAAGCTGTCACGGAGCCTGCGCTGTTCTGTTATCCCTTGGGCATGCCCTATTTGCGCTGCCTGTCTTCTGACATAATTTGGTGTCAGGCTGGCTGCGCCTGTGCGGCCGCGTTGCCCGAGATCCCGCCTCGCAGTGTCTTCTGATTGAGTCACACTGCGGGCCTGGGATCCATGGGCATGCGCAGTGCATATCTTCCCCTCGGGGTCTCGCTCATTTCCCTCCGCCTTCTTTAGACTGTGCGCCGTCAGCTGATCCCTAATAGCATGCCACGGCCGTGACACCGCACAGTCTGAAGAAGAGGGAAGGAGGGGAGTGAGAGTCGAGGATATGCACTGTGCATGCCCATGGTTCCAAGGCCCGCAGTGGGATTACGTTAGACGAGACTGCGAGGTGGGATCTAGAGCAGCGTGGACGCACAGGCACTGACAGCCTGACACCAAATTATGTCAGAAGACAGGCAGCGCTAATTGGGCATGGCCAAGGGCTAACAGAACAGCGCAGGCTCCGTGACAGCTTAAAACAACACTGAGGAGGCAGCGCACGGCACCAAGGGGATAGGAATGACAGCTGTGCTGTGTCCCATTACGAAGGAAATTCGCACCTCCGGGACGGTTTAACGGTAAAAGGGGACACATTTTTAGTGTTTACTTCGGTGTTTGCAAGGAGCATAATTAAAAGAACCACCTTTTCCTTTTGCATCCTTAGTGCTGCACAAGATGGCTCTTTCAGCTACAAACGTCTTGGGGGGGGGGGTTAAAGGTTCCCTTTCAACTTGTTCCAATCAGGCTTCGGCCTACACTCTGTTCCTCTGCTCCTCCTGCTGTCCCTGGGCTCTAACACCGCCAGTTGGTGCCTGGAAGTGCTGTGTGCACAGTCAACAGTCGCTCCTCTGTTATTGGGGTTCAGTAACGTCAGCTGATCCCCAGCTGTGTATCCGGCAACGTGTCATGCGACCACCACGCAGGCACAACTAAAATGTAAGGGGACCTGTCCCCCCCCCATAGGCGTTTGTTACTGAAAGAGCCACCATGTGCAGCCCTAATACTGCACAAGGGAAAGGTCGCTCTTGAAATTATGCTCCTTGCAAACGCTGAACTACACACTCATGTAATGTGTCCCCTCACACCGTCCAACCGTCCCGGAGGTGGGACTTTCCTTTGTAATGTGACGCAGCACAGCCGTCATTGCTACCCCCTTGGCACCGTGCGCTGCCTCCTTAGCGTTGTTTGATTCCGTCATGGACCCTGCGCTGTTATGTTATCCCTTGGCCATGCACAGTTTGCGCTGCCCGTCCTCTGACATCATTTGTTGTCGTCCTGGCTGCGCCTGTGCGTCCACGCTGCCCGAAATCACACCTCGCAGTGTCGTCTAATGTGATCCCACAGTGGGCCTGGTATCCATGGCCATGCGCAGTGCATATACTAGCCTCTCACTCCCCTTCTTCACGCTTCTTCAGACTAGGCAGCGTCAGCTGATCCCTAATAGCATGCCACGGCCGTGACGCCGCACAGTCTGAAGAAGCAGGAAGGAGGTGAGTGAGAGGCGATGATATGCACTGCGCATGCCCATGGATCCCTGGCCCGCAGTGGGACTACATTAGATTACACTGCAAGGTTGGATCTCGGGCAGCTTGGACGCACAGGCACTGCCAGCCTGACACCTACATGATGTCAGAAGACGGGCACCGCTAACTGTGCATGGCCAAGGGATAACATTACAGCGCGGGCTCCGTAACAGAACCAAACAACGTTGAGGAGGTGGCGCCCGGCACCAAGGGGGTTGGAATGACGGCTGTGCTGTGTCACATTACAAAGGAAAGTCCCACTTCCGGGATGGTTTGACGGTGTGAGGGGACACATTATATGAGTGTGTACTTCAGCGTTTGCAAGGAGCATAATTTTCGGAGCCACCATTTTCCATGTGCAGTATTACTGCTGTACAAGATGGCTCTTTCAGCAACAAATGCCTGGGGGGGGGTTAAAGGTTCCCTTTCAACTTGCTCCACTGCAGGCTTCAGCCTACACTCTGCTCCTCTTTGATTCCCTGGGTTTCAACACTGTCAGTTGCCACCTGGAAGTGTTGTCTACACAGAAAAAACACTAGGTGATGTGTCAGTGGGGTTCAGCACCGCCAGCTGTTCCCCTGCTGTGTAGTCGGCAACGTGTCCAGCACAAGCCACGCTGGCACAACAGAACAAAAGCTGCCACCAGTGCAGGCTTCGGCCTAGACTCTGCTCCTCTCCTCCTCCTGCTGACCCTGGGCTCAAACACCGCTAGTTTTTGCCCGGAAGTGCTAGCTGCACAGAGAAAAACACCAGCCAATGTGTTAGTGGGGTTCAGCACCGCCAGCTGTTCCCCTGCTGTGTAGCCGGCATCGTGTCCAGCACAAGCCACGCTGGCACAACCGACCAAAAGCTGCCACCAGTGCAGGCTTCGGCCTACACTTTGCTCCTCTCCTCCTCCTGCTGACCCTGGGCTCTAACACCGCCAGTTTTTGCCCGGACATGCGAGCTGCACAGAGAAAATCACCAGTCAATGTGTCAGTGGGGTTCAGCAACGCCAGCTGTTCCCCTGCTGTGTAGCTGGCAACGTGTCCTGCAAACTGTCCTGCAGGCACATGAACTGAAATTGAAGGAAGCCTGCCCCCCACCCCCAGGTGTTTCTATGTATAACAGCCACCTTGTACAGCAGTACTGCTGCATTTGTACAAGGTGGCAGACTTTTTCTCCTTGCCCACGTTTAATTAAACACGTACTAAATGTGTGTCATTGAGACCATTCCACTGTCCCTGAGGTGTGACTTTCCTTTCTAATGATACGCAGCACCACCCTTGTTAGCGCTGCCCGTCTTTTGACATCATTGGTTAGCTGGCTGTGCCTGTGCGTCTGCCCTGCTCGAAACAACGCCCCTCTGTGTCTTATTTTTTTGGACAACGATGATGTGATTGATGGGCATGTGCAGTGCATATGTTTGCCTGTGTTCACTCATCTCCTTCCGCCTTCTTCAGACTGGGTGGCCTCATGACCGCGGCATGCGATAAGGGATCAGATGAGGCCGCCCAGTCTGAAGCAGGTGTAAGGACATGTGTGAGCGGCAAACATATTTACTGCACAAGGCCACGAATCCCAGCCACGCAGTGTGATTTTTAGAAAACACACTGTGGGTCTGGGATTCATGTCCATCGCTAACCGCAACGGCCGACATGAAATGAGGTCAGAAGACAGGAAGCGCTCACAGCGCATGGCCAAGGGATAACAAGAGCGCAGACTCCTGTACAGCAAATAACAATGCTCAGGAAGCTGCGCCCATGCACCAAGGTGTTATTTTCGACACCTGTGCTGCTTTTCTTTAAAAAGACAAGTCACGCCTCCACTACTGTTCTACAGTAAAATGGGCTAAATAGTGTACGTGTTTTATTCAGCGTGTGCAAGGAGCAAAATTAAGAGAGCAACCTTTTACTTGTGCAGCATTAATGATGCACAAGGTGTGGCTCTTGTACCTTGCAACACCTGAGGGGGGGTTAAAGGTTACCTTTGAAATTGGTTCAACTAGGCTTCGGCCTACACTCTGCTCCTCTCCTCCTCCTGCTGACCCTGGGCTATAACACCGCCAGTTGTAGCCTGGAAGTGCTAGGTGCACAGAGAAAAACACCCGCCAATGTGTTAGTGGGGTTCAGCACCGTCAGCTGTTCCCCTGCTGTGTAGCCGGCATCGTGTCCAGCACAAGCCACGCTGGCACAACTGATCAAAAGCTGCCACCAGTGCAGGCTTCGGCCTACACTCTGCTCCTCTCCTCCTCCTGCTGACCCTGGGCTCTAACAACGCTAGTTTTTGCCCGGAATTGCTAGCTGCACAGAGAAAAACACCCGCCAATGTGTTAGTGGGGTTCAGCACCGCCAGCTGTTCCCCTGGTGTGTAGCTGGCATCGTGTCCAGCACAAGCCACGCTGGCACAACTGATCAAAAGCTGCCACCAGTGCAGGCTTCGGCCTACACTCTGCTCCTCTCCTCCTCCTGCTGACCCTGGGCTCTAACAACGCTAGTTTTTGCCCGGAAATGCTAGCTGCACAGAGAAAAACACCAGCCAATGTGTTAGTGGAGTTCAGCACCCCCAGCTGTTCCCCTGCTGTGTAGCTGGCAACGTGTCCTGCAAACGCCACGCAGGCACATGAACTGAAATTGAAGTGATCCTGCCCCCCACCCCCAGATGTTTCTATGTATAACAGCCACCTTGTACAGCAGTACTGCTGCATTTGTCCAAGGTGGCTGACTTTTTCTCCTTGCCCACGTGGAACTCAACACGTACAAAATGTGTCTCATTAGAGACCATTACAATGTCCCTGAGGTGTGACTTTACTTTTTAATGACACGCACCACCCCCCTTGGTAGCGCTGCCCGTCTTCTGACATCATTGGTTGGCTGCCTGTGCCTGTGCGTCCGCCCTGCCCGACACAACCCCCCTCGTTGTCTCATATATTTTGACTGCGAGGGTGTGATTGATGGGCACGAGCAGTGCATATGTTCGCCTGTCTTCACTCCCCTCCTTCCGCCTTCTTCAGACTGTGCGGCCTCATGGCCGTGGCAGGCAATAAGGGATCAGCTGAGGCCGCCCAGTCTGAAGCAGGTGTAAGGACATGTGTGAGCGGCGAACATATTTACTGCACAAGGCCACGAATCCCAGCACCGCAGTGTGACTTTATGGAAAGGCACTGTGGGTCTGGGATTTATGGCCATCGTTAACCGCACCGGCCAACATGAAATGAGGTCATAAGACGGCCTGCACTAACAGGGTATTGCCAAGGGATAACACAAGAGCGCACTCTCCTGTACTGCAAATAACAACGGTAAGGAGTCTGCGCCCAGCACCTAGGTGTAAATTTTGACACCTGTGCTGCGTCTTCTTCAAAAGAAAAGTCACGCCTCCACTACTGTTTGACAGTATAATGGGCTAAATAGTGTACGTGTTTTATTCAGCGTGTTCAAGGAGCAAACTAAATAGAGCAACCTTTTACTTGTGCAGCTTTAATGCTGCACAAGGTGTGGCTCTTGTACCTTGCAACACCTGAGGGGGGGTTAAAGGTTACCTTTGAAGTTGGTTCAACTAGGCTTCGGCCTACACTTTGCTCCTCTCCTCCTCCTGCTGACCCTGGGCTCTAACACCGCTAGTTTTTGCCCTGAAGTGCTAGCTGCACAGAGAAAAACACCAGCCAATGTGTTAGTGGGGTTTAGCACCGCCAGCTGTTCCCCTGCTGTGTAGCCGGCATCGTGTCCAGCACAAGCCACGCTGGCACAACCGACCAAAAGCTGCCACCAGTGGAGGCTTCGGCATACACTCTGCTCATCTCGTCCTCCTGCTGACCCTGGGCTCTAACACCGCTAGTTTTTGCCCGGAATGCTAGCTGCACAGAGAAAAACACCAGCCAATGTGTTAGTGGGGTTCAGCAACGCCAGCTGTTCCCCTGCTGTGTAGCCGGCAACGTGACTTGCAAACGCCACGCAGGCACATGAACTGAAATTAAAGGGACCCTGCCACCCACCCCAAGGTGTTTCTATGTATAACAGCCACCTTGTACAGCAGTACTGCTGCATTTGTACAAGGTGGCTGACTTTGTCTACTTGCCCACGTTTAATTAAACACGTAAAAAATGTGTCTCATTACAGACCATTACAATGTCCCTGAGGTGTGACTTTCCTTTTTAATGACACGCAGCACCCCCCTTGTTAGCGCTGCCCGTCTTCTGACATCTTTGGTTGGCTGGCTGCGGCTGTGCGTCCGCCCTGCCTGAAACCACGCTCCTCGTTGTCTTACTTATTTTGACTGCGAGGGTGTGATTGATGGGCACGAGCAGTGGATATCTTCGCCTGTCTTTACTCATCTCCTTCCGCCTTCTTCAGAATGTGCGGCCTCATGGCCGCGGCATGCGAGAAGGGATCAGATGAGGCCGCCCAGTCTGATGCAGGTGTAAGGACATGAGGGACAGGCGACAAAATTTACTGCGCAAGGTCACGAATCCCAGCTCTGCAGTGTGACTTTATTAAAAGACACTGCGGGTCTGGGTTTCATGGAAATCGCTAACCGCACCGGCCAACATGAAATGAGGTGAGAAGACAGGCATCGCTCACAGCGCATGGCCAAGGGATAACAAGAGCGCAGACTCCTGTACAGCAAATAACAACGCTCAGGAATCTGCGCCCAGCACCTAGGTGTAAATTTTGACACCTGTGCTGCATCTCATTAAAAAGACAAGTCACGCCTCCACTACTGTTTGACAGTATAATGGGCTAAATAGTGTACGTGTTTTATTCAGCGTGTGCAAGGAGAAAAATTAAGAGAGCAACCTTTTTCTTGTGCAGCATTAATGCTGCACGAGGTGTGGCTCTTGTACCTTGCAACACCTGAGGGGGGTTAAAGGTTACCTTTGAAATTGGTTCAACTAGGCTTCGGCATACACTCTGCTCCTCTCCTCCTCCTGCTGACCCTGGGCTCTAACACCGCCAGTTTTTGCCCGGACATGCGAGCTGCACAGAGAAAAACACCAGCCAATGTGTTAGTGGGGTTCAGCACCGCCAGCTGTTCCCCTGCTGTGTAGCCGGCATCGTGTCCAGCACAAGCCACGCTGGCACAACTGATCAAAAGCTGCCACCAGTGCAGGCTTCGGCCTACACTCTGCTCCTCTCCTCCTCCTGCTGACCCTGGGCTCTAACAACGCTAGATTTTGCCCGGAATTGCTAGCTGCACAGAGAAAAACACCAGCCAATGTGTCAGTGGGGTTCAGCACCGCCAGCTGTTCCCCAGCTGTGTAGCCGGCAACGTGACCTGCAAACGCCATGCAGGCACATGAACTGAAATTGAAGGGAGCCTGCCCCCCACCCCCAGGTGTTTCTATGTATAACAGCCACCTTGTTCAGCAGTACTGCTGCATTTGTACAAGGTGGCTGACTTTTTCTCCTTGCCCACGTGGAACTCAACACGTACAAAATGTGTCTCATTGAGACCATTCCACTGTCCCTGAGGTGTGACTTTCCTTTCTAATGATACGCAGCACCCCCCTTGGTAGCGCTTCCCGTCTTTTGACATCATGGTTAGCTGGCTGCGCCTGTGCATCCGCCCTGCGTGAAACAACGCCCCTCGTTGTCTTATTTATTTTGTCAGCGAGGGTGTGGTTTATGGGCACGAGCAGTGCATATGTTCGCCTGTCGTCACTCATCTCCTTCCGCCTTCTTCAGACTGTGCGGCCTCCTGGCCGCGGCATGCGAAAAGGGATCAGCAGAGGCCGCCCAGTCTGAAGCAGGTGTAAGGACGTGTGTGAGGGTCGAAAATATTTACTGCTCAAGGCCACGAATCCCAGCACCGCAGTGTGACTTTATGAAAAGGCAGTGTGGGTCTGGGATTTATGGCCATCGTTAACCGCAGCGGCCAACATGAAATGAGGTCATAAGACGGGCAGCGCTAACAGGGCATTGCCAAGGGATAACACAAGAGCGCAGACTCCTGTACAGCAAAAAACAACGCTCAGGAAGCAGCGCCTAGCACAAAGGCGTTATTTGGGACACCTATGCTGCGTCACCTTAAAAATACAAGTCACGCCTCAACTACAGTTTGACTGTAGAATGGGCTAAATTGTGTACGTGTTGCATTCAGCGTGTGCAAGTAGACAAATTAATAGAGCAACCTTTTCTTGTGCAGCATTAATGCTGCACAAGGTGTGGCTCTTGTACTTTGTAACACCTGAGGGTGGGTTAAAGGTTACCTTTGAAATTGGTTCAACTAGGCTTCGGCCTACACTCTGCTCCTCTCCTCCTCCTGCTGACCCTGGGCTGTAACAACGCTAGTTTTTGCCCGGAAGTGCTAGCTGCACAGAGAAAAACACCAGCCAATGTGTTAGTGGGGTTCAGCACCGCCTGCTGTTCCCCCACTGTGTAGCCGGCAAAGTGTCCTGCAAACGCAACGCAGACACAAAGCTGACTCCAGTGCAGGCTTCAGCCTACACTCTGCTCCCCCTGCTTACCCTTTGCTCCAACACCGCTAGTTGGGGCTGTAGGAAGACAATGTTTGATAGGCAAAGCATCCGGGTTCCAGCACCGCCAGCTGGTTCTCGGCAGTGTTTTTGTCACAGGTACTCCCTCGTGCCAAACCTGGTTTCAGCACCGTCAGCTGTTTCCGGGTTGTGTCAAGTTCACTGAGACGCCTATGCTTGCCCCGTCGTGGTGCGGTCGGGTTAGCCAACTCCAGGGTGCCTCCAGTTTAGGAGCTTCCTATGTGGGCTGCGTGAACTGGTAGTCAAGGCTGGTTCTGTAGTGCCAGTAGGCCCAGCTCCCCCTGTAGGACTGTTGGGGTTCGGTAACTGCGGCTGCCTCGCGGCCTAGCTGTTCTCTCCTCTCCTGTGGGCCTTCGGGTCCACCTCCTGGTTCCAGCACCGTCAGCTGGTTCCAGGCCGAGCCTTTGGCTTAGGTGCCTCCTCCTGGGTATCCGAGTTCCGCCAACGCCAGGCGGTCCTTGGTAGTGCTTTTAAGCGCGGGCACCTACAGCTTAGTAACCGGGTTCCAGCACCGCCAGCTGGTCCTCGGTGCCATTGGCTCTTGCACACTGGGGCAACGCATCTGGGTTCCAGCACCGCCAGCTGGTTCTCGGCAGTGTTCTTGTCACAGGTACTCCCTCGTGCCAAGCCTGGTTTCAGCACCGTCAGCTGTTTCCGGGTTGTGTCAAGTTCACTGAGACGCCTATGCTTGCCCCGTCGTGGTGCGGTCGGGTTAGCCAACTCCAGGGTGCCTACAGTTTAGGAGCTTCCTATGTGGGCTGCGTGAACTGGTAGTCAAGGCTGGTTCTGTAGTGCCAGTAGGCCCAGCTCCCCCTGTAGGACTGTTGGGGTTCGGTAACTGCGGCTGCCTCGCGGCCTAGCTGTTCTCTCCTCTCCTGTGGGCCTTCGGGTCCACCTCCTGGTTCCAGCACCGTCAGCTGGTTCCAGGCCGAGCCTTTGGCTTAGGTGCCTCCTCCTGGGTATCCGAGTTCCGCCAACGCCAGGCGGTCCTAGGTAGTGCTTTTAAGCAGTCCATCGTACAAGTAAATTCACACCGTGGTCCAGGAATCCGAATCCTTGTTGTCTGCACCATCGTCTTAGCCAGTTGTTTGCATCAAGGATCCTGTTCCATCTCCTGGTGCCATGCCCGTCTACTGGAAGGATAGAAGAAAAAACTACCTGTGCATCCAGTTCGTTTACATTCTTCCCCAACTCTTCAAAGTCTTTGCAGATTGTCGGTAGGTCCTTCCTTGCCGTGTCATTAGTGCCAACAAGTATCAGAAGAAATGGGTGGACGTCCTTGGAGCTGAAGAGCTTTGGTATCCTATCGGTCACATCCTTGATCATCGCACCTGGAAGGCAGCATACTTCTCTTGCAGTTATGTCCGGTCTGCAGATGGCTGCTTCTGTGCCTCTCAGTAGTGAGTCTCCCACCACCACCACTCTTCGTTGCTTCTTGGCTGTACTTTTTGCTGTCACTTGTTGCTGTGTGCCCTTTTTTTTTTTGCTTGCTGGTATTGCTTCATCCTTAGGTGTGCCATCTTCATCCTCTACAACGATTTGATATCGGTTCTTCAGTTGTGTGGTTGGTGATTTCTCCATGGTCTTCTTGCTTCTTTTGGTCACATGCTTCCACTCATCTGCTTTTGGAGGTTCTCTGACACTTTTTTCACCTTCTGTGACCAATAGAGATGCTTCTGTTCTGTCTAGAAAGTCTTCATTCTCTTTGATGAGTTTCAAAGTTGCTATTCTTTCTTCCAGACCCCGCACTTTTTCTTCTAAAAGGGCCACTAGTCTACACTTCTGACAGGTGAAATTTGATTCTTCTTCTGGTCGATCTGTGAACATGTAGCACATGCTGCAGCTCACCATGTAGGTTGTCACATCTGCCATGTTGCTCCTAGATCCTGCTGACTTGCTGTGCTTTTTCCTTCTTGTGTAATCTACTCAGCCAAGCTCTCTTGCAATAATGTCCTACAGGCAAAAATTCTGGTTTGGTGATGCTTTCCAAGCAGCTGGTCCCGGCTGTACCCAACGATCTTCTAGCTTAGGGAGACTCTTCGCTTTTCCCAGAAGGCACCTGGAATATGCAAATTAGCCTCCTCAAGCTTGAATCCCTGGTTTGGTGATGCTTTCCAAGCAGCTGGTCCCGGCTGTACCCAACGATCTTCTAGCTTAGGGAGAGGGAGACTGTTCGCTTTTCCCAGAAGGCACCTGGAATATGCAAATTAGCCTCCTCAAGCTTGAATCCCTGGTTTGGTGATGCTTTCCAAGCAGCTGGTCTTGGCTGTACCCAACGATCTTCTAGCTTAGGGAGACTCTTCGCTTTTCCCAGAAGGCACCTGGAATATGCAAATTAGCCTCCTCAAGCTTGAATCCCTGGTTTATTACACTTTATGATAAGTTAAGGTTTCTTCACCCTAACAGGGTGAATTGTTAAATCTATTGCATGACGATTCATTGTTATTATGGAGTTCTAATCATGAAATTCGATGAGTTTGTATTATAATATCTTTGCCTGTTGAGATACCAGTGGATACAATGTATTACTAGCCTACAATTCTTTTATTCATTTCTGCACTATTTATGAATTGTTTTCCCACCTATATTTATAGGGTTGTAATAGGGCCGTGAGGGATAGCCCACATTGAGTGGGGGCGCCAGATCGTTCTTTATGGTGCCAACCCCCACAGTTAGGCAGGAGCAGTATAGGCCTAGTTTAGGGTGTCTTGCAGTGTAGTCTTTTTTAGGTCGTATATTTTGGGTATACTTATGTACCTATTCACTGGGTCGGTGGTTTTTATTACACTATTAAAAGTTAATTTTTAATGGAAATTCATGTTCACACATTAGATTTAATTTCCTGAAATGGAAATAATTCTGTGATCAACTTTTGTATTATGTCAGGTTTCTAAGTTCTTCTAAATTCCTGTAATTCTTTTCTTTTTTGGGCAATAATAAGTCATGTTATTGCTTTTACTGTTTACAGTAAGATTCATTAAAATGCTGCTAAGTTGCAAAGCCAGAAAAAGCCTATAGAGAAGGGAGCTCCAGAGAAATGGTAAAAAAAAAAAAAAAAAATGATATCCTCCAGAGGTAGCAAAAAATATATAAAAAGTAAGATTATATCGTTAAGCTGAAACTAGCTGGTCTGGTATTCGCACCAAATAAAAACTTCAAAAGTCAAAATGTCCAAGGTTTGCTGCAATTTTTGTGTGATAATCACGTTTAGTACAACCTGTCATGTCCCACGACTTAGGAATCATACAGTATTGCATTGCGATCGTATTGTTGCTGTTGCGCTACTATGAAACCAGGTTTGCCTTTTACAAGTTTGTCCTGTCTTTCTCCCTGTAGCCCAGCTCTGATGTATGTAACTCCTCCCTTCTTCCTCCTGTGTCACTGTATGTCAGCCATATTCATCTGAGGCTCATCTCTGTATATCTCTGGTTCAGAATACTCTTTTTACCTACTGCAATTGTTCATATCTACAAGAATTCCGCTTAAAAATAAACCTTCTTCTGGAATTTTCATATATGCCTCTGCAGTCGAGTTAAAGCTATCTGACGTTTCCTTCATGTAACTACTGGTTCCACACAGTCATAGAAATATGGTTTCAAGAGCCACATACTTTCGGCCTAGTTGTGTAGTCAGAATAAATGACATTCATTAGAAATAATAGTTTAATAATTTTATTGCAACAATTTTTTAAACATTTCTAATATCTTCTCGACATCCAAATTCACTTCCAGTGGGAGCAATTTCGTATGTCACTATTTATTAGAGATCAGCAGATCGATTTGAAGCAAATCAAATTCGCTTGGAATTTTTATCCAAAATTTGAATTTAGAATATTTGAGGATTCTATTCGCTGCAATGGGACAAATGCCAAATGTCAATTTGTTGGATTAATTTTGAAGCATGGAATGAGTGAAGAAAAATATATATAAAGTGTATAGATAATGCTCACTTCTTGGCAGCCTTCAACTGTCGAGCTGTACAGATCACTCTGGCTCCAGTGTCTCCACCGGGTGGGCTCTGGTACAGACATAGCCTCACAACTTCATGGCATCGGGTGATGAAGCATGTCCTGATGCATCATCAGGCCTACTCAGTACCCTGAGACATCATGATATTATGAGGCCTAATCCACAACCGAGGCACTGAAGAGTGACTAGTGCCAGAGGGAGTAGAACAGGTGGAAAAGCTATTTTTTATAACCTTGCATTTATTAAGCTTTGTGGTCTTCCAATATCTCCGGAGTAAAATTTCAAATTCGATTTGCATGAAATAGATTTGACATGAATCAAATTTCACAAAAATCACACAAATCTGCAGAATCTGAATTTCCCCTCTAGTCCTGTAGTTAACTGCTCATAAGGCTAACCCTAAATTACACATTTAACCATAGCATGACATGACTGCCTATTATGCAGCTGAGTTTTCCTCTTATGAAAGACGGCAAAGGCTGAAGTGAGGACCAGCATGTAAACCTCCATTGTCCTTTAACAATTAGCAAATCATTTTTCTTAGACTTGCTCATTTTTATCCCTAATATTTTATAGAAAGATTCTTCAACTTGAAGGGCAACTATAAATTGGCTATAGATGCACACTATGTCTCATCCGCGAGGGATTGCACACAATTCATAGGGTAATGGAGGATTCAAAAATCCCACTGCAGGTGAAAGGTCTAGCTTTGCCTCTGATGGAGCCTTGAATGTGAAGTTCTGGAGCAGGGTTGTGAAGAACAGGAACATTTCCATTTTTGCCAAGTTCTCTCCGGCACAACTTCTTTTACCTGTTTAAGAAAAAAAATAGAAAAAGAAAGCACATTTCCGGTGATCAGCTATATTGATCATCCATGTTATAGAGCAGGAAGAGCTAGCTTTGTTTTATTTATTTATTTTTTTCTCAGAAAACCATAAATCAAAATGGTATACAATGTAATTGAAAGAGTTAGTCATATTTTGGAAGATTTTTTAGGACTTTTAATTTTAGCAGATACGTTGGAGTTTGAGTACCTGGTTATAGGTGATACAAATTAATTAGCAGGGTTATCTGTGTTGAGTGGACAGGAGACAATTAAACTTGCTCCTTCCTACATCTGCAGCTCTTGAGTAGCCGGCCTAGTGCAATGTCACATGACACTGCAGCCGGCTAATCAATAAATAAGACAGGGATGCTGAGTGAGGTGATGCTCCAGAAAATGCTTGCGGAGTCCCCGCGCTGCTCATCATTTTCACTGCGGTAGAGTTTGGGAAAAGGAGGAGGTGGCACATGCACAGACTGAGATATTGGCTCCTGAGATTTTGGGAGACGAGAACTCAATTTACACATGCACAGTATGTTAACAGTCTCTTCTAATGAAGGAAACCGAGATTTCCAAAAAACATAAGGACTAGGATTTGTGGACACCACCGGCCTGGGCTCCCAGATCGCTCTTCTTGTAGTTCCATGTTTCTTCTACTTCCCCCAGAACATCTCATGCATCGCCTATATGGGGGTCGCCTTGCTGGAAACTTTTTGGTGACTGTGACCCTGGATCTTGCAGGACTTCACAGGGGCGAGTGGGCTAAACATCTACTCTGATATTGCATCTTATTCCTCCTCTCTATGTATGTAAGAGATATTTTACCTATTTTATCTAGTATTCGCTGTATTTTTTACAGTGTAAGGGTGGATTAAATCAGGTTGACTCCTATTTTTTATCAGTACATCTAAATATATTTTCTACGTCATATTTATTCAATGGCCTAGATGCCTATCCATTTTACAACTTGACTGGGTACCTATCCCAAGATATCTAAAACAGCTAATAATGCATATACGGTATATTTTAATATTTCTTATATTATATTATTATAGTGCTTTTCATCCATTGCTATTACATTTTTCTTCAAAATAAAGTTATATATTGTGGCCCATTTTCTTTGTCCTCTGTGTATGAGCACTTTCTTGCAGGGGTTCTTGTGTTTATTTTGTCTCTGGGCGAATGCATAGCACAGAGGTATATGCCTGTTTTTGGTTTTCATGTATACAGTCCTTCAGAGACTGATTGATTGAAACCGCTGATGCTGTTGTGATCACAGAACTAACAAATATTTAAATAAAAAAATCAGTACAGTATCAGCACGCGAAATAATGTTTAACCCCTTAGTGACCGAGCCAAATTTTTGAAATCTGACCAGTGTCACTTTATGTGGTAATAACTCTGCAACGCTTCAACAAATCCCAGTGATTTTGAGATTGTTTTTTCGTGACACATTATACTTTATGATAATGGTAAATTTTGTTCAACATTTTTTGTGTTTATTTATAAAAAATATCAAAAATTTGAGAAAAATGTTAAAAAATTAGCAATTTTCTAAATTTGAATGATTATCCCTTTAGTTCAGATGGTCATACCACAGCAAACCATTAATAAATAACATTTCCCACATGTCTGCTTTACATCAGGACCATTTGTAAAATATTATTTTATTTTGTTAGCAGTTTAGGAGGTTTAAAAATGTAGCAGCAATTTTTCATTTTTTCAAAGACATTTACAAAATTTATTTTTTTAGGGACTTATCCATGTTTGAAGTGACTTTAGGGGTCCCATATATTGGGAAACCCACAAACGTGATACCATTTTAAAAACAGCACCTCCTTACATATCAAAAACTGCAGTCAGGTAGTTTATTAACCCTTCAGGTGCTTTACAGGAATTAATGCAAAGTGGTATGACAGAAATGAAAATGTGTATTTTTACCACCTAAATGTCTTTAACTTCTAAACAGATTACTACAGCCGACAGACTCTAAGGCCGCTATTTGGCCATGAATTGCCATGGCAAACATGAGGACAACAAAATCATGATCTGAGGGCACCAATTGGGACAAAGAAGAAGCCCCCACGCTCTGTTAACCATTTATAATGATGTAGTCACTATTGACAGCAGCATCTAAGGGGTTAAACAGATTTAGATGGTGCAAATACTGATCGTGGCTGGTACAGCAAGTTGTCAGCTATAGTGTACTACTGACAGATGCTGGATTGTCACCTGTATGGGGAGGCTATTCTCTTATATCTCAGGTCAGTTAAAAGACGTATTGGCGGTCATTAAGGGGTTAAACCAAGGTAAATTTTGTGGTACAGGTTCTACAGTTCGCTTTACGTTGTATAAACGCATGATGCCATTAAAGTGGAATGAAAGAAAAAGACTTACCTAATGAGAAGGGAATGAAGGCTTCGTTCTTCTTAAATTTTCCTTCTGAGTCAAGAAAGTGCCCAGGATAAAACTCCTCTGGCTTCTCAAAATAAGCTTTATCTCTAAGAGCAGAGTGAAGTAATGGAATGACAGTTGTGCCCTTGAGAAACAAAAGATAATATAAATTACCATAAAAAATAAACAATATAATTAAAATATTATAAACATACATAATTTATTAAAATACTAAATGGGAAACTCACCCACAAATTCCAGACTTATGGTATAAAAGAAGTCTCCTAACCTTTGGAAGATTATAACCCCTGAATGTGATGTCCGTAGTAGTGGCATGTGGGAGGCTTCCAGGTACGACGTCCCCAAATCGTTGAATTTCATGAATGACAGCATTAGTATATGGCATTTCTTTTCTATCTTCTACTTGAGGTTGAGCAGATCCAATAACATTTTCGATTTCATTTTGCACTTTTTCTAAAAGGTAAAAATGGTATGTATTGTGAGTGACAATGCAAATTTTGAAAGATATAAAATAAAGTAGAAGTTCAATATGTTAGACCTGTAAGACAATTTTTTTTATTTTGATATTCTACACTTTCGTTAAGAGCATCCCTACGCTCTCACAAATCACTTAAGCATCTGCTCACTCTTTCTATGCTCCTTCTCCTGGTTGCAGGAGACATCTCTCCCAACCCCGGCCCCCTATGTTATAGGAAGTCAAACCTCCCAACTGCTACAATCAGAAACCCCTCTAACCTTATTTATATTCCATGCATGGCTTCTGTCTCTTTCAATTGTGCCCTTTGGAATTCTCGCTCAGTGTGCAATAAACTCTCCTACATCCATGACTTCTTCCTTTCTTATTCTCTTAATCCTGGCTCTTACTGAAACCTGGATCCAGCAGTCAGACACCACCACTGCTGCTGTTCTTTCAAATGGTGGACTACACTTTTCTCATACCCCAAGATCGGACAACAGAGCAGGTGGAGGCATCGGTTTGCTCCTTTCACCCAAAGGTACCTTTTAAGGTTATCCCCCAAGTACCCTCACTTGTCTTCCCTACTTTTGAGGTCCATGCAGTCAGCCTCTACATCCCCTTCTCCATGCGAGTGGCAGTGGTGTATCGTCCTCCGGGCCCCTCCCATCAGTTCCTGGATCACTTTGCCACATGGCTTCCACATTTTCTCTCCTGTGACATCCCCACCCTCATCATGGGTGATTTCAACATCCCCATTGCTTTTCCCCTCTCCCCATCTGCTTCTCACCTTTTATCTCTAACCTCCTCTCTGCCTCTCGCAGCATACTAACTCTCCAACGCATGAAAATGGAAACTCCCTCGACTTGTACTTCTCCCGGCTTTGCTCAGTGGATGATTTCACAAACTCCTCTCTCCCGCTCTCTGACCACAACCTACTTCCATTCTCTGTCAAGAACTACCATCCTGCTCAGGTCACCCCACTTTCCACACTTATATAAACATGCAGGCCATTAACACCCAGAAACTTGTGAAGGACTTGCAGTCCTCATTGGCCCCTATCTCCTCCCTCTCATGTCCTGATTCTGCATTGAAGCATTACAATGAAACCCTGCAAAGTGCCCTAGATGAAATTGCACCTTCTATACATATAACAACTTGGCACAGACAGCGACAACCGTGGCAAACGCTGCAAACACGTTTCCTGCAGCTGTGCTCCAGCTGCACCGAACGTCTGTGGAGAAAATCTAATCTACCCGGAGATTTCGTCCATTATAAGTTTATGCTTAAAACATACAACTCTGCCCTTCACCTCTCCAAACAAACCTATTTCAACACCCTCATCACCTCACTATTCAATAACCCTAAACGTTTCTTTGACACTTTTCATTCCCTACTCAACCCATGAGTGCAGGCCCAACCACGGATCTCCAAAGAAAAAATTGACCACATCCGACAGGAAATTATCTCCCAATCTCTCCTCATATCATGCACTGTCCTCCCTCCCCCACTGTATCTAGCTCACTTTCTGACTTTGAACAAGTCACAGAAGAAGAAGTAATCAGGCTTCTTGCATCTTCTCGCCCGACCACTTGCACCAGTTACCCCATTCCGTCTCATGTCCTCCAGTCCCTTTCCCCTGCTGTCATCTCTCACTTAACAAAAATATTCAACCTCACTCGCTTCTGGTATCTTTCCCTCCTCATTTAAGCATGCCATAATACTGTACATCCATTACTTAAAAAACCATCCCTCAAACAAAACTGTGTCACTAACTATTGACCTGACTCTAATCTTCCTTCATCTCTAAACTCCTCGAACACCTGGTCCACTCCCTTCTTATCCGCTATCTCTCAGATAACTCTCTTCTCGACCTTCTTCAATCTGGTTTCCACTTTTTATACTCTACTGAAACTGTCCTCACTAAAGATTCTAATGATCTTCTAATAGCTAAATCCATTGGTTACTGCTCCATGGTAATTCTCTTGGATCTCTCTGCAGCATTCAACACTGTGGATCATCAGCTCCTCCCCACTATGCTCTGCTCCATTGGCCGTAAAGACACCGTTCTCTCCTGGTTCTCTTCCTATCTCTCTGTCTACTCTTTCACTGGATCTTTTGCTGGTTCCTCTGCCTCTCATCTTCCCCTTACTTTTGGGGTTCCTCAAGGATCAGTCCTAGGCCGCCTCCTCTTCTCTTTGAATACTGCCCCTATTGGACAAACAATCAGTAGATGTGGGTTGCAGAACCATCTCTATGCTGATTACATCCAATTATACACTTCTGCTCCTGATATCTCGCCTGCCTTTTTTAGAAAACACCTGTGATTGTCTTACCGCTGTCTCTAACATCATGTCCTCCCTCAATCTGAAACTGAACCTGTGAAAAACTGAACTTGTGTTTTCTCCCTCTACTATTCTACCTTTGCGTGACATTGCCATCTCTGTGTGTGGCTCCACCTTTACTCCCAAGCAACATGCCCACTGCCTTGGGGTCATACTTGATTCCGAGCTTTCATTCACCCCCCATATCTGATCACTGGCTCACTCTTATTATCTGCATCTCAAAAACATTTCTAGAATTCAACCTTTTCTTACTTTTGACTCTGCAAAAATTCTTACTGTTTCTTTTATTCATTCTCGTCTGGACTATTGTAACTCTCTACTAATCGGCCTCCCTCTTACTAAACTCTCCTTTCTCCAATCTGTCCTGAATGCTGCAGCCAGGAACATATTCCTCACCAACCATTATTCCGATGCCTCTACCTTGTGCCAGTCATTACACTGGTTACCCATCCACTCCAGAATCCAGTACAAACGTATTACCCTCATCCACAAAGCGATCTATGGCTCAGCACCACCCTACATCTCCTCCCTGGTCTCAGCCTACCACCCTACCCATGCTCTCAGTTCTGCTATTGACCTGAGGTTAACTTCCTCAATTAGAACCTCCCACTCCCGTCTCCAAGACTTTTCAAGTGCTGCACCAATTTTTTGGAATTCACTACCTAGGTTGATATGATTAATCCCCTATCCTCACAGTTTTAAGCGTGTCCTAAAAACGCATTTGTTCAGACTGGCCTACCATCTCAATGCAATAACTTAACTATCCCTGTGTTGCCCAATCAAAAAACAAACCATAATCAGGTTCCTCGCATCATGTTCTCATACGCTTTATGCATTTAATAGCCCTCTGTGTCTGTACTGTTACATATTTAGGCTAATTGATTCATGCAGCTTTACATGAACACCCGAGTCTTACACTATGGCTGGTCCGAACAATGAAAGCAATTGTTACCATCCACCTCTCGTGTCTCCCCTTTTTCCTCATAGTTTATAAGCTTGCGAGCAGGGCCCTCATTCCTCTTGGTATCTGTTTTAATCTGTGTTTATTGTTATGCTGTAATGTCTATTTTCTGTGCAAGTCCCCTTTACAATGTAAAGTGCTGCAGAATATATTTGCGCTATATAAATAAAATGTATAATTATTATTATTATTATTATTATCGCCAAGATTCTATCATGCAGTAAGTGTAATAATAATATTAGTAAATAACAACAATTAGAAATGTAGAATAGTTCCCTTGATTAACTATGTCACTTAACCTTTAGCTTAGGTATCCATGGTTACAACCACTTATGTGGCAACATTTATTCAGCTGTTAAAGGAAACAATGAATTTAACCCCTTCACCCCTGTTTTCACCTTCCTGACCAGGCAAAATTTTACAATTCTGACTTCTGTCACTTTATGAGGTCATAACTCTGGAACGCTTCAACGGATCCCAGTGATTCTGAGATTTTTTTTCTTGTGACATATTGTACTTTACGGTAGTGGTAATATTTCTTTGATATGACTTGCATTTATTTGTAAAAAAAAATGTAAATTTGGTAAGTTTGCAATTTTCAAAATTGTAATTTTCATGCCCTTAAATGATAGCTATAGCTCACAAAATAGTTCATAAATATCATTTCTCACATGTATACTTTACATCAGCACAATTTTGGAAACATTTTTTTTTTTGTTAGAAAGTTATAAGGGTTAAAAGTAGTGTTGAGCATTCCGATACCGCAAGTATCGGGTATCGGCCGATACTTGCGGTATCGGAATTCCGATACCGAGATTGGATACTTTTGTGGTATCGGGTATCGGTATCGGATCAATAGGGATGTGTAAAATAAAGAATTAAAATAAAAAATATTGATATGCTCACCTCTCCGGCGGCCCCTGGACATCACGCTGGTAACCGGCCGGCTTCTTTGTTTAAAATGAGCGCCTTCAGGACCTGCGAATGACGTCGCGGCTTCTGATTGGTCGCGTGCCGCCCATGTGACCGGCACGCGACCAATCAGAAGCCGCGACGTCATTCTCATTCACAAAACTCCTAATTCTAGGAATTAAGGACCTGCGAATGACGTCACGGCTTCTGATTGGTCGCGTGCCGGTCACATGGGCGGCACACGACCAATCAGAAGCCGTGACGTCATTCGCAGGTCCCGAAGGCGCTCATTTTAAACAAAGAAGCCGGCCGGTTACCAGCGTGAAGTCCAGGGGCCGCCGGAGAGGTGAGCATATCAATATTTTTTATTTTAATTCTTTATTTTACACATCCCTATGGATCCCAGGGCCTGAAGGAGAGTTTCCTCTCCTTCAGACCCTGGGAACCATGAGAATACCTTCCGATACTTGATGTCCCATTGACTTGTATTGGTATCGGATATCGGTATCGGCGATATCCGATATTTTTCGGGTATCGGCCGATACTATCCGATACCGATACTTTCAAGTATCGGACGGTATCGCTCAACACTAATTAAAAGTTGACCAGCAATTTCTCATTATTGCAACAAAATTTGCAAAACCATTTTTTAGGGACCACCTCACATTGGAAGTGACTTTGAGGGGCTTATTTTACAGAAAATACCCCAAATTAACACCATTCTAAAAACTGCACCCCTCAAGGTACTCATAACCACACTCAAGAAGTTTATTTACCCTTCAGGTGCTTCACAGGATTTTTGGAATGTGGAAGGAAAAAATAAACATTTACTTTTCTTTCACAAAAAGTTTCCTTTAGACCTGATATTTTTAACTTTTTCAAGGGTAACAAGAAGAGAAATTGGACTAAACATTTTGTTGTGCTATTTCTCCTGAGCATGCCAGTAGTGTATCATTCATATGTTTCGTCAAACTCAATTTGACAGGTGCCCCGCCCTATCAAAGTGTGTCAAAGTGTGCAACCCCGCCCCTCCCCTGTCTGACAGCTGGTAGCCAGCTGTCCCTGAGTCTGGCTGATTTCCCCTTTTGATATAGTTTGATATATTTTAATTTGATGCAGTTTGATATTATCCCCGTATTTGTTTTATATTAGATTTTGATAATCTCCTATTAGATGGACCCGTTATATATTTGATGCAGTTTGATATTATCCCCGTATTTGTTTTATATTAGATTTTGATAATCTCCTATTAGATGGGCCCCTTATATACTTATATCCTATTAGATGGACCAGTTATATAATTATATCCTAGGATTCTCATTTTTTTTTTTTTACACATGGTTTATAACACCAGTCTCATTATATGGGCACATTATGTATGTGACCATATTACATCACCCACAAGTAAGAAGCAGCGTGTTTTATATGATTATAAAAAAGCAAAGACACGATATTGTAAAAGTTTAAAAGATTTTATTGATACAAAATAAATACATCTCAAAGACATTTCAATACTATAAAAATTCTTCCAAAATATATAAATAGTATCACAAGTACAATGAACGTACATCATTACACTGCTTACAAAATAATTAATATAGCATTACAAGGCGAGTACAGCATTTATCCAGTACATTCTTTACATCGTGAGCCACATGGTTTGTAGCATCGGTAGAGACCTTTTTTTAGGTAACAGAGTTCCGCGTGTGGAACCTAATGACGGGGAATGTAAAGATTGAATTGTACGAGGCACTGGAGCTAGCTTCTGCGGTGTAGATACAGCATGTGTCTCACTGCTGGAAATTTTAATTCATCTAAAAGCTTCCTAGTAGCAGGGTTACCCACAACTGTAGACGGTAAATTTAGCTCAGCCATAATAATTTCAACAGTCTAAAAGATCTAGTTCTGGACTACCCACGCAATTCTGCCGCAGAAACTCAGAAACGTATTGTCGTACAGCAGTCGTTCATTGTGAGAAATAAAAAGTACTGGGATATTGAAACAAGGCCATTACGCAAAACACAAAAGTGCGTTTATACAAAGCGGTGACTATTAGACAATTTCACAACATTACCTTTTGGGTATTAGCCGCGTATTGTGATGGATACACGTCTGCAGCACCCATTCTCATGCATTCTAGCAGGTCCGTCTAATTCTGGAAAGAGCTTTTTTGTAAAACAGATGCTATATAATATTGAAGCTAATTTTCTCAGAAACCTGATAATATTGTATGGTTTTATTCATGTTGGCAAAAACTATATGATGAAATCTCTCTCTCTTTTCCCCACGCCAGATTTGTGGAGGGTCTGCCGAATACATTCGTAGATGACGAATTATTCCCACCGGAGAAGGTGAATTTGGCGATTGTTGATGATCTCATGGAGAGTGCTAGTGAAAATTGTGAGATAGAAAAAGCCTTTACCAAGTATGTGCACCAAGTATGTGCACCACAGAAATCTCAGCATTTTCTACCTGGTTCAACACATATTTTGTCAGGGTAAGAAAAGCCGTACGATAAATTTAAACACAAAGTACATGGTGCTTTTTAATAACCCCCGAGATAAATTACAAATTTTAACTCTGGATCGTCAGATGTATCCCAGAAAAACACGTTTTTTCCTAGAAGCTATTGAGGATGCCACACGGGACCTTTATGGGTATTTGCTTGTAGATTTGAGAGCTAATACCCCTGAGGATCTGCGCTTAAAGGGAACCTGTCACCTGAATTTGCGGGACTGGTTTTGGGTCATATGGGCGGAGTTTTCAGGTGTTTGATTCACCCTTTCCTTACCCGCTGGCTGCATGCTGGCTGCAATATTGGATTGAAGTTCATTCTCTGTCCTCCGTAGTACACGCCTGTGCAAGGCAAGATTGCCTTACACAGGTGTGTACTACCGAGGACAGATAATGAACTTCAATCCAATATTGCAGCCAGCATGCAGCCAGCGGGTAAGGAAAGGGTGAATCAAACAACTGAAAACTCCGCCCATATGACCTAAAACCAGTCCCGCCAAATTCAGGTGAAAGGTTCCCTTTAAGGACTGGGTTGTTTCCACCGGCATTGCCTGCTGTCTATGTTCAAAAGAAAAACACTTCTAAAAAGTGAATTTTACCCAGCATCAGACATTCTACGCTGTGTGCGTTGTGATGTAAAGATGTCTGAGAGGCTCCGGCGTAACTGGGCGCTCTTAAAAACCCTGGTGAAAGCAACCCCCGCTGTCAGAAAGTCTATTTTGCGCAATGCAAGCAATGATTTAATTACAGCCATAGGCGAGATTGCTTTAAACATCTTAAAAGGCAGGATTCCGCTGAAAGAGCGCCAAAAAGGTATATTAAAGAAGTGGCGTAAAGCTATAAGAACCCTGAGCGACAGATCTCAGCCCATAAAGAAAAAGAAGCGCCTACTAAAGCAGGCCGGCGGGTTTATCGGCCCTCTTTTAGCTTTTGCAATTCCAATAATAACAAGCCTGCTCGCCGGAAGATAATGGAGCATACAGAGAAAATGTATCTAGTGCCCAAACAGGCGCTAGACAAACTAAGACCCGGTGCTACCGATAACATCCGCGACAGTGTTATTCGACGGCTTGATGGTGAAATTAGCGACATTTTATAGCGTTGTGATATTCCCGATGATGTGAAAATTAAAATGCATAGCTCCGTGCTACAGCGCTACTTGGTACATACGAGGCACAGCTCAAAAGAAGTAACGGCTTTAAATCTCGTTAGCACTCCTGATCCTGATCAGCAACAATTGCCAAATACCGACTCTGATAAAAATCAAGAGGTCGCTGAAATTGTCAGTCATATAAACCAAAGATATAAAAAGAATGCTGAATTTTTACTAAACAGGCTGCTGCAGAATAAAAATGTTACAGCCTGGAATAATAAAGCTGAATTTATTTTCAAAGGATCCGTAATACCAGGGTCTAACTTACTGGATTTGGTACGTAGTACGACGCAGAGTCATGCTCTGAACAGCAGAAATTTACCTCCGGGTTGGGATTCATTTATACAGGCTATGGCCGAGCTAAATTTACCGTCTACAGTTGTGGGTAACCCCACTACTAGGAAGCTTTTAGATGAATTAAATATTTCCAGCAGTGAGACACGCTCTGTATCTACACCACAGAAGCTATCCCTGATGCCTCGTACAATTCAATCTTTACATTCCCCGTCATTAGGTTCCACACGCGGAACTCTGTTACCTAAAAAAAGGTCTCTACCGATGCTACAAACCATGCGGCTCACGATGTAAAGAATGTACTGGATAAATGCTGTACTCGCCTTGTAACGCTATATTAATTATTTTGTAAGCAGTCTAATGATGTATGTTCATTGTACTTGTGATACTATTTATTTATTTTGTAAGAATTTTTATAGTATTGAAATGTCTTTGAGATGTATTTATTTTGTATCAATAAAATCTTTTAAACTTTTACAATATCGTGTCTTTGCTTTTTTATTATCGTATAAAACACACCGCTTCTTACTTGCGGGTGTTGTAATATGGCCACATACATAATGTGCCCATATAATGAGACTGGTGTTATAAACCACGTGTAAAAAAAAACAAAATGAGAATCCTAGGATATAATTATATAACTGGTCCATCTAATAGGATATAAGTATATAACAGGCCCATCTAATAGGAGATTATCAAAATCTAATCTAAAACAAATACGGGGATAATATCAAACTGCATCAAATTAAAATATATCAAACTATATCAAAAGGGGAAATCAGCCAGACTCAGGGACAGCTGGCTACCAGCTGTCAGACAGGGGAGGGGCAGGGTTACACACTTTGATACACTTTGATAGGGGCGGGGCACCTGTCAAATTGAGTTTGACGAAACATATGAATGATACACTACTCATGCTGATACCCCAAATGTGGGGGAAATCTACTGTTTGGGCGCATGACAGGGCTTGGAAGGAAGGAAAGGAGCACCTTTTGACTTTTTGAATGTAAATAATTAGTGGTTGCCATGTTGCGCTTGGTGAGCTCCTGATGTGCCTAAACAGGCAAATCATGCCACTCAGTGACATGATTAGATGTCTGCGTTATCCGATTCAATATTTTTGTTTGACATAATGTGGTAATGTTGAGAGGGTTTCTGATTTAACTGTTTTAAGGAGTAGTCTCTTTTTTGTTATTATACTGTATTGAGTGATGTACAGGGTGGGGCATTTATATGGATACACCTAAATAAAATTGGAATATCAACTTCCTGTTTGTGGCACATTAGTATATGGGATGGGGAAAACTTTAAAAAATGGGTGGTGACCATGATGGCCATTTTGAAATCGGCCATTTTGGATCCAACTTTATTTTTTGAATGGGAACAGGGTCATGTGACACATAACACTCATTGAGAATTTCACAAGAAAAACAATGATGTTCTTGGTTTCAACGTAACTTTATTCTTTCATGAGTTATTTACAAGTTTATGACCACTTATAAAATGTGTTCAAAGTGCTGCCCATTGTGTTGGATTTTCTATGCAACCCTCTTCTCCCACTCTTGACACACTGATAGCAAACCTCAGAAGAAATGCTAGCACAGGCTTCCAGTATTCATTGTTTCAGATGCTGCACATCTCGTATCTTCACAGCATAGACAATTGCCTTCCGATGACCCCAAAGATAAAAGTCTAAGGGGGTCAGATCGGGAGACCTTGGTGGCCAATCAACTGGCCCACAATGATCCATCCACTTTCCAGGCCACCAAGGTCTCTCAATCTGAAATTTGGTGGAGGATTGTTGTTGATCTGGAGATGCTTCAGCAAGGCTGGAATTGGGCAGGTTGTTCTTTGCGAAGGACATATGAAGCAAGCCTCTTACAAGGTTATCCGGGAAAAACAGTTGATTCCTTCTACTCAAGCAATGTTCCCCAACTCTGAGGACTGTTTTTTCCAGCAGGACAATGCGCCATGCCACACAGCTACATCAAGGTGTGAATGAAGGACCACCACATCAAATCCCTGTCATGGCCAGCCCAATCTCCAGACCTGAACCCCATTGAAAACCTCTGGAATGTAATCAAGAGGAAGATGGATAGTCACAAGCCATCATACACCAAATAAATGCTTAAATTTTTATACCACGAGTGGCATTAGGTCACCCAAAAGCAGTGTGAAAAACTGGTGAAAAGCATGCCGAGACAAATGAAAGCTGTGATTAAAAATCATGGCTATTCCACAAAATATTGATTTCTGAACTCTTCCTGAGTTAAAACATTAGTACTGTTGCTTCTAAATTATTCTGAACTTGTTTTCTTTGTATTATTTGAGGTCTGCAAGCAATGCTTTTTTTTGTTATTTTGACCATTTCTCATTTTCAGAAAATAAATACAAAACTTGGAACTTCAGAGAGATGTTGTCAGTAGTTTATAGAGTAAAAGAACAATTCACATTTTACTCAAAAATATTACCAGAAAGAGAAAAATCAGACAAACTGAAAATGTTGCTGTTGTCTCTTAATTTTTGCCAGAGCTGTATATATTATATATATATATATATATATATATATATACAGTACATATATATATATATATATATATATATATATATATATATACAGTACATATATATATATATATATATATATATATACAGTACATATATATATATATATATATATATATATATATATATACATATAAATCAAAACCTTTATTTTTCTGTTTACAAAGCTTTGTGATGGTTTGTTTGTTTTTGTGATGGTAATATATATTTTTTGTGTGTGTGTGATTTTATTTTACCTTACAAAAATACAAATTGCCTAATATCTGTGCACATAATGTAGCTAAACAACCATACATACATCCACTTTATTCAGAATGGGGCTGCAGACCCCTGTGCTCATTGTCATGGAGCCCCAATCTCAAGATCGCTGGGAGTCCCAAGAGGTAGGCACCCAGCAATCAGCAAGCTATTCCCTACCTCTTTAGATAGGAAATATCATATTTTGGTGTGGGAGAAGAGTAAACTATTGCCGGCAGTATGTTATAATTGCTGGAATGCACTTTTTCACTGTCTAACCTTGAATACAGATACATGATTAAAATTAATCAAAAACAAGAATTCTATACTCACTTTGTACACAGGTTTCTCTTAACTAGTTTTCTGAAAGTTCCCTGCATTAGTTTTATATATGTCCCTGACTAATGACACTTCAAGTATACCGATGTGTCCATCAATACTCTTTTACCAATCTCTCATAGTATAGATTCATATACAGGTGCTTTTCACTAAATTAGAATATCATCAAAAGTTAATTTATTTCAGTTCTTCAATACAAAAAGTGAAACTCAATGTGTAGAGTCATTACAGACAGAGTGATCTATTTTAAGTGTTTATTTCTGTTAATGTTGATGATTATGGCTTACAGCTTATGAAAACTCAAAAGTCGTTATTAAAGTAAATTAGAATACTTTAGAACACCAGCTTGAAAAATAATTTTAAAGTCCAAAATGTTGGCCTACTGAAATGTATGTTCAGTAAATGCACTCAGTACTTGTTTGGGGATCCTTTTGCATCAATTACTGCATTAATGGGGCGTGGCATGGAGGAGATCAGCCAGTGGCACTGCTGAGGGGTTATGGAAGCCCAGGTTGCTTTGATAGCAGCCTTCAGCTCGTCTGCATTGTTGGGTCTGGTGTCTCTCATCTTCCTCTTCACAATACCCATATTCTTTATTGGGCTAGGATCAGGCAAGTTTGCTGGCCAATCAAGACCAGTAATACTGTTGTTTTTACACCAGGTATTGGTACTTTTGGCAGTGTGGAGAGGTGCCAAGTCCTGCTGAATAGTTAAATTTCCATATTCAAAAAGCATTGTCTGCAGAGGGAAGCATGAAGTTCTCTAAAAGTTCCTGGAAGATGGCTGCTCTGAATTTGGTCTTAATAAACACAGTGGAGCTACACCAGGAGATGACATGGCTCTCCAAACCATCACTGATTGTGGAGACTTCACACTAGAC
This sequence comes from Ranitomeya imitator, assembly GCF_032444005.1. Lineage (NCBI taxonomy): Eukaryota > Metazoa > Chordata > Amphibia > Anura > Dendrobatidae > Ranitomeya > Ranitomeya imitator. The sequence goes on from NC_091286.1 coordinate 667,311,583, forward strand.
CACTAGAAGCTTGGATTGTGGCCTCCACTCTTCCTCCAGACTCTGGGACCTTGATTTCCAAATGAAATGCAAACTTTACTTTCATCTGAAAACAACACCTTGGACCACTGACAACAGTCCAGTTCTTTTTCTCCTTGGCCCAGGTAAGACGCTTCTGGCGTTGTCTATTGGTCATGAGTAGCTTGATACAAGGAATGCAACAATTGAAGACGATGTCCTTGATACGTCTGTGTGTGGTGACTCTTGAAGCATTGATTTCACCAGCAGTCCACTTCTAGTGAATCTTCCCCAAATTTTTGAATGGCATTATCTTAACAATCTTTTCAAGACGGTGGTTATCCCTGTTGCTTGTGCACCTTTTTCTACCACACTTTTTCCACACAACTTTCCATTAATATGCTTGGATACAGCACTCTGTGAACAGCCGGCTTCTTTAGAAATGACCTTTTGTTGCTTACAATCTTGCAGAGTGTGTCAATAACTGACTGCTGGATATCTGTCAAGTCAGTAGGCTTCCCCATGATTGTGGAGTTATTGAAACAGACTAAGGGACCTTTATAAACGCTTAGGAAGCCTTTGCAGGTGTTTTTGTTAATTATTCTAATTTACTAAGATAATGACTTTTGTGTTTTCATTGGCTGTAAGCCATAATCATCAACATTACCAGAAATAAACACTTGAAATAGATCACAGTGCTTGTAATGACTTTATATAGTATGAGTTTCACTTTTTGTATTGAAGAACTGAAATAAATTAACTATTTGATAATATTCCAATTTAGTGAGAAGTAGGGTTGAGCGAAACGGGTCGAACATTTTCAAAAGTCGCCGACTTTTGGCTAAGTCGGGGTTTCATGAAACCCGATCCGACCCCTGTGCGGGGTCGGCCATGCGGTACGCGACTTTCGCGCCAAAGTCGCGTTTCAATGACGCGAAAAGCGCCATTTCTCAGCCAATGAAGGTAAACGCAGAGTGTGGGCAGCGTGATGACATAGGTCCTGGTCCCCACCATCTTAGAGAAGGGCATTGCAGTGATTGGCTTGCTGTCTGCGACGTCACAGGGGCTATAAAGAGGCGTTCCCGCCGACCGCCATCTTACTGCTGCTGATCTGAGCTTAGGGAGAGGTTGCTGCCGCTTTGTCAGAAGCAGGGATAGCGTTAGGCAGGGTCCATTAACCACAAAACCGCTTGTGCTGCAGCGATTTGCACTGTCCAACACCACCCTCGGTGTGCAGGGACAGTGGAAGTTTTTTTTTTTTTCCCCTCAGCGCTGTAGCTCATTGGGCTGCCCTAGAAGGCTCCCTGATAGCTGCATTGCTGTGTGTACGCCGCTGTGCAAACCAACTGCTTTTTTCAAAGCACAAATCCTCTTGTTCCTTCCTTTCTGCACAGCTATCTTTTTTGTTTGTCCACACTTTTTATTTCATTTGTGCATCAGTCCACTCCTTATTGCTGCCTGCCATACCTGGCTGAGATTACTGCAGGCAGGGAGATAGTAGCTGCCTGCCATACCTGGCTGAGATTACTGCAGGCAGGGAGATAGTAATTGTAGGACATTCCCTGTTTTTTTTTTTTTTTTTTTTTTGGTGGGAGATTAAGATTGGCAATTTGGCATTTCTGCTAGAGTGCCATCCCTGTGTGTGCCATCTCTCTCACATAGTGGGCCATAGAAAGCCTTTTCATTTTTCTGTATTTTTTTTTGTGGGGTGTATAAATTCTCCCTGATAAAAATACAGTGGGAGATTAATATTGGCCTTTGGGCTTGTGTGCCAGTCCTGAGTGTGCCATCTCTCTCACAAATAGTGGGCCATAGAAAGCCTATTTTATTTTTTTGGGGGTTTTATAAATTCTCCCTGAAAAAAAGGGAGATTAATATTGGCCTCTGGGCTTGTGTGCCAGTCCTGAGCGTGCCATCTGTGCCAGCCCTAGGCGTGCCATCTCTCTCACAAATAGTGGGCCATAGAAAGCCTATTTATTTTTTTTTTTGGTTTTATAAATTCTCCCTGAAAAAAAGGGAGATTAATATTGGCCTCTGGGCTTGTGTGCCAGTCCTGAGCGTGCCATCTGTGCCAGCCCTGAGCGTGCCATCTCTCTCACAAATAGTGGGCCATAGAAAGCCTATTTAATTTTTTTTTTTGTTTTATAAATTTTCCCTGAAAAAAGGGAGATTAATATTGGCCTCTGGGCTTGTGTGCCAGTTGTGAGCGTGCCATCTGTGCCAGTCCTGAGCGTGCCATCTCTCTCACAAATAGTGGGCCATAGAAAGCCTATTTAAATATTTTTTTGGTTTTATAAATTCTCCCAGAAAAAAAGGGAGATTAATATTGGCCTCTGGGCTTCTGTGCCAGTCCTGAGCGTGCCATCTGTGCCAGTCCTGAGCGTCCCATCTCTCTCACAAATAGTGGGCCATAGAAAGCCTATTTTATTTTTTTTTTGGGTTTTAGAAATTCTCCCTGAAAAAAGGGAGATTAATATTGGCCTCTGGGCTTGTGTGCCAGTTGTGAGCGTGCCATCTGTGCCAGTCCTGAGCGTGCCATCTCTCTCACAAATAGTGGGCCATAGAAAGCCTATTTAAATATTTTTTTGGTTTTATAAATTCTCCCAGAAAAAAAGGGAGATTAATATTGGCCTCTGGGCTTCTGTGCCAGTCCTGAGCGTGCCATCTGTGCCAGTCCTGAGCGTCCCATCTCTCTCACAAATAGTGGGCCATAGAAAGCCTATTTTATTTTTTTGGGGGGTTTTATAAATTCTCCCTGAAAAAAAGGGAGATTAATATTGGCCTCTGGGCTTGTGTGCCAGTCCTGAGCGTGCCATCTGTGCCAGCCCTGAGCGTGCCATCTCTCTCACAAATAGTGGGCCATAGAAAGCCTATTTAATTTTTTTTTTTGTTTTATAAATTTTCCCTGAAAAAAGGGAGATTAATATTGGCCTCTGGGCTTGTGTGCCAGTTGTGAGCGTGCCATCTGTGCCAGTCCTGAGCGTGCCATCTCTCTCACAAATAGTGGGCCATAGAAAGCCTATTTAAATATTTTTTTGGTTTTATAAATTCTCCCAGAAAAAAAGGGAGATTAATATTGGCCTCTGGGCTTCTGTGCCAGTCCTGAGCGTGCCATCTGTGCCAGTCCTGAGCGTCCCATCTCTCTCACAAATAGTGGGCCATAGAAAGCCTATTTTATTTTTTTTTTGGGTTTTAGAAATTCTCCCTGGAAAAAAAAAGGGAGATTAATATTGCCCTTTGGGCTTGTGTGCCAGTACTAAGCGTTCCATCTCTCTCTCTCTCTCAGTCAGTGGGCCATAGAACGCCTATTTTTGGTTTTATTTGTTTTCTAAATTCTCCCTGAAAAAATCATTTTATTTTATTTGGTTTCTAAATTCTTCCTGATAAAATCATATTTTTTTTATTATTTTTATTTCTAAAGTCTCCCTGAAAAAAAAAAAAAAAAAACAACCAAAAAAACAGTGGGAGATTAATATTGGCCTTTCTGCTTGTGTGCCAGTCTTGACTCCTGGGTGTGCCATCTCTCTCTCTCTCTCTCTCTCTCTCTCTCTCTCTCTCTCTCCAATTGTGGTCCATAGAAAGCCTATATTTTTTTTCCTTGATTTGGGTTCTAAAATCTACCAGAGAAAATAACTACATCAATCATTGGTAGAAAAATATTGGCCTCTGGGTTTGTGTGCCACCCCTGACTCCTGTGTGCGTCATCTCTCAGTCAGTGGGCCATAGAACGCCTATTTTTGGTTTTATTTGTTTTCTAAATTCTCCCTGAAAAAATCATTTTATTTTATTTGGTTTCTAAATTCTTCCTGATAAAATCATATTTTTTTTATTATTTTTTTTTCTAAAGTCTCCCTGAAAAAAAAAAAAAAAAACAGTGGGAGATTAATATTGGCCTTTCTGCTTGTGTGCCAGTCTTGACTCCTGGGTGCGTCATCTCTCAGTCAGTGGGCCATAGAACGCCTATTTTTGGTTTTATTTGTTTTATAAATTCTCCCTGAAAAAATCATTTTATTTTATTTGGTTTCTAAATTCTTCCTGATAAAATCATATTTTTTTTATTATTTTTTTTTCTAAAGTCTCCCTGAAAAAAAAAAAAAAAAAACAACCAAAAAAAACAGTGGGAGATTAATATTGGCCTTTCTGCTTGTGTGCCAGTCTTGACTCCTGGGTGTGCCATCTCTCTCTCTCTCTCTCTCTCTCTCTCTCTCTCTCTCTCTCCAATTGTGGTCCATAGAAAGCCTATATTTTTTTTCCTTGATTTGGGTTCTAAAATCTACCAGAGAAAATAACTACATCAATCATTGGTAGAAAAATATTGGCCTCTGGGTTTGTGTGCCACTCCTGACTCCTGTGTGCGTCATCTCTCAGTCAGTGGGCCATAGAACGCCTATTTTTGTTTTTATTTGTTTTATAAATTCTCCCTGAAAAAATCATTTTATTTTATTTGGTTTCTAAATTCTTCCTGATAAAATCATATTTTTTTTATTATTTTTTTTTCTAAAGTCTCCCTGAAAAAAACAAAAAACAAAAAAAAAAAAAAAAAACAGTGGGAGATTAATATTGGCCTTTCTGCTTGTGTGCCAGTCTTGACTCCTGGGTGTGCCATCTCTCTCTCTCTCTCTCTCCAATTGTGGTCCATAGAAAGCCTACATTTTTTTTCCTTGATTTGGGTTCCAAAATCTACCAGAGAAAATAACTCCATCAATCATTGGTAGAAAAATATTGGCCTCTGGGCTTGTGTGCCACTCCTGATTCCTGTGTGCGTCATCTCTCACTCAGTGGCCCATAGAAAGCATATAGTTTGTTACATTTGTTTTCTAAATTCTCCCTGCAAAAATCTATTTTTTTTTTTTTTGGGGGGTTTCTAAAGTGTTCCTGAAAAAAATAAAAATAAAAAAAAAATAATAGTGTGACATTAATATTAACATTTGTGCTTCAGTGACAGTCCTGCGTGTGGGGCATCTCTCTAATTTGCAGCCACCAAAAAAAGAGTGTGTAACATTGGGCCTGATTTTCGCTGTGGTCTCACCAACCTGTAAAGGGGTAGCTAAATCATACTGAAGTTATAGCTCACCGTGTAAGTTGTGTGACTGCAACAAATAACGTTAGTTTGGTTACGTTTTTAAAACAATGAGGAAGTCTAGTGGAAGAGGTCGTGGCCGGGGGCGTTCATTGTCAGCTGGTAATGAGGGTAGTGGTAGTGGTGGAGCATCAGGTGGTCGTGGGGGAAAAAATATTGCACCTAAGTCTGGAGCTGTGGAGCCAGGTTCGTCGTCCGGCTACACAAGGCCTCGAACGCTCCCTTTTCTGGGATTAGGAAAACCGCTTTTAAAGCCGGAGCAGCAAGAGCAAGTTTTGGCTTATCTTGCTGACTCAGCCTCTAGCTCTTTTGCCTCATCTCGTGAAACTGGTAAAAGTAAAAGCAGCGCGTCGTTAGTGGATGTTCACGGTCAGGGACAAGTCACTTCCTTGTCCTCTTCAGCAAAAACAACAACAGAGAAGAATGCAGCAGGCGACACAACGGGTTACTCCATGGAGCTCTTTACACATACCGTCCCTGGCTTAGAAAGTGAAGCAGTTAACAGTCCATGCCCATTACAAATTGAATCTGACATGGAGTGCACTGACGCACAGCCACAGCCAGACTACTATGCTGGTCCTTTGACTCAGACCACAACATTGCCCTCGCAGGGTGCTGATCAAGAATCAGACCCTGATGAGACTATGTTGCCCCATCACGAACGCTATACCACCGAACGACACGGTGACACAGACGAAGTTGCGCAGGAGGTACAAGAAGAGTTATTAGATGACCCAGTTCTTGACCCCGATTGGCAGCCATTGGGGGAACAGGGTGCAGGCGGCAGCAGTTCTGAAGCAGAGGAGGAGGAGGGGCCGCAGCAGGCATCAACATCGCCACAGGTTCCATCTGCCGGGCCCGTATCTTGCCCAAAACGCGTGGCAAAGCCAAAACCTGGTGGAGGACAGCGTGGCCATCCGGTTAAAGCTCAGTCTGCAATGCCTGAAAAGGTATCCGATGCTAGAAAGAGTGCAGTCTGGCATTTTTTTAAACAACATCCAATTGATCAGCGCAAAGTCATCTGTCAAAAATGTTCTACTTCCTTAAGCAGAGGTCAGAATCTGAAAAGTCTCAATACTAGTTGCATGCATAGACATTTAACCACCATGCATTTGAAAGCTTGGACTAACTACCAAACGTCCCTTAAGGTTGTTGCACCCTCGGCCAATGAAGCTAGTCATCAACGCAACATCCCTTCCGGCAGTGTAGGACCACCATTTAGCGCACCACCTGCTGTATCTGTGCAGGTATCTTTGCCAGGCCAAAGCAGTCAGGGTCAGGGAATCACCAGTTTCGTAGTAGGAAACACTGCATCTAGGGCACCGGCGGCAACAATACCATCTCCCACCGTCTCTCAGTCTGCCATGTCCACCGGCACCCCCGCTAGTTCCACGATCTCCAGCTCTCCAGTCCAGCTCACCCTACATGAGACTATGGTTAGAAAAAGGAAATACTTAGCCTCGCATCCGCGTACACAGGGTTTGAACGCCCACATAGCTAGACTAATCTCGTTAGAGATGATGCCCTACCGGTTAGTTGAAAGCGAAGCTTTCAAAGACCTGATGGACTACGCTGTACCACGCTACGAGCTACCCAGTCGACACTTTTTTTCCAGAAAAGCCATCCCAGCCCTCCACCAGCATGTTAAAGAGCGCATCGTCCATGCACTCAGGCAATCTGTGAGCACAAAGGTGCACCTGACAACAGATGCATGGACCAGTAGGCATGGCCAGGGACGTTACGTGTCCATCACGGCACACTGGGTAAATGTGGTGGATTCAGGGTCCACAGGGGACAGCAAGTTTGGGACAGTTCTGCCTAGCCCACGGTCTAGTAAACAGTTGTCTGTAGCCGTTCGCACCCCCTCCTCCTCCTCCTCCTCCTCCTCGTCCTCCTGCAGAAGCAAGAGCTCGTCCACAGACCGCAGTCGCACAAACACTCCATCCGCACCTGCCACTGTTGCACACCAGGTCTCCCATTATGGGGCAGCTACTGGCATACGTCAGCAGGCTGTATTGGCTATGAAGTGTTTGGGCGACAATAGACACACCGCGGAAGTTCTGTCCGAGTTCTTGCAGCAAGAAACGCAGTCGTGGCTGGGCACTGTAGATCTTGAGGCAGGCAAGGTAGTGAGTGATAACGGAAGGAATTTCATGGCTGCCATCTCCCTTTCCCAACTGAAACACATTCCTTGCCTGGCTCACACCTTAAACCTGGTGGTGCAGTGCTTCCTGAAAAGTTATCCGGGGTTATCCGACCTGCTCCTCAAAGTGCGTGGACTTTGCGCACATATCCGCCGTTCGCCTGTACACTCCAGCCGTATGCAGACCTATCAGCGTTCTTTGAACCTTCCCCAGCATCGCCTAATCATAGACGTTGCAACAAGGTGGAACTCAACACTGCACATGCTTCAGAGACTGTGCGAACAGAGGCGGGCTGTTATGTTTTTGTGGGAGGATACACATACACGGGCAGGCAGTAGGATGGCAGACATGGAGTTGTCAGGTGTGCAGTGGTCGAAGATTCAAGACATGTGTCAAGTCCTTCAGTGTTTTGAGGAATGCACACGGCTGGTTAGTGCAGACAACGCCATAATAAGCATGAGCATCCCCCTAATGCGTCTGCTGATGCAAAGTTTGACGCACATAAAGGATCAGGCGTCTGCACCAGAGGAAGAGGAAAGCCTTGATGACAGTCAGCGATTGTCTGGTCAGGGCAGTGTACATGACGAGGTACCGGGCGAAGAGGAGGTGGAGGATGAGGAGGATGATGGGGATGAGTATATTTTTAATGAGGAAGCTTTCCCGGGGGCACGGGAAATTGGTGGCGTGGCAAGGCCGGGTTCTGGTTTTTTGAGGGACACAAGTGACGTAGATTTGCCTGCAACTGCCCCTCAACCAAGCACAACCGCAGATTTGACAACGGGAACTTTGGCCCACATGGCGGATTATGCCTTGCGTATCCTCAAAAGGGACACACGCATTACAAAAATGATGAACGATGACGATTACTGGTTGGCCTGCCTCCTTGATCCTCGCTATAAAGGCAAATTGCAAAATATTATGCCACATGAGAACTTGGAACTAATATTAGCAACAAAACAATCAACTCTTGTTGACCGTTTGCTTCTGGCATTCCCTGCACACAGCGCCCGTGATCGTTCTCACACGAGCTCCAGGGGCCAGCAGACCAGAGGTGTTAGAGGGGCAGAAATCAGAAGTGGCGTTGGCCAGAGGGGTTTTCTGACCAGGTTGTGGAGTGATTTTTCTATGACCGCAGACAGGACAGGTACTGCAGCATCAATTCAAAGTGACAGGAGACAACATTTGTCCAGTATGGTTACAAACTATTTTTCATCCCTTATCGACGTTCTCCCTCAACCGTCATTCCCATTTGATTACTGGGCATCCAAATTAGACACCTGGCCAGAATTGGCAGAATATGCATTGCAGGAGCTTGCTTGCCCGGCAGCTAGTGTCCTATCAGAAAGAGTATTCAGTGCTGCAGGTTCAATACTAACAGAAAAAAGGACTCGTCTGGCTACCCAAAATGTAGATGATCTAACCTTCATTAAAATGAACCACAACTGGATTTCAAAATCTTTTGCCCCACCCTGCCCGGCTGACACCTAGCTTTCCTATGAAAAGGTCTTGCCTGTGGACTATTCTGAATGACTTTTCCAATCTCGTAATTTTCTTCACCTGATTGTCCAGCATACGACATGTTTCCACCTCACGAAATGGCCAAACTCCCCACACGGGGCCGTGCTATCGCCACTTTGCGCTTGGACCCTTGAGAGTGCTGTTTGTCTGAAGAGGTGGGTGTGGCCGCTTTTGGTCGACGGCACTGCCACTGGGTCCCTCATAGTACAATAAAGTGTCTCTGGCGGTGGTGGTGCGCACCCAACGTCAGACACACCGTTGTAATATGAGGGGCCCTGTGCCTGTACCGCCGGCCACAAGACAGTTCCCCCCCCCAGCTCAAACAGTGCTCTACCACTAGCAAAATTATCTCTCACAGCTTCACCAATGTGTAGTCTAGCCGCTGACATCCTTCAATGCCTGGCACTGACAATACCATTGTTTTGACATTTTTGTTATGTTAGGCCTTCGAAGCCTGTCTGCGGTCCCTTCTTTCTACAACTACTACACTGACCAGGCCACTGCTGGCCGTGTTACCCTGGAACCAATTTAAAAGTGCCTACAGTCAGCCCAATTTTGTTATGTTAGGCCTTCGAAGACTGTCTGCCGTCACTCCTTCCACTAGACTTCCACTGACCATACACTGCTGCCCATGTACCCCTGGAACCAATTTAAAGTGCCTACAGCCAGCCCAATTTTGTTATGTTAGGCCTTCGAAGCCTGTCTGCGGTCACTCCTTCCACTAGACTTCCACTGACCAGACCACTGCTGCCCGTGTACCCCTGGAACCAATTTAAAAGTGCCTACAGCCAGCCCAAGTTTGTTATGTTAGGCCTTGGAAGCCTGTCTGCGGTCACTCCTTCCACTAGACTTCCACTGACCAGACCACTGCTGCCCGTGTACCCCTGGAACCAATTTAAAAGTGCCTACAGCCAGCCCAAGTTTGTTATGTTAGGCCTTGGAAGCCTGTCTGCGGTCACTCCTTCCACTAGACTTCCACTGACCAGACCACTGCTGCCCGTGTACCCCTGGAACCAATTTAAAAGTGCCTACAGCCAGCCCAAGTTTGTTATGTTAGGCCTTCTAAGCCTGTCTGCGGTCCATTCTTTCAACTACTACTACACTGACCAGGTCACTGCTGCCCGTGTACCCCTGGAACCAATTTAAAATTGCCTACAGCCAGCCCAATTTTTTTATTTTAGGCCTTCGATGCCTGTCTGCGGTCCATTCTTTCAACTACTACTACACTGACCAGGTCACTGCTGTCCGTGTACCCCTGGAACCAATTTAAAATTGCCTACAGCCATGTGTTATTATTTTAGGCCTTCGATGCCTGTCTGCGGTCACTCCTTCCACTAGGCCTCCACTGACCACACCACTGCTGTCCGTGTACCCCTGGAACCAATTTAAAATTGCCTACAGCCAGCCCAATTTTTTTATTTTAGGCCTTCGATGCCTGTCTGCGGTCCATTCTTTCAACTACTACTACACTGACCAGGTCACTGCTGCCCGTGTACCCCTGGAACCAATTTAAAATTGCCTACAGCCATGTGTTATTATTTTAGGCCTTCGATGCCTGTCTGCGGTCACTCCTTCCACTAGGCCTCCACTGACCACACCACTGCTGTCCGTGTACCCCTGGAACCAATTTAAAATTGCCTACAGCCATGTGTTATTATTTTAGGCATTCGATGCCTGTCTGCGGTCCATTTTTTCAACTACTACTACACTGACCAGGTCACTGCTGCCCGTGTACCCCTGGAACCAATTTAAAATTGCCTACAGCCATGTGTTATTATTTTAGGCCTTCGATGCCTGTCTGCGGTCACTCCTTCCACTAGGCCTCCACTGACCACACCACTGCTGTCCGTGTACCCCTGGAACCAATTTAAAATTGCCTACAGCCATGTGTTATTATTTTAGGCCTTCGATGCCTGTCTGCGGTCACTCCTTCCACTAGGCCTCCACTGACCACACCACTGCTGTCCGTGTACCCCTGGAACCAATTTAAAATTGCCTACAGCCATGTGTTATTATTTTAGGCATTCGATGCCTGTCTGCGGTCCATTTTTTCAACTACTACTACACTGACCAGGTCACTGCTGCCCGTGTACCCCTGGAACCAATTTAAAATTGCCTACAGCCATGTGTTATTATTTTAGGCCTTCGATGCCTGTCTGCGGTCACTCCTTCCACTAGGCCTCCACTGACCACACCACTGCTGTCCGTGTACCCCTGGAACCAATTTAAAATTGCCTACAGCCATGTGTTATTATTTTAGGCCTTCGATGCCTGTCTGCGGTCACTCCTTCCACTAGGCCTCCACTGACCACACCACTGCTGTCCGTGTACCCCTGGAACCAATTTAAAATTGCCTACAGCCATGTGTTATTATTTTAGGCATTCGATGCCTGTCTGCGGTCCATTTTTTCAACTACTACTACACTGACCAGGTCACTGCTGCCCGTGTACCCCGGGAACCAATTTAAAATTGCCTACAGCCATGTGTTATTATTTTAGGCCTTCGATGCCTGTCTGCGGTCACTCCTTCCACTAGGCCTCCACTGACCACACCACTGCTGTCCGTGTACCCCTGGAACCAATTTAAAATTGCCTACAGCCATGTGTTATTATTTTAGGCCTTCGATGCCTGTCTGCGGTCACTCCTTCCACTAGGCCTCCACTGACCACACCACTGCTGTCCGTGTACCCCTGGAACCAATTTAAAATTGCCTACAGCCATGTGTTATTATTTTAGGCATTCGATGCCTGTCTGCGGTCCATTTTTTCAACTACTACTACACTGACCAGGTCACTGCTGCCCGTGTACCCCGGGAACCAATTTAAAATTGCCTACAGCCATGTGTTATTATTTTAGGCCTTCGATGCCTGTCTGCGGTCACTCCTTCCACTAGGCCTCCACTGACCACACCACTGCTGTCCGTGTACCCCTGGAACCAATTTAAAATTGCCTACAGCCATGTGTTATTATTTTAGGCCTTCGATGCCTGTCTGCGGTCACTCCTTCCACTAGGCCTCCACTGACCACACCACTGCTGTCCGTGTACCCCTGGAACCAATTTAAAATTGCCTACAGCCATGTGTTATTATTTTAGGCATTCGATGCCTGTCTGCGGTCCATTTTTTCAACTACTACTACACTGACCAGGTCACTGCTGCCCGTGTACCCCTGGAACCAATTTAAAATTGCCTACAGCCATGTGTTATTATTTTAGGCATTCGATGCCTGTCTGCGGTCCATTTTTTCAACTACTACTACACTGACCAGGTCACTGCTGCCCGTGTACCCCTGGAACCAATTTAAAATTGCCTACAGCCATGTGTTATTATTTTAGGCCTTCGATGCCTGTCTGCGGTCACTCCTTCCACTAGGCCTCCACTGACCACACCACTGCTGCCCGTGTACCCCTGGAACCAATTTAAAATTGCCTACAGCCAGCCCAATTTTTTTATTTTAGGCCTTCGATGCCTGTCTGCGGTCCATTCTTTCAACTACTACTACACTGACCAGGTCACTGCTGCCCGTGTACCCCTGGAACCAATTTAAAATTGCCTACAGCCATGTGTTATTATTTTAGGCCTTCGATGCCTGTCTGCGGTCACTCCTTCCACTAGGCCTCCACTGACCACACCACTGCTGCCCGTGTACCCCTGGAACCAATTTAAAATTGCCTACAGCCAGCCCAATTTTTTTATTTTAGGCCTTCGATGCCTGTCTGCGGTCCATTCTTTCAACTACTACTACACTGACCAGGTCACTGCTGCCCGTGTACCCCTGGAACCAATTTAAAATTGCCTACAGCCATGTGTTATTATTTTAGGCCTTCGATGCCTGTCTGCGGTCACTCCTTCCACTAGGCCTCCACTGACCACACCACTGCTGTCCGTGTACCCCTGGAACCAATTTAAAATTGCCTACAGCCATGTGTTATTATTTTAGGCCTTCGATGCCTGTCTGCGGTCCATTCTTTCAACTACTACTACACTGACCAGGGCACTGCTGGCCGTGTACCCCTGGAACCAACATCAGAAAATATAAAAATAAGTATTTTGCTTATAAAAAAGAAAATACTGGTGAGATATCAAATGCAGACATTTTAACATTAAAAACAAACACACAACTAAAATCTGGTACAGTACTAAAAATGGCCACCAGCTACAATTACTTTCTCCTGCAAGTAGTTAACTGAAAGTTTTTTTAAATTGAAAACACACATATGGCATCCACCGAGTGTTGTCCTGTCGCGTCTTCTTTATATTATTGCCGAGAAGATGCAAAATAATGAAAATAATAAAATCATTAATTACCAAAATAATAGAGAAAGTCAACACCACATTGCAAATAAACATTCATTCCAAATAAAGAAGCAGGGCGCGTCCGAGGGTGAGTATATACCTAATAAGAATATAATCACCCTCGGACGCGCAATGCTTATTTCCAACAGCCTTCCTTCCTAAGAATCAGCCCTTCCGTCGTGTAGAGAGACGTTGTGTTACACTCCAAGGTGTTCCCCAGGTTGCCTTTCCTGAGCTTCGATCTTCCGGCTCTCGTTTAGTAGTTCTTGGAAACTACTCTGCATTAGGCCTTCAAATTGGGTATGGGGTGTAGAGAGATGGTGTGTTCCACTCCAAGGTGTTCCCCAGGTTGCCTTTCCTGAGCTTCGATCTTCCGGCTCTCGTTTAGTAGTTGTTGGAAACTACGCTGCATTAGGCCTTCAAATTGGGTATGGGGTGTAGCGAGAGGGTGTGTTACACTCCAAGGTGTTCCCCAGGTTGCCTTTCCTGAGCTTCGATCTTCCGGCTCTCGTTTAGTAGTTCTTGGAAACTACACTGCATTAGGCCTTCAAATTGGGTATGGGGTGTAGAGAGAGGGTGTGTTACACTCCAAGGTGTTCCCCAGGTTGCCTTTCCTGAGCTTCGATATTCCGGCTCTCGTTTAGTAGTTGTCGGAAACTACGCTGCATTAGGCCTACAAATTGGGTATGGGGCGTAGAGAGAGGGTGTGTTACACTCCAAGGTGTTCCCCAGGTTGCCTTTCCTGAGCTTCGATATTCCGGCTCTCGTTTAGTAGTTGTCGGAAACTACGCTGCATTAGGCCTACAAATTGGGTATGGGGTGTAGAGAGAGGGTGTGTTACACTCCAAGGTGTTCCCCAGGTTGCCTTTCCTGAGCTTCGATCTTCATGCTCTCGTTTAGTAGTTGTCGGAAACTACGCTGCATTAGGCCTACAAATTGGGTATGGGGTGTAGAGAGAGGGTTTGTTACACTCCAAGGTGTTCCCCAGGTTGCCTTTCCTGAGCTTCGATCTTCCGGCTCTCGTTTAGTAGTTGTTGGAAACTACGCTGCATTAGGCCTTCAAATTGGGTATGGGGTGTAGCGAGAGGGTGTGTTACACTCCAAGGTGTTCCCCAGGTTGCCTTTCCTGAGCTTCGATCTTCCGGCTCTCGTTTAGTAGTTCTTGGAAACTACACTGCATTAGGCCTTCAAATTGGGTATGGGGTGTAGAGAGAGGGTGTGTTACACTCCAAGGTGTTCCCCAGGTTGCCTTTCCTGAGCTTCGATATTCCGGCTCTCGTTTAGTAGTTGTCGGAAACTACGCTGCATTAGGCCTACAAATTGGGTATGGGGTGTAGAGAGAGGGTGTGTTACACTCCAAGGTGTTCCCCAGGTTGCCTTTCCTGAGCTTCGATATTCCGGCTCTCGTTTAGTAGTTCTTGGAAACTACACTGCATTAGACCTTCAAATTGGGTATGGGGTGTAGAGAGAGGGTGTGTTACACTCTAAGGTGTTCCCCAGGTTTCCTTGCCATTGCTTCGGTCTTCCGACTCTCGTTTAGTAGTTGTAGAAAAGTACACTGCATTAGGCCATACAAAATGGGTATGGGGTGGAGAGAGATGGTGTGTTACACTCCAAGGTGTTCCCCAGGTTGCCTTTCCTGAGCTTCTATCTTCAGGCTCTCATTAAATTGTGGTTAAATGGAACAACTGCATTTGGCGTACTAGTTGGTTTGGGGCCTACTATCGGTGTCTGCCACTCCTTGCTGTTCTCCTCCACTGAACAAAGCTGTGCCGCCTGTTTACTACGGTTGCCAATTTTGAACTGCATTTCGACTACTTACTGATTTGGCCCTACTCTCTGTGTCAGCCTCTCATTCCAGTTGTCCTCCACTGCAATGCCCCCTGGTTATTCCTGTGTTACCAATTTTGAACTGCATTTAGCCCACTTTCTTCTTTGGGCCTATATCTGTGTTTCCACTTCATCGTGCCCATTGCCCAGCCAGTGATAGATGAGTCTGCTGGTACATTGACCCATAACGCAACATTCCCCGTGCACGCTACACAACAACATTGTGACCCTGCTGAAAGTCAGGTTGCTCTTCCCGCATACCATACCACCTTACACGGGGACAAAGAGGAAGGTGCAGATGAAAGTGCAGGTTCCTTCATCAGGTGGGGGGAGGAATACTAGTTGGCGACGTCACTGGCACAGGGCCTCTCATAGTACGCAAAAGTGTTGCTGCCGGTGGGAGGCGCCCCCGCCGTGCAAACACACCGCTGTACTTTGAGGGGCCCTGTGCCAGTGCCAATGCCAACGAGTGGGCCCCCCCTGCTTGCTCAGGTTCACAGCACTTGCAAAGTTGAAATACTTACCTCTCCCTGCTCCACTGCCGTGACGTGGTCCAGATTTCCTGGGCCCACTAATTACTTGAACCAGCCCTACCCCCCACAACTTTAGCCAAATGACCCCCAATTTCAAATGCCTTCCAATTATTATAAGGTAAATTACGCTTGACAAGCTTCATTAAGAAGAATGGATGGTTTTGACATTAAAATGGCCACTCTAGGTGTTTTCCTGGCCCCCACTCACTGCCGACTATGCTGCCCCATTGACTTGCATTGGGTTTCGTGTTTCGGTCGATCCCGACTTTACGTCATAATCGGCCGATTTCACTCGACCCGACTTTGGACATAGTCGGGTTTCGCAAAACCCGGCTCGACTCTAAAAAGGTCAAGGTCGCTCAACTCTAGTGAGAAGCACTTGTATATTACTGCATGTCAATGGCTTTGCCAGCATAACCACTGCGTGATGATTTATGGCATAAATTAGAGATGATCAAACCATTTAAAATTCGAATTCCCTCGCTTTTGCCAAAAAATTGATTTGCCATGAATCTCGATAATATATAAACTCTGACTGCATGAAAATAGGTGTATGCCACTCGAAGATCTTCTAAGACAGTAGTATTCACTTTTTGAGTTTTTTAATCCCTTAATATTAATGAGCGAGTTTACTTGTTGCTCGGGTTTTCCCGAGCACGCTCTGGTGGTCTCCGAGTATTTATGACTGCTCGGAGATTTAGTTTTCATCGCGGCAGCTGAATGATTTACAGTTACTGGCCAGCTTGATTACATGTGAGGATTCCCTAGCAACCAGGCAACCCCCACATGTACTCAGGCTACCTAGTAGCTGTAAATCATTCAGCTGAGGCAATGAAAACTAAATCTCTGAGCAGTCATAAATACTCGTAGACCACCAGACCGTACTCAGGAAAACCCGAGCAACTAGTACACTCACTCATCACTAGCCCTTAACCCCCGGTGCCATAACTTTTTTATCTTTCGGTGAATATGGCCATGTGTTGTACTTTTGACTGACACCATTGTTATTAACATTTCATGTACTGGAAAATGGAATAAAAATTGCAAATGTGGTGAAACTGCAAAAATAAAGTGCAATTCCACAGATGTTTTTTTTCTTTACCACGTTCATTAAATGCTAAAACTGACCTGCCACTATGATTCTTCAGATCATTGCGAGTTCACAGACATCAAACATGTACAAGTTCTTTTTTTATTTAAGTGATGAAAAAAAAACACCAAAATTTATAATAAATAAATAGATAAATAAAAAAGCGACATTTTCCAAGACCCGTAGCGTCTCTTTTTTTCGTGCTCTGGGCCTGGGTGAGGGCTTATTTTTTGCACACCAAGATGAGATTTTTATTGATACCATTTGGTGTAGATACAATATTGCATTTTATTGCAATGTAGCGGCAATCAAAAAAACGCAATTCTGGTATTTTTTTTTTTTCATTACGCAGTCTAGGGATCGGGTTACTTTTTTATTTTCATAGGTCAGGTGATAACAAATATGTGTATATTTAATTTTTTTATTGTTTATTTTCAGTGGGTCAAAAAGATGATTTGAACTCTTTTTTTGGTTTTACTATTTTTCAAAACATCTTTTTTTAACTTTTTGCATGCTTCAATAGTTTCCATGGGAGACTAGAAGCTGCAGTACTTGATCGCCTCTGCTACACACAGGCGATGATCAGATTGGATGTATGTAGCAGAATTGCACTCTGGCAATGACATCCACAGAGGTCCGTTGCAGTCCTCTGGTTGTCATGCCGACCCATCGGTGACCAGCGATCATGTTCTGGGGTCACTCATGGGCGGTATTAGTAATGTGCTTCCTGTAAGCGTGAGTTAAATACCGCTGTCAGAGATTGACGGCGGCATTTAACTAGTTAAAAGCTCCATGTGGATTGCGATTGCTCCCGTGGCTGTTGAGGGCACATGTCAGCTGTATAGATCAGCTGTAATGTGCTCGGAAAGGTACGGGCTCAGTGCCGGAGCCTGCACCAAGCAGGGCGAGTCCAACATGTGCGTACTATTACACCCAATGTCGGAAAGGAGTTAATGCAAACAGCCATAAAGGGCATTTATACTGCAAGATAATCGTGATCAAACGTTGTTAAAAATGCTTATGTAACAAATATTTTGCTGGTAAACAGGCATCAGGGAGCAAAAATGCTCGTTCATCAGGTGAAATAATCTTTTGTGCAACACAAATGAAATAATTCTTGCCAATTGATTGTCCTGTAATCGGGACTCACACTGCCCAGAATCATGGCAGCCTATGCACACTGAGTGATTTAATATAGATTGATCAGTGCAAGTTATTTACTTTGGTCTGCCTGTGTAAAAAAGAGTCATTTAAATGACTGCTCATCAGAAAATGCTTGCCGATCGGCAGTCGTATCATGTTGCCGGTCGGTCCATGTATGCAGACTAGTGTTGAGCGATACCTTCCGATATTCGGAAGTATCGGTATCAGATTGGATCGGCCGATATCGTAAAAATATCGGATATCGCAGATACCGATACCCAAAACCAATGCAATTCAACGGGACAAAAATATCAGAATTAAAATAAACCCTTTCTTTCCTTGTGGTTAATTCCACATGAAGGAAAACAACAAAGAATAACGTAGAATGTATCGGGGGAGGTGGAAGAGACATTAAAGGCATAGAGGTTTAGCCCAATCAAATGGAATAGCAGGAATTAATTTTTTTTAAGACGTTCGGAGTTACAAAGATATTGACTATGTTTAGATTTTTTATATTTTGTCAGATATTTATGTTTCACTACTTCCATGTTCTGCACCTTTTTTTTGCTTCTCCCACACTTTCCTCTTTATCATCCTCAGCAGCAGCATCTTTTTCATCAACATCTTCTTCACCTTATTCATCTTCTTCTTCACCTTCTTCCTTTTAATCTTTTTGAAAAAATTCTCCATATTCTTCTTATTCAACTCTTATTCTTCTTCATATTCTACTTCGTCATCTTCTTCATATTCTTCTTCTTCATCATATTCTTATTTGTGACAGGCATTCCTGTAGTTGTTATCTATAAAAGTTTGAAGATTACACCTTCCATTCTGCCCGTCACAAAAGATTTACAACAGTGTTTGTCCGCGTTCAGTTTTGCCTGCAGCAGCAGGTATTTTCCAGGGGCACCACGAGGAGGAAATGACTCACCCCCGTACACTGCTTAGTCTTCTTCTGTTTATAATTTAGATAATATCTTTTGCTCTGATTTTTAGTTTTATGCTTAATGTTCTTCTGCTTTTTGCTCTGCAGCTTCTTGTTTTTTTGCTTCCCGGTCTTCAGGGTCGTCATCTTTAGGATGTTGAACTTGGAACTGTAGCAGGAGGTACAAGAAGGCTGAGGAACTGCCAAGAACCAGCTGACGGTACTGGAACCCGGATGGCTACCCGAAGGTAGAAGAGCCAATAGCACGATCGAGGACCAGCTGATGGTGCTGGAACCCAGTTACTAAGCAGGAGGTACCCGTGCCTGAAAGTACTACCAAGGACCACCTGACGTTGGTGGAACTCGGATACGCAGAAGGAGGCACCTAAGCCAAAGGCTCTGCCCAGAACCAGCTGACCTTGCTGGAACCAGGGGGACCTAGTCAAGATTGTCTTCCCAAGATCCAGCTAACGGTGCTGGAACTCAGATAGGCAGTAGATGGTCCACAGGAAAAGAAACAATAGCTAGGCGGTGAGCCGGCCGCAGTTACCGAAAAACCTCAGTCCTACAGGGGGAGTTTGTCCTATTGGCACTACTGAACCAGCCTTGATTGCCACTTCCCGCAGCCCACATAGGAAGCACCTAAACTGCAGGCACCATGGAGTCGGCTAACCCAACCGCAACACGACAGGACAAAGTTTTGGAGTCTAAGTGACCTTGACACAACCCGGAAACAGCTGGCGTGCTGGAACCAGGCTGGGCAGGAGGGAGTACCCGTGCCAAAGACACTGCTGAGAACCAGCTGACGGTACTGGAACCCTGATGCGTTGCCCAAGGTGCAAGAGCCAATGGCATGACCGAGGACCAGCTGACGGTACTGGAACCCGGTTACTAAGCAGGTGGTGCCCGTGCCTAAAAGCACTACCAAGGACCACCTGACGTTGGTGGAACTCGGATACCCAGAAGGAGGCACCTAAGCCAAAGGCTCTGCCCGGAACCAGCTGAAGAGCAAAAGACACTGCCGTGAACCAGTTGATGGTACTGGAACCCGGATGGCGACCCGAAGGTAGAAGAGCCAATGGCATGACCGAGGACCAGCTGAAAGTACTGGAACCCGGTGAAAGAGGAAGGTGCACATGACATTCAAGAGGAGGTGATAGATGACCCAGTTGTTGACCGAGATTGGCAGCCATTGGGGAAAGAGGGTGCCGCTGCCAGTAGCTTAGAAGCGGAGGAGGATGATCCGCAGCAGCCATCTACATCGCAACAGCTGTCATCTGGCAGGCCCGTATCAGGCCAAAAATGTTTGTCATAAACAAAAACAATTTTAGGACAGCGTGGCCATCTGATGAAAGTATACAGCGTGCAATGCCTGAAAAGGTATTCCATAGTATGAAGAGTGCAGTGTGGCAATTTTTTAACCAAGATCCGAATGATCAGTCAAAAGTTATCTGTAAGAAATGCTGAAAGACCTTTAGCAGAGGGAAGAATCTTCAAAATTTAAATGCAACATGCATGCGTAGACATTTAACCAGCATGCACTTGCAAGCCTGTACTAACTACCAAAGATCCATTGGTGCACCTGCTCACAATGAAGTTAGTCAGCAATACTACATTGCTTCCCTCACTGTAAGCCCATCGGTTAGGACACCGCCAGCAGCGAATGTGGAGGTATCGTCGCAAGGCCAAAGCAGTCAGGAAATCACAAGGTTATTGGTAGGAAACACTGCATGTAGGCCAAAATCGAGAATACCATCACCAACCCTCTCTCAATCTGCCATGTCCACCACCACACCACCGGTAGTTCCACCATATGCACCTCTCCAGTCCAGCTCACCGTATGAGAGACTCTCATTAGGAAAAGAAAGTACTCATCCTTTCATCCGCGTACACAGGGTTTGAACGCCCACATTGCTAGACTAATCTCGTTAGAAATGATGCCCTACCGGTTGGTTGAAAGCGAAGCTTTCAAAGCTCTGGTGGCTTACGCAGTACCACGCTATGACCTACCCAGTCGACACTTCTTTGTGAGAAAAGCCATCCCAGGACTCCACCAGCATGTCAAAGACCGCAATGTCCATGCACTGAGGCAATCAGTCAGTACAAAGGTGCACCTCACAACAGATGCATGGACCAGTAGGGATTGCCAGGGACGTTACAAGCCCATCACGGCACAATGGGTTAATGTGGTGGATACAGAGTCCACAAGGGACAGCCATAGTGAGACAGTTCTGCCTAGCCCACAGCCTAGGAAACAATTGGCTGTAGGCGTTCGCCACCCCTCCTCCTCCTCCAGAAGCAAAAGCTCGTCCACATAGCGAAGTCGCATGACCACTCCATCTGCAGCTGCCAGTGTTGCACACGAGGTGTCCCATTATCAAACAGCTAGTGTTAAGCGTCAGCAGGCTGTGATAGAAATGAAGTGTTTGGGCGACAACAGACACACCGCGGAAGTACTGGCCGAGTACTTGCAGCAACAAACTTAGTCATGGCTGGGCAGTGTACATCTTGAGGCAGGCAAGGTGATAACGGAAGGAATTTTATGGCTGCCATAGCCCTTTCAGAACTTAAACACATACCTTGCCTGGCTCACACCTTGAACATGGTGGTGCAGTGCTTCCTCAAAAAATATCCGGAGTTAGCAGCCCTGTTCCTGAAGGTGTGAAGACTTTGCTCGCACTTCCGCCGTCGCCCATACACTCCAGCCGTATGCTGAACCATCAGCGATCACTGAATCTTCCCCAGCACCACCTAATAATCGACAACAAGGTGGAACTCAACACTGCACATGGTTCAGAGTCTGTGTGAACAGAGGCGTGCTGTAATTAATTTGTGGGAGGATACACATACACGGGCAGGCAGTTGGACGGCAGACATGGAGTTGTCTGGTGTGCAGTGGTCGAAGCTCCAAGACCTCTGTCAAGTCCTTCAGTGTTTTGAGGAATGCACATGGCTGGTAAGTGCAGACGACGCCATCATAAGCATGAGCATCCCACTAATGCGTCTGCTGATGCAAAGTTTGACGCACATTAAGGAGCTGGCATCTGCAGCCGAGGAGGAGGGAAGCCTTGATGACAGTCAGCTAATGTCTGCTCAGGGAACTCTCCTGGACGAGGTGGAGGAAGAAGAGGAGGAGAAAGGAGGATGATGGGGATGAATATTTATGGGAGGGGGATGCTTCACAGGGGGCAATAGAAACTGGTGGCGTTGCAAGGTCAGGTACAAGGTTTTTGCGGGACACAAGTGATGTTGATTTGCATGAAAATGCTCTTAAACCCAGCACAAGCAATGAATTGACACCTGGAACATTGGCCCACATGGCTGAGTATGCCTTGCGTATCCAAAAAAGGGACCCCCGCATTATCAAAATGATGACCGATGAAGATTACTGGTTGGCCTGCCTCCTGGATCCACGATATAAAGGAAAATTACAAAATATCATGCCACATGATAACCTTGAGCAAATATTGGCTACCAAACAAGCAACTCTTGTAGACCATTTGGTTCAGGCATTCCCAGCACACAGCAGCGGTGATGGTTCTCACACGAACTGTAGGGGGCAACATGGCAGAGGTGGTAGAGGTGCACAAATCCGAAGTGGCGTTGGACAGAGGGGTTTTATGACCAGGTTGTGGAGTGATTTCACAATGACCGCAGACACGACAGGTAGTGCTGCATCGATTCAAAGTGACAGGAGACAGCATTTGTCCAGTATGGTTACAAACTGTTTTTCCTTCCTTATCAATGTTCTCCCTCACAGGTCATTCCCCTATGATTACACGTCTGGCTACCAGAAATGTTGATGATCTAACCTTCATTAAAATGAACCAATCATGGATATCAAATTATTTTGCCCCACCTTCCCCTACTGACACGTAGCTTGCCTGAAAAATGTCTTGCTTTTGGCCTCCTCTTACTGACTGCTCCAATTCCTCCATTTGCAGCTGCTGAATGTCCACCATAGGCCATTTTTATACCTCCCTAAATGGGCTGACTCACCCACAGGGCCGTGGTCATCACCTGGCGCAAGCACCCGTGCAAGTGCCGTTTGCCTGGACAGGTGGGTGCGCCCACTCTTGGGCGACAGCACTGGCACAGGGTCCCGCATAGTACAATGAGGTGTGTCTGACGGTGGTGGTGCACAACCAATGTCAGACACACCGTCGTAGTATGAAGGGCCCTGTGCCAGTACCGCCGCCCACGAGAGAGTGTTCCCCCCAGCTCAAACAGTGCTCTACCACTTGCAATACTTACCTCTCTCTGCTCCACCACTGTGTAGTCGGTGCTGCTAAATCCTTCAATGACACTGCCAATACAAATTTGTTGAAATGATAAATGATAGTTAAAATATATAGGGGCCCTGGCCTCCATTTAGACCAGTTAATACTTTGCGCCTACTACCACTGTCTGCTACTCAGAAGAGGAGCCCACCCCAGTACCTAGCTATGCCGCCTGTTTAGTCCTGTTACCAATTTTGAACTGCTTTTAGCCTACTTTTGTATTTGGGTCTACTAACCGTGTCTGCACCACTCATTACAGTTGTCCTCCACTGAACAGAGCTAGGCCGCCTGTTTTGTCCTGTTACCAATTTTGAACTGCATTTAGCCAACTTTTTTATTTTGGGCCTACTAACTGTGTCTGCGCCACTCATTATAGTTGTCCTCCACTGAAAAAAGCAATGCCGCCTGTTTAGTCCTGTTAACAATTTTGAACTGCTTTTAGCCTTTTTTATTTTGGGCCTACTAACTGTGTCTGCGCCACTCATTACAGTTGTCCTCAACTGAACAAAGCAATGCTGCCTGTTTAGTCCTGTTACCAATTTTGAACTGCATTTAGCCTACATTTTTATTGTGGGCCTACAAATTGTGTCTGCGCCACTCATTACAGTTGTCCTCCACTGAACAAAGCAATGCCGCCTGTTTAGTCCTGTTACCAATTTTGAACTGCATTTAGCCTACATTTTTATTGTGGGCCTACAAATTGTGTCTGCGCCACTCATTACAGTTGTCCTCCGCTGAGCAAAGCTAGGCCGCCTGTTTAGTCCTGTTACCAATTTTGAACTGTATTTAGCCAACTTTTTTGGGGGGAGCCTACTAACTGTGTCTGTGCCACTCATTACAGTTGTCCTCCACTGAACAAAGCTATGCCGCCTGTTTAGTCCTGTTACCAATTTTGAACTGCATTTAGCCTACTTTATTATTTGGGCCTATATCGGTGTTTCCTCCTCATCCTGCCCATTGCCCAGCCACTGCTAGATGAGTCTGCTGGTACATTGACCCAGACCACTACATTCCCCTTGCACTTTACACAGCCTGAATCTGACCCTGCTGAAAGTCAGGTTCCCCTTCCTGCATACTATACCACCTTACATGGGGACAAAGAGGAAGGTGCAGATGAAAGTGCAGGTTCCTTCATCAGGTGGGGGGGCATACTTGTTGGTGACGTCACTGGCACAGGGCCCCTCATAGTACACAAAAGTGTCTCTGGCAGTGGGAGGCGCCACCCGCTGTCAAACACACCGCCGTACTATAAGGGGCCCTGTTCCAGTGCCAAGTGCCAATAAGTGCCCCCCCCCCCCCCGCTTGCTCAGGATCACAGCACTTGCAAAGTTGAAATACTTACCACTCCCTGCTCCACCACCGTGACATATTCCGCGTTTCCTGGGCCCACGAAAATCTTGAGCCAGCCCTACCCCCCACTACTTTAGCCAAATGACCCCCTGTTTTCAATGCCTAACTATTATTATAAAGTAAATTAAGATTGACAAGCTTAAGAAATAAGAATTTATGTTTTTGGCATTAAAATGGGTGTTTTCCTGTCCTCCACTCACTGCCGACTTTGATTCCCCATTGACTTGCATTGGGTTTCGTGTTTCGGTCGGCCCCCGACTTTTCGAAATAATCGCCCGATTTCACCTGACCCAACTTTTGACAAAGTCGGGTTTCGCGAAACCCGACTCGATCCTAAAAAAGTAAAAGTCGCTCAACTTTACTGGGGAAGAAAGTAAAGGAACTGGATGCACAGGTAGTTTTTTCTTCTATCCTTCCAGTAGACGGGCATGGCACCAGGAGATGGAACAGGATCCTTGATGCAAACAACTGGCTAAGACGATGGTGCAGACAACAAGGATTCGGATTCCTGGACCACGGTGTGAATTACTTGTACGATGGACTCCTCGCCAGAGACGGACTACACCTCAACAAACCTGGGAAACACACATTCGCCAGAAGACTCGCTACACTCATCAGAAGGGCGTTAAACTAGAAGAAGAGAGGACGGGAAGAAAAACATTAGACTTGAACAAAGAAGATCCAGGAAAACATACTCAGAAGGGAGGTAAGAACATTTCTAAAACAATCCACAGCGAGGAGATTGGAACAAAACAAAATCCTCTAAACTGCATGCTCGCAAACGCCAGAAGCCTGACAAACAAGATGGAAGAACTAGAAGCAGAAATATCTACAGGTAACTTTGACATAGTGGGAATAACCGAGACATGGTTAGATGAAAGCTATGACTGGGCAGTTAACTTACAGGGTTACAGTCTGTTTAGAAAGGATCGTAAAAATCGGAGAGGAGGAGGGGTTTGTCTCTATGTAAAGTCTTGTCTAAAGTCCACTTTAAGGGAGGATATTAGCGAAGGAAATGAGGATGTCGAGTCCATATGGGTCGAAATTCATGGAGGGAAAAATGGTAACAAAATTCTCATTGGGGTCTGTTACAAACCCCCAAATATAACAGAAACCATGGAAAGTCTACTTCTAAAGCAGATAGATGAAGCTGCAACCCATAATGAGGTCCTGGTTATGGGGGACTTTAACTACCCGGATATTAACTGGGAAACAGAAACCTGTGAAACCCATAAAGGCAACAGGTTTCTGCTAATAACCAAGAAAAATTATCTTTCACAATTGGTGCAGAATCCAACCAGAGGAGCAGCACTTTTAGACCTAATACTGTCTAATAGACCTGACAGAATAACAAATCTGAAGGTGGTCGGGCATCTAGGAAATAGCGACCACAATATTGTGCAGTTTCACCTGTCTTTCACTAGGGGGACTTGTCAGGGAGTCACAAAAACACTGAACTTTAGGAAGGCAAAGTTTGACCAGCTTAGAGATGCCCTTAATCTGGTAGACAGGGACAATATCCTCAGAAATAAGAATACAGATAATAAATGGGAAATGTTTAAGAACATCCTAAATAGGCACTGTAAGCGGTTTATACCTTGTGGGAATAAAAGGATTAGAAATAGGAAAAACCCAATGTGGCTGAACAAAGAAGTAAGACAGGCAATTAACAGTAAAAAGAAAGCATTTGCACTACTAAATCAGGATGGCACAGCTGAAGCTCTAAAAAACTATAGGGAGAAAAATACTTTATCTAAAAAACTAATTAAAGCTGCCAAAAAGGAAACAGAGAAGCACATTGCTAAGGAGAGTAAAACTAATCCCAAACTGTTCTTCAACTATATCAATAGTAAAAGAATAAAAACTGAAAATGTAGGCCCCTTAAAAAATAGTGAGGAAAGAATGGTTGTAGATGACGAGGAAAAAGCTAACATATTAAACACCTTCTTCTCCACGGTATTCATGGTGGAAAATGAAATGCTAGGTGAAATCCCAAGAAACAATGAAAACCCTATATTAAGGGTCACCAATCTAACCCAAGAAGAGGTGCGAAACCGGCTAAATAAGATTAAAATAGATAAATCTCCGGGTCCGGATGGCATACACCCACGAGTACTAAGAGAACTAAGTAATGTAATAGATAAACCATTATTTCTTATTTTTAGGGATTCTATAGCGACGGGGTCTGTTCCGCAGGACTGGCGCATAGCAAATGTGGTGCCAATATTTAAAAAGGGCTCT
The DNA here is from genome assembly GCF_032444005.1 of Ranitomeya imitator. Lineage (NCBI taxonomy): Eukaryota > Metazoa > Chordata > Amphibia > Anura > Dendrobatidae > Ranitomeya > Ranitomeya imitator. The sequence continues at coordinate 667,338,010 of NC_091286.1, forward strand.
AAAAGTGAACCCGGAAATTATAGGCCAGTAAGTCTAACCTCTATTGTTGGTAAAATATTTGAAGGGTTTCTGAGGGATGTTATTCTGGATTATCTCAATGAGAATAACTGTTTAACTCCATATCAGTATGGGTTTATGAGAAATCGCTCCTGTCAAACCAATCTAATCAGTTTTTATGAAGAGGTAAGCTATAGGCTGGACCACGGTGAGTCATTGGACGTGGTATATCTCGATTTTTCCAAGGCGTTTGATACCGTGCCGCACAAGAGGTTGGTACACAAAATGAGAATGCTTGGTCTGGGGGAAAATGTGTGTAAATGGGTTAGTAACTGGCTTAGTGATAGAAAGCAGAGGGTGGTTATAAATGGTATAGTCTCTAACTGGGTCGCTGTGACCAGTGGGGTACCGCAGGGGTCAGTATTGGGACCTGTTCTCTTCAACATATTCATTCATGATCTGGTAGAAGGTTTACACAGTAAAATATCGATATTTGCAGATGATACAAAACTATGTAAAGCAGTTAATACAAGAGAAGATAGTATTCTGCTACAGATGGATCTGGATAAGTTGGAAACTTGGGCTGAAAGGTGGCAGATGAGGTTTAACAATGATAAATGTAAGGTTATACACATGGGAAGAAGGAATCAACATCACCATTACACACTGAATGGGAAACCACTGGGTAAATCTGACAGGGAGAAGGACTTGGGGATCCTAGTTAATGATAAACTTACCTGGAGCAGCCAGTGCCAGGCAGCAGCTGCCAAGGCAAACAGGATCATGGGGTGCATTAAAAGAGGTCTGGATACACATGATGAGAGCATTATACTGCCTCTGTACAAATCCCTAGTTAGACCGCACATGGAGTACTGTGTCCAGTTTTGGGCACCGGTGCTCAGGAAGGATATAATGGAACTAGAGAGAGTACAAAGGAGGGCAACAAAATTAATAAAGGGGATGGGAGAACTACAATACCCAGATAGATTAGCGAAATTAGGATTATTTAGTCTAGAAAAAAGATGACTGAGGGGCGATCTAATAACCATGTATAAGTATATAAGGGGACAATACAAATATCTCGCTGAGGATCTGTTTATACCAAGGAAGGTGACGGGCACAAGGGGGCATTCTTTGCGTCTGGAGGAGAGAAGGTTTTTCCACCAACACAGAAGAGGATTCTTTACTGTTAGGGCAGTGAGAATCTGGAATTGCTTGCCTGAGGAGGTGGTGATGGCGAACTCAGTCGAGGGGTTCAAGAGAGGCCTGGATGTCTTCCTGGAGCAGAACAATATTGTATCATACAATTATTAGGTTCTGTAGAAGGACGTAGATCTGGGGATTTATTATGATGGAATATAGGCTGAACTGGATGGACAAATGTTACTAACTATGTTACTATGTTACTATCTCTAACTACTATTATTCTCCAAATATATGGTATACATGCATTAACCATGGTATGATTTTTAAAATGTATAATACATTATATCAATTCAAAATTTGGCATCATTGACTTTCAGATCTTGCTCTAAAAGGCACCAGTGGCATCACTCTACAGATACTGTACCTCTGGATCACATGCTTGATCGCCAGGTATCATGATCATGTCCTCTTCATGACACATACACAATACTTATAATTGCATTCAGATAATACAATGAAATGAATAAACTGAGGTAGATTTAGTGCCCATTGCGGTACCATAAATTAGTACATTGATGTAGTACAGAAATTTATGTTCATATCTGTTTCAGTTCATTGCTCACTTACAATTTCATATTACTTACGTACTTTGGATTTCAGGATATTTCATCATTAGCAAAAGGCCCCATCGCAATGTGGATGATGTGGTCTCCATTCCAGCAGCAATTAGATTGGTCACCAGTTTGCCCAAGTTTTTATCATGAAAATATAATGTAGATTCTGGCTTATCCTTTGTAAGATTTAAATATACAGTTTGGATAATTATTTTACAGTATTTTATGAATTTAATTATGCAACTTAAAACTTAAGATGATCAGCAGCACAATACTAAGTATTAACATTAGAATAACTTTGTAACATATAACATGAAAAGTTCTATTGTCTGTGCCACACAACCAGCAGCTTGCGTTCACCAGTTTGCTGGTGACTCCCTATAAATGGCCGACAGGAAGGATGGGGATTTAGTGGAGCAATTGGTGGGAGATGATATTTGATCCTAAAAAAAATAAGGAGACTTACTTATTTTTATTTTATTTTGTAATGTCAATAAATGGAAATATTGTTTATATCCAAAACGTTAAATCGCCTATAGACTAATCACATATCAACTTACATCCAACCCTCAAGAGATGGACTTGTAGTCTTGAGATTTTTTATATTGTACAGCAATTTTGATTCTCTAGTCGTCAGACAGTTCTTTTCTCTTTCTGTTTTCCATGCTTAGGGTGGCACACATAGACACACAATGCAAAGTCAACTTCTCACCTTTTTATCTGTTTTTAGGTGTGATTTTCATATTGCCCACACCTGTTTGAGCAAACAACACATGCCTGAAACAGAGTTATTTACATATATAAAAGGTTTAGCCTGTCTTTATTGGAGCTGGGCGTTATATTGATGTGGTCTCCCATAGCTGTGTGCCCATTAGCTGGCCCCAGTCCTTCTCAGCCCTAACCACTAGGGTTGAGCGGAACAGATCGGACACATTCAAAAATCGCCGACTTTCGGCAAAGTCGGGTTTCGTGAAACCCGACCCGATCCTAGTGTGGGATCGGCCATGAGGTCGTCGATCTTCACACCAAAGTCATGTTTCGTATGACGTTTTCAGCGCCATTTTTCAGCCAATGAAGGAGGACGCAGAGTGTGGGCAGTGTGATGACATAGATCTCGGTCTCCACCATCTTAGAGAAGGGCATGACAGTGATTGGCTTGCTTTCTGCAGTGTCACAGGGGCTATAAAGGGGCATGCACGCCGACCGTCATCTTACTACTGCCGATCGTAGCATAAGGAGAGGTTGCTGCAGCTTCATCAGAAGAGATATAGTTAGGGAGGGAAGATCAACCCCGAAACTGCTTGTGCTGTAGCGATTTCCACTGTCCAACACCACCTTTTCTTTGCAGGGACGGTGGAGTTTATATTTTTGTGCATCAGCTCTGTAGCTTATTAGGCTGCCTTATAAGGCTCCCTGATAGCTGCATTGCTGTTCGTACGCCGCTGTGCAAACCAACTGGTTTTTTAAAAGCAAAAATCCTGTTGCTCCTTTTTGCACAGTTATCTTGTTTATTTGTTCACACTTTTGTGTGCAGCAGTCCTTTTTATTTGCTGCCACACTTGTCCTGATCATTGTAGGGAGATTGAAATTGTACTACAGTCCTTGTATTTTTTGATACATCTTCCAGCCATGTTCTGTCACTTACAATGTGTAGTGTAATACACTGGACCTGAGTTTTGGTGCAGTCTCCCCCCCAAAAAAAGGGAGATTTAAATTGGCACTAAGTGGATCTACGTCAGTTCTGTTAAGGCCCCTTCACATTAAGCGACGCTGCAGCGATACCGACAACGATCCGGATCGCTGCAGCGTCGCTGTTTGGTCGCTGGAGAGCTGTCACACAGACCGCTCTCCAGCGACCAATGATGCCGGTAACCAGGGTAAACATCGGGTAACTAAGCGCAGGGCCGCGCTTAGTAACCCGATGTTTACCCTGGTTACCATCCTAAAAGTAAAAAAAAACAAACAGTACATACTTACCTACCGCTGTCTGTCCCCGGCGCTGTGCTCTGCACTCCTCCTGCACTGGCTGTGAGCGTCGGTCAGCCGGAAAGCAGAGCGGTGACGTCACCGCTCTGATTTCCGGCCGCTGTGCTCACACAGACAGTACAGGAGGAGTGCAGAGCACAGCGCTGGAGGACAGACAGCGTTAGGTAAGTATGTACTGTTTGTTTTTTTTTACTTTTAGGATGGTAACCAGGGTAAACATCGGGTTACTAAACGCGGCCCTGCGCTTAGTTACCCGATGTTTACCCTGGTTACCAGCATCGTTGGTCGCTGGAGAGCGGTCTGTGTGACAGCTCTCCAGCGACCAAACAGCGACGCTGCAGCGATCCGGATCGTTGTCGGTATCGCTGCAGCGTCGCTTAATGTGAAGGGGCCTTAAGTGGACGTACGTCAGTTCTGTTTGTCATATATCTTACAGCTACGTTCTGCCACTTACATTGTGTAGTGTAATACACTGGGCCTGAGTTTTGGTTCAGTCTCCCCCACCAAAAAAGGGAGATTTAAGTTCTCAACAAGTTTATATACACCTTCTACCTTGTTTTACAGTACCATATAACGGTTGTTATTTTGGTTAGATTTTTCCAAAAATGAGGAAGTCTGGTGGAAGAGGCCGTGGGCGGTCATTGCCAGATGGTACTGATGGTGGTGGTGGTGGTGCAGCATCTGGTGGTAGTGGGAAATGCAAAATAGCACCAAAGGCTAGAGGTGTTGAGCCAGCGTCATCGTCTGGCTACACAAGGCCTCGAAGGCTCCCTTATCTGGGAGTGGGAAAACAGGCTCTTTTGCATCCTCTTCAGAAGGTTCGAAATCTAAAAGCAGCGAGTCGTCAGTGGATGCTCCTGGTCAGGAACAAGTCGCTTCCTTGTGTCCTTCACCCAAACCAAAAGTGAAGGATGCGGCAGGAGACACTACAGTTTACTCCATGGAGCTCTTTACACATACCGTGCCTGGGTTATAAAGGGAAATTGTTAACAAGATGAATCGGACATGGATTGCACAGATGCATAGGCACAGCTAGATGATTATGCTGTTCCATTGACTTAGATCAATACATTGCCCTCGCAGTGTACTGAGCCAGAATCTGACCCTGATGAGACTATGGTTCCCCGTCACGATCGCTATAGCACCTTACACAGTGACACAGAGGAAGGTGCACATGACATTGAAGAGGAGGTGATAGATGACCAAGTTGTTGACCCAGATTGGCAGCCATTGGGGGAAGAGGGTGCCGCTGCCAGTAGCTCAGAAGCGGAATAGGATGATCCGCAGCAGCCATCTACATCGCAACAGCTTTCTTCTGGCAGGCCCTTATCTGGTCAAAAACACTTGTCAAAAACAAAAACAGTTTTAGGACATCTGGAGAAAGTAGCACAGCATGCAATGGCTGCAAAGGTATTCCATAGTAGGAAGAGTGTAGTGTGGCAATTTTTTAACCAAGATCCGAATGATCAGTGTAAAGTTATCTGTAAGAAATTCTCAAAGACCTTTAGCAGAGTAAAGAATCTCCAAAATTTAAATACAACGTGCATGCTTAGACATTTAACCAGCATGCACTTGCAAGCCAGGACTAACTACCAAACATCCCGTACCGTTGGTGCACCAGCTCAGAATGAAGGTAGTCAGCATCGCAACATTGCTTCCCTCACTGTAAGCCCACCAGTTAGGACACCACCAGCAGCAAATGTAGAGGTATCATCGCAAGGCCAAAGCAGTCAGGGAATCACAAGGTTTTTGGTAGGAAACACTGTATGTAGGCCAACTTCAAGAATACCATCACCAACCCTCTCTCAATCTGCCATGTCCACCACCACCCCCGCTAGTAACATCATATGCAGCTCTCCAGTCCAGGTCACCCTACAAGAGACTCTTGTTAGAAAAAGAAAATACTCATCCTCTCATCCGCGTACACAGGGTTTGAACGCCCACATTGCTAGACTAATCTCGTTAGAGATGATGCCCTACCGGTTGGTTGAAAGCGAAGCTTTCAAAGCCCTGGTGGCCTATGCAGTACCACACTATGACCTACCCAGTCGACACTTCTTTGCGAGAAAAGCCATCCCAGCTCTTTACCAGCATGTCAAAGACTGCATTGTCCATTGACTGAGGCAATCAGTCAGTAGAAAGGTGCACCTCACAACAGATGCATGGACCAGTAGGCATGGCCAGGGACGTTCGCCACCCCTTCTCCTCCTCCAGAAGTGAAAGCTATTCCACAGAGCGCAGTCGCACGACCACTCCATCCGCAGCTGCCAGTGTTGCAAACAAGGTGTCCCATTATGGAACAGCTAGTGGTAAGCGTCAGCAGTAGTGTTGAGCATTCCGATACCGCAAGTATCGGGTATCGGCCGATACTTGCGGTATCGGAATTCCGATACCGAGATCCAATACTTTTGGGGTATCGGGTATCGGTATCGGATCCATAGGGATGTGTAAAATAAAGAATTAAAATAAAAAATATTGATATATTCACCTCTCCGGCGGCCCCTGGACATCACGCTGGTAACCGGCAGGCTTCTTTGTTTAAAATGAGCGCCTTTAGGACCTGCGAATGACGTCGCGGGTTCTGATTGGTCGCGTGCCGCTCATGTGACCGCCACGCGACCAATCAGAAGCCGCGACATCATTCTCATTCACTAAACTCCTAATTCTAGGAATTAAGGACCTGCGAATGACGTCGCCTGGCTCACACCTTGAACCTGGTGCTGCAGTGCTTCCTGAAAAATTATCCGGGGTTACCAGCCCTGCTCCTGAAGGTGCAAAGACTTTGCTCGCACATCCGCCGATCGCCCATACACTCCAGCCGCATGCTGAACCATCAGCGATCGCTGAATCTTCCCCAGCACCGCCAAATAATTGACATTGCAACAAGGTGGAACTACACACTGCACATGCTTGAGAGGCTGTGTGAACAGAGGCATGCTGTAATTTATTTGTGGGAGGATATACATACACGGGCAGGCAGTTGGATGGCAGACATGGAGTTGTCTGGTGTGCAGTGGTCGAAGCTACAAGACCTCTGTCAAGTCCTTCAGTGTTTTGAGGAATTCACACGGCTGGTAAGTGCAGACGACGCCATCATAAGCATGAGCATCCCACTAATGCGTCTGCTGATGTAAAGTTTGACGCACATTAAGGAGCAGGCATCTGCAGCCAAGGAGGAGGGAAGCCTTGATGACAGTCAGCCATTGTTTGGTCAGGGAACTCTCCTGGATGAGGTGCCAGACGAAGAGGAGGAGGAGGATGATGATGGGGATGAATATTTATTAGAGGAGGATGCTTCTCAGGGGGCAATAGAAACTGGTGGCGTTGCAAGGTCAGGTACAGGGTTTTTGCGGGACACAAGAGATGTTGATTTGCAAGAAAGTGCTCATCAACCCAGCACAAGCAGTGAATTGACACCTGGAACATTGGCCCACATGGCTGAGTATGCCTTGCATATCCTAAAAAGGGACCCCCACATTATCAAAATGATGACCGATGACGATTACTGATTGGCCTGCCTCCTGGATCCATGATATAAAGGAAAATTACAAAATATCATGCCACATGAGAACCTTGAGAAAATATTGGCAACCAAACAAGCAACTCTTGTAGACCATTTGGTTCAGGCATTCCCAGCACACAGCGGCGGTGATGGTTCTCACGCAAGCTGTAGGGGGCAACATGGCAGAGGTGTTAGAGGTGCACAAATCCGAAGTGGCGTTGGACAGAGGAGTTTTATGACCAGGTTGTGGAGTGATTTCGCAATGACCGCAGACACGACAGGTAGTGCTGCATCGATTCAAAGTGACAGGAGACAGCATTTGTCCAGTATGGTTACAATCTGTTTTTCCTTCCTTATCAATGTTCTCCCTCACAGGTCAATCCCATTTAATTACACGTCTGGCTACCAGAAATGTTGATGATCTAACCTTCATTAAAATTAACCAATCATGGATATTAAATTATTTTGCCCCACCTTCCCCTACTGACACGTAGCTTGCCTGAAAAATGTCTTGCTTTTGGCCTCCTCTTACTGACTGCTCCAATTCCTCCATTTTCAGCTGCTGAATGTCCACCATAGGCCATTTTTATACCTCCCTAAATGGGCTGACTCCCCCCACAGGGCCGTGGTCACCATTTGGCGCAAGCACCCGTGCGAGTGCCGTTTGCCTGGACAGGTGGGTGTGCCCACTCTTGGGCGACAGCACTGGCACAGGATCCTTCATAGTACAATGAAGTGTCTCTGATGGTGGTGATGCACAACCCATGTCAGACACACCGTCGTAATATGAGCGGCCCTGTGCCAGTACCGCCGCCCACGAGAGAGTGTTCCCCCCCAGCTCGAACAGTGCTCTACCACTTGCAAAACTTACCTCTCCCTACTCCACCACTGTGTTGTCTGTGCTGTTAAATCCTTCATTGGCACTGCCAATACCAAATTGTTGACATGATTGATGCTACTAAAAATATTCAGGGGCCCTGGCCTCCATTTAGACCAGTTAATACTTTGTGCCAACTACCACTTTCTTCTACTCAGCAGAGGAGCCCACCCCTGTACCTAGCTATGCCACCTGTTTATTTATGAACAATTTTTTGGCAGACATTTAGCCCACTTTATTATTTGGGCCTACTAACTGTGTCAGCCACTCATTACAGTTGTCCTCCACTGAATAAAGCAATGCCGCCTGTTTAGTCCTGTTACCAATTTTGAACTGCATTTAGCCTACTTAGTTTTTTGGGCCTACTAACTGTGTCAGGCTCTCATTACAGTTGTCCTCTGCTGAACAAAGCAATGCCGCCTTTTTAGTCCTCTTACCAATTGTGAACTGCGTTTAGCCTACTTTTTTATTTTAGGCCTACTAAGTCTGTCTGCGCCACTCATTATAGTTGTCCTCCTCCACTGAACAAAGGAATGCTACCTGTGTACTCCTGTTACCAATTTAGAACTGCATTTAGCCTACTTACTTATTTGGGCCTAGTAACTGTGTCAGCCACTCCTTATAGTTCTCCTCCACTGAACAAAGCTATGCCATCTGTGTACTCCTGTTACCAATTTTGAACTGCATTTAGCCTACTTTTTTATTTTAGGCCAACTAAGTCTGTCTGCGCCACTCATTACAGTTGTCCTCCTCCACTGAACAAAGCAATGCCGCCTGTGTACTCTTGTTACCAATTTTAAACTGCATTTAGCCTACTTACTTATCTGGGCCTAGTAACTGTGCCAGCCACTCCTTATAGTTGTCCTTCCCTGAACAAAGCTATGCTGCCTGTGTACTCCTGTTACCAATTTTGAACTGCATTTAGCTTACTTACTTATTTGGGCCAAGTAACTGTGTCAGCCACTCCTTACAGTTGTCATCCACTGAACAAAGCTATGCCGCCTGTGTACTCCTGTTACCAATTTTGAACTGCCTTTAGCCTACTTTTTTATTTTAGGCCTACTAAGTCTGTCTGCGACACTCATTATAGTTTTCCTCCTCCACTGAACAAAGCAATGCCGCCTGTTTACTCCTGTTACCAATTTTGAACTGTATTTAGCCTACTTACTTTTTGGGGCCTAATAACTGTTTCAGGCTCTCATTACAGTTGTCCTCCGCTGAACAAAGCAATGCCTCCTTTTTAGTCCTCTTCCCAATTTTGAACTGCGTTTAGCCTACTTTTTTATTTTAGGCCTACTAAGTCTGTCTGCGCCACTCATTATAGTTGTCCTCCTCCACTGAACAAAGGAATGCCACCTGTGTACTCCTGTTACCAATTTAGAACTGCATTTAGCCTACTTACTTATTTGGGCCTAGTAACTGTGTCAGCCACTCCTTACAGTTGTCCTGCACTGAACAAAGCTATGCCACCTGTGTACTCCTGTTACCAATTTTGAACTGCATTTAGCCTACTTTTTTATTTTAGGCCAACTAAGTCTGTCTGCGCCACTCATTACAGTTGTCCTCCTCCACTGAACAAAGCAATGCCGACTGTTTACTCCTGTTATTAATTTTGAACTGCATTTAGCCTACTTTTTTATTTTAGGCCTACTAAGTCTGTCTGCGCCACTCATTACAGTTGTCCTCATCCACTGAACAAATCAATGCCGCCTGTGTACTCCTGTTACCAATTTTGAACTGCATTTAACCTAATTACTTATTTGGGCCTAGTAACTGTGTCAGCCACTCCTTACAGTTGTCCTCCGCTGAACAAAGCTATGCTGCCTGCGTACTCCTGTTACCAATTTTGAACTGCATTTAGCTTACTTACTTATTTGGGCCTAGTAACTGTGTCAGCCCCTCCTTACAGTTGTCATCCACTGAACAAAGCTATGCCGCCTGTGTACTCCTGTTACCAATTTTGAACTTCGTTTAGCCTACTTTTTTATTTTAGGCCTACTAAGTCTGTCTGCGCCACTCATTACAGTTGTCCTCCACTGAACAAAGCAATGCCGCCTGTGTACTCCTGTTACCAACCTTGAACTGCTTTTAGCCTACTTTTTTATTTTGGGCCACTGCTAGATGAGTCTGCTGGTACATTGACCCAGACCACTACATTCCCCTTGCACTCTACACAGCCAGAGTCTGACCCTGCTGAAAGTCAGGTTCCCCTTCCTGCATACTATACCACCTTACACGGGGACAAAGAGGAAGGTGCAGATGAAAGTGCAGGTTACTTCATCAGGTGGGAGGCATACTAGTTGGCACTGGCACAGGGCCCATCATAGTACGCAAAAGTGTCTCTGGCAGTGGGAGGCGCTGCCTGCCATCAAACACACCACCGTACTATGAGGGGCCCTGTGCCAGTGCCAACTAGTGGCCCCCCCCCCCTGCTTGCTCACGATCACAGCACTTGCAGAGTTGAAATACTTACCTCTCCCTGCTCCACCGCCGTGACATATTCGCGTTTCCTGGGCCCACGAAAATCTTGAGCCAGTCCTACCCCCCCCCACAACTTTAGCCAAATGATCCCCTGTTTTCAATGCCTAACTATTATTATAAAGTAAATTAAGATTGACAAGCTTAAGTAATAAGAATTGATGTTTTTGGCATTAAAATAGGCACTGTAGGTGTTTTCCTGTCCTCCACTCACTGCCGACTTTGATTCCCCATTGATTTGCATTTGGGTCTCGTGTTTCAGTCGGCCCCCGACTTTTCGCAATACCGGCCGATTTCACCTGACCCGTCGGGTTACGACTTTGGGATGGCTGACACATTTTTTTTTTTATCAAAAAACATGTTAACTAATTACCCTATATTATTTTCATGCACTATGCTATTTATTGCAGGGTATGTAATCGTTATGTTTCTGTCTTTAGTTAATTTTGGAAAGGTGTCAATAATTTTTGTCCAGCCCATTTTTGGGATTGTATGTGAAATTATGCTCTATTTACCTTTTTTTCCCTTGTTTTGTGTTGTTCAAATAGACACAAATGAAACAAACATGTTTCTCAGGACTCTCCCACTGCACGGGGTAGATCCCAAGCCTCATCTGCCACTACGGTCTCCCATTCAGCGTCTTGCTCAGACTAGGGCTGTTTGCTTGGTTTCTGCCGGCCTTCCAGCCAAAGCTATGATAATTGGCAATAAGAACCGGCAAACAGATGCTCCAGAGGCTAAGTCAAGAAATCTCTTACTGAGCATGCTCGTGTTGTGGCGACTTCTCATTGATGGTTGGTCATCAGCTGCTCAGGTGATGTGGCTGTTCCGGATTTGTCTTCGAGCAAGTTCCTGTCTGACTGGACTTAAGTGGAACATATAAAAGGTTCTCTGGAGCACAAGCCGGTGCGCTAAGATCACTTATGTTAAATGTGGGTGTGGAACATTACGGTAGTGTGAACTTTTCTGCGTGTGGTCAGGGCAGGCGTATAGCCTTTAGAATTGCGGCACCTCTGTAGAGGAGTACATGTGCGTGCAAACACTGTGACTGTGTCCACTGCCTGCTCCTTTGCCCCAGTGAGGGTTGCATTCACCTGTGAAGTAACAGGGGATTTCACATAGCGCCGTTTTCATTAGCGTGGCATCTAGCTGCACCATACTGTCTAGGGACAGCTGTATCTCCGTCTCTAACCCTCTGTAATGCTAACAGAGTTGGATAATTAGTTTCGATTCACACAGGGTGACATTTAACCCTGTGTGTTTTCGATATCGCTCGCCGCACGCTTCCACCATTGTTTTTAAGCGGCAGTTTTCCATCTCTACATGATGGACCCGGGTTGCGATCGCACTTCAGCATAATTTATATTTAGTGCGATCCGCAGACCCTAACAATGTGTTTAACAAAACATGTAAAATTGCAATTATTTTCTTGGAGAACTACTTTACCTTCTGAAACAATTTTAACCCCTTTCTGCCAGCTGGCGGAATAGTACGCCAGCTGGCAAAACCCCCGCTTTGAGTTGGGTTCCGGCATTGAGCCCACCTGAAAGCCGCGACATGTCAGCTGTTTTGTACAGCTGACATGTGCGCGCAATCAGCTCCCATTAACTAGTTAAATGCCGCCGTCAAACGCTGACAGCGGCATTTAACTAGTGCTCCCGGCCGCGTGGCCGGGAGTGCTCGGACCGCTGACCCCCGTCACATGATTGGGGGTCATCGGTGCATTGCCATAACAACCCGAGGTCTCCTTGAGACCTCTATGGTTGTTGATGGCCGATTTCTTTGAGCGCCACCCTGTGGTCGGCGTTCAAAGCAACCCTGCATTTCTGCTACATAGAGGTGATCTGTGCTTCACCTCTATGTAGCAGAGGTGAACGAGTTGTGCATGCTTCTAGCCTTCTATGGAGGCTATTGAAGCATACCAACATGTAAAAAAAAAGTGCTTAAAAATATAAAAAAACAAAAAATATACAAAAGTTTTAATCACCTCCCTTTTGCCCCAATCAAAATAAAACAATAAAAAAAATCAAACCTACACATATTTGGTATCGCCGCGTTCAGAATCGCCCGATCTATCAATAAAAACAAAGGAGTAACCTGATCGCTAAATGGCGTAGCGAGGAAAAGAGCTAAGTGCCAAAATTACGTTTTTTTTGGTCGCCGCAACATTGCATTACAATGAAATAACGGGCGATCAAAAGAATGGATGTGCACTAAAATGGATCATTAAAAACATTCGCTCGGCACGCAAAAAATAAGCCCTGACCTGACCCCAGATCACGAAAATTGGAGACGCTACCGTTATCGGAAAATTGCACAATTGTTTTTTTTTTTGTTAGCAAATTTTGGAATTTTTTTCTTTACCACTTAGATACAAAAGAACCTAGACATGTTTGGTGTCTGTGAACTCGTAATGACCTGGAGAATCATAACAGCAGGTCAGTTTTAGCATTTAGTGAACCTATCAAAAAAGCCAAACAAAAAACAAGTGTGGGATTGCACTTTTTTTGCAATTTCATCGCATTTGGAATTTTTTTCCCGTGTTCTTTTACATGACATGCTAAAACCAATGGTGTCGTTCAAAGGTTCAACTCGTCCTGCAAAAAAATAAGCCCTCACATGGCCACATTGATGGGAAAAATAAAAAAAGTTATGGCTCTGGAAATAAGGGGAGCGAAAAACGACACGGAAAAACGAAAAAAGCTCCGGGGGTGAAGGGTGCCAACACTACAAAGAGCAACTCTCTCTGTAGGATTCAGCACCTCTATCACAAGCTATGCCAATAAAATAGAAAAATTGCAACTTGAACATTGACTACAATTTCATTTATCTTACCATTGGACTTAGGTATGGTTAGTCAAAAGATGACAACTCTTTCAAGCATCATATAGTGTGAAAAACTCGCTCATCATGCATAAAAATGGGGAGAGCAATCTAGAACTGCATCTTCTAGGATACACTGAAGTTTCTGTACACAAGGCATCAGCAGAGTCGAAAGAGATGGTGGTGAAAAAAGATAAATGGAAGGTGGTGTTGGGTAGGGGAGGGTCTGAGGGTCATTAGAAAGAACTGGATATGTGATTGGGGCATCCGGTAAGTCTTTATCAGCAAGGACAATATTCAAATATAACCCGTATAGTCTACAGATATTTACAGCTGGTTAGAAAATACTATTAAAACATAGCTTTTATTATTATACGCTAAAACCACTAATTTACCATATAGATACAAAGTGCCGGTGCTCACAACATAGTGCAAAATAAAACCGAAAAGACAATATTGGCAAACCACATATTAAGTGGACTGTGGGGTGAAATTTATAGCACTCTCTCCGTGTGCAGGAAAGGTGCTGAAAAAAACGCCCCTTGGGGACGATAAGCAATAATAAAGGGGACTGATGTAGAATCTCCATTATTTGCTATACCCAGTAAAGGGCTAAAAATTTCATTATCCCTGAGAAGGGGCATCCGGTAAGTCACTGAAAACTACAGTGTGACTTCCTGTCTATGTTTTAGACCATGTACTGGACTAGCGGTCATACAGGAAATCTCATGATGTCCATATTAAAAGTTGTACAATATATCAATGTAATTGAGATGGCATAGGATGAAATAAAAAAACACTGCTGAAATCCATTAAGGGTATGTGCACACGTAGAATGGACCTCTGCGGATTTTTCCGCAGCGTATTTTAGAAATCCGCAGGTAAAAGGCACTGCGTTTTATCTGCGGATTTACCGCGGTTTTTATGCGGATTTTGTGCGGATTCCCCTGCGGTTTTACACCTGCGGATTCCTATTGAGAAGCGGATGTAGACCGCTGCGGAATCCGCACAAAGAATTGACATGCTGCGAAATGTAAACCGCTGCTTTTCCGGGTGTTTTTTTTTCCGCAGCATGGGCAAAGCTGCAGATCCGCAGCAAAATCCGCAACGTCACGTGGGCACATAGCCTTATAGTTAGTTAGCATTACATGAAGAGAAAAAAAAGACTTTTAAAGAGTGCTTGTGTAAAGGCAGTCCGTCAGCAATTGTGACCAACATGGGTCACTGGAGACCTGCTTCTTAAGGGGACTCCTAACAGCACAGAATGACTGTTCAAACTCAGTCGCATCGCTCAGTGTATCATGGCAGGACCAATAAGTTGAATACACCTTTCCACTTGATTGGCAGCTCAAATTTCATAGAGCCAGAGAAGGGTGGAGATAGATGGAAACAAAGCAGGTGGGAAGGAGTATACAAGTCATTGGCCTCGTTATGAAGCACCGAGAGCCTGCACTTGGTTAGAACAGTCGTTCTCTGCTGACAGAATTCCTTTAATCATACCTTTCCATTTTTTTTTTCAGTTATACAGCCATTTAAGCATTTATGCCCTACAATAATCACTAAAAAGCAGATGTCAGGTGTTGAAGAGCCTTCAATGAAGAGATCTGAGAGCACTTCAGGCATGAGAACTGCCCTCCAGGGCACTTGTTGGCGATGTCCTCGCTATGGTAAGACTTATCGTTCACATTCATGCTAATGCTAAAACAGTGCAAAATTGTATGTTTAAAGGCGTATTCCCGTCTCTAAGATCATATCCATATATGTAGTAGGTGTAATAATATGAGCAAATACCTCTAATTACAAATGTAATACAGTTCTTCTGATTCGCTATGTTACTTACCGCATGAGCAGGGCATTGCAAAAGCTTAGGTACCCATGGATATGACTAGTGATGGACGAACACGCTTGGTACTACTTGTTATTCGCTTGAGGTTCTAGCATTGCAATACTCAAGAAACTTGGTACTCATCCACCATACTCAAATAATAATGTTCTGAGCTGCAATTAGTGTAAGGAAAGTTTATAGATAAGGGATATTTTCTTAGAGGTATGTATTCAATGATTATTGTTACCTTACCGTCCTTCATGCTGCTATCTGAAACCAACAGTCCTTATCAGGGTTAAATGTATTGTATTCTATTCCCTATTAATACCGATGTTAGCTGCAGGAATAGGTGCAGAAAAAGGGATAGTGTGGATTTAAAAATAAACCATGAACCATATATTCTTTTTGGGATGGGAACAAGGGAATACACCCCCCAAAAAAAGGCAAAACCTAACCACCAGTGATGAGCAAATGTGCTCGCCACTACTCGTAACTCACCCGAGTATCACTATTCTTGGTGTACTCTGCGAGCACCGAGTATGTCCAGGACTATTCGGCGGGAGCTCAGGTCTCCGCCCTGCAATTCTGGCACTCTTTAGAGCACCAATGGCAATGCAGGGATTGTCTGCCATGCTCTGTAATGCCACTGCCATCTTTGTTGTGGTATTACAGTGATTGGCTGGCCGCACAGCGTCATCAGGTCTATAAGAGCCCGGGCGCTGCCCTGCTTGCCACATTCTGCTTTGGACTGAGATAGAGTCAGAATCTTCCTTTTAGTAGTTAGTGTAGGTCTGCAACTGTTCAGTCCACAACTCCTGAGAAACCAGCAGTCCTTTTTAGGGCTAATTCGGGGGTCCAGAGATTGCAGCACTGGGTAGGCAGGGGAGTCTATGTGCACATATCCATATCAGTGTAAGGCCTGCAGGCACTGTATGTGAGTACATAGATCTCACTGGGGAATTGTTTGGCAGATCATGCACTGCATTACAAGTCTCAGAGACACACACTACTACATTGGGACTAATTCTTAACTCTGTCTCCTGCAATGTCTCTTATTTAACTGCCACTAGATCAACAGGGTGAACGTGCTTTGTACTATTATAGGCCGGTGAAGTTTGGGCAAGGGGCCATCGATGGCACTAGTATATTTTTAAAAAGGTACCCCCATTGGGGAATTGTTTGGCATCTTATGCACTGCATTACAAGTTTCAGAGACCCACACCACTACATTGGGCTTACCTCTTAACTCTTGTCTCCTGCAATGTCTCTTGTTTAACTGCCTCTAGATGACCAGGGTGAACGTGCTCTGTATGGTGCATTTTGGGCAAGGAGGCTGTGATGGCACTATTTTTTTAGTAAAGAAAGGACCCCACATTGGGAAATTGGGAATTACATTACATTGGGCCTACTTCTTAACTCTGTATCCTGCAATGTGTCCTTTACCTGCCACTAGATCACCAGGGTGAAAGTCCTCTGTACTTTTATAGGCCACAGAATTTTTAGCAAGGGGGCTGTGATGGTAATAGTATATTTTTAAAAAGGTACCCCCCCATTGGTGAAACCACATCCTTGTTGGCAAATACTTCATAACATTTGTGTACCTTAAAGAGCTCACTTGAAAAGCTCCTTTTTGTGTTGCCTGGTTGCTCACATTGAACACAATACACTTCATATAAATTTGATAAAGCAATGCTGTTACTTTGCCTCAGTAGTTCATTAAAATGTTTCTTTGCTAACTATATTAGTTTCTCTCCTTGAGAGCCATAACTTTGGCTGCCTCAAATGTACAAATGGCGAATATGCAAATGGCGATTTGGAATCCAGATTAAAATACTGTATAGCAAATGCATTCAGACAATCACATAGCTGCATTTTTTGTAAAACATTTACAGATGTGACAGACAATGCTCATAGTGACACAATCTTGATAAGTGTTTTTTTTATTCACTTCACAAACAGTTCTAAGCCTTTATATGTTTGCTGTTTGTCATTGTAAAACATTAAGGTTTACTGAAACTATGCTGGTGGTGGTTTGATCTAAATCCTTGTGGCTTTTCTTTTCTAGGGGTTTATGGCCCCTTGTCTGATTTTTTCACGATATCTCAGTTTCATCCTAACTTGAAAAGTGGCCACTAGAAGGTGTGGGTGAAACTCGAGTTTATTCACTATATAAGACCAGAGAAACATGACTAAGACAGATACCAAAACTGGGGTACCTGTACATGTACAGTGTGCTGATACCTGCATAATTGGGGACGCCCATGCAGTGTAGGTAATCTCCCAGAGGTTCTCTGTCTTGGTGTTGCTTCTCTGATATTCCAGATGGATGATGTTTAAAAGCCTCTTGTGAATGATGTAAGTATACTGTATGTAGTTAATCTTTATATATATGTAATCACTCTATGTAGTTAATACTTGTATGTACTTATTAATTTTGTAGTTTGCAATAAAATTGCATTGGATTGCAAGCATTAGCCTTATTTAACCCCTTCACGCCGCAGCCCTTTTTCGTTTTTGCATTTTTGTTTTTTGCTATTTATTATTGTTATTTGCTATTATGATTCTCCAGGTCATTACGTATTCATAGACACCAAACATGTCTAGGTTCTTTTTTATCTAAGTGGTGAAAGAAAGTTCAAAACTTTGCTAAAAAAAAGTGCCATATTCTGATACCCGTAGCGTCTCCATTTTTCGGGATCTCAGGTCAGCAGAGGGCTTATTTTTTGCGTGCCGAGCTTTTTAATTATACCAATTTTGTGCAGATACGTTCTTTTGTTCGCACATCCTAGCATTTTAATGCTATGTCGCGGCGACCAAAAAAAACGTAATTCTGGTGTTTTGAATTTTTTTCTCGCTGCGCTGTTTATTTTCGTATTGAAAGACCGGGCGATTCTGAACCCGGCGATACCAAATATGTGTAGGTTTGATTTTTTTTTTTTATTGTTTTATTTTGGATGGGGCAAAAGGGTGGTGATTTAAACTTTTATATTTTTTTATTTTCATATTTTTTAAAACATTTTTTTTTTTTACTTTTGCTATGTTTTAGTAGCCTTTATGGGAGGCTAGAAGCTGGAACAACTGGATCGGCTCAGCTACATAGCAGCGATAATCAGATCGCTGCTATGTAGCTGAATTGCAGGCTTGCCATGAGTGCCGATCACAGGTTGGTGCTCACAGCAAACCGCATCAGTAACCATAGAGGTCTAAAGGACCTCTATGGTTTCTATCCTGATGCATCGCTGACCCCCGATCATGTGACGGGGGTCGGCGATGCGAGGATTTCTGGCCACGAAGCTGGAAGCGCTGGTTAAATCCGCTGTCAGCGTTTGACAGCGGCATTTAACTGGTTAATAGCAGCGGGTGAATCACGATTTCACCCGCCGCTATTGTGTGCACATGTCAGCTGTACAAAACAGCATACATGTTGTGACTTTGATGTGGGCTCACCGCCGGAGCCCACATCAAAGGGGGAGACACGACATGCACCGTACTAGTACAGGGCATGTCGTGAAGGTGTTAAAGCCGTATCTGAACCTTAGTGTTAAAAACAAATAAAATTGCCAAATTCTCCTGTAAATAATTCTGCAAAGAGGGAACCATCAAACCATTAAAAAAATACTAGTAGATGTTCATGGACCCATCCAGTATGTGGGTTCTAAGGTGTAATGGGGTGCATATGACTGACTATGCAGCAGGGCTGGCCTTGCTGCTAATGTGTAAAACAAAGGAGTATGGAGCACAAAATGCATATTGTGAAGTAGATTTTCATGGGCCCATCCAGTATGTGGGTTCAAAGGCTTATTGGGGTGCATATGAATTGGTAGCAGGGCAGGCCTTGAATTCAATGCACCACTTTTTCAGGAGTCCCCCCTGGACATCTTATGAAAGGGGTATTGTGATGCGTCGTAACTCTTGGCAGCCCATCCACTCACAGCATAGGCTACAACAGCTTAGGAGACCCAATGTTTAATAATGGCCCTTTAAGAATATTAATGCCGCCTGATGCACCAGTAAAAATAGGCTCTGTGACTTTAAGAGTTCCTCCTTCATAAGTGAATGAAGATGGGTCTGCTTATGTGTCACACACCACATGGCCAGCTAGGGTTGTTAAATGTTACAATGACATTTCCCAGTGAATCCATTTGTAGTGGTTGAATGCAATGTTAAAGTTGAAAAACGCTTCAAAAACGCTGTGTCTGAACTAAGCCTAAGTGGGGGAGGAAATTTTCGGTCTGGGGTTAAATATTTGGCCTTACAGGCAAGTCATTAACCTGTAAAGGATGCACCTTCACATATTTCCAAGCAAAACCAGTTTTGCTTTCGTTTTAGTGTGTTTTTTTGTGGCACTGGGAAAAATGGCATGAATCTTGGAAAAAAAATGATTAAGGCTGTGAACTAGGAGTCAGGAATGCTTCCAGAGGCGATCCCCATGAGGTCCCTGTGTCAGTTGAGCAGTGTTTCCATTTTTTTCAGATGTTTTTAGACCTTAAAAAGACGCCCGGGGGGGATCGCGGTAAAAATACTCGGTACTTACATTGGGCTCGTTGCCCGGGTCGAGTACCCGAGTATTCCAATCTGCTCAACATGAGCAACGAGCACCCGAGCATTTTAATGCTCGCTCATCACTGCATGTGAGTAAGCACACAGCATTTAGTGAAGCAGTCCAGCGATGTTATGAATGAGCACGTACACAGCACTGATGTGAAGAAGTCCAGCAAACATAAGGGTGGAAATACACATGGCACTTAAATGTAAAAGTCCAGCATTATACAGCAGTGGCCTTAACAAGAGAAGGTCAATATGTGTACTTTTTAGGGCTGAAAGACCCGCACAAGTCCAGCACTGCAGCCCACGCAAGCATAGACCTAGAGGAAATGGTGATGTCTGGATTCCTTACTGGCCAGAGCAGTTCCCGGGGTGAATAGCTCCAACTAGAAATCCAGACAGTAGTTAAGCACAGACAGCATCAGGGAGATGCACAGAGGATTGTAGGCAGCAGAAGATGGAACGGCAGAGTACCAAGTAACGAGCAGCAGGATCAGGGAGTCCACCAACAGATCAGTAGAAGCGCAGAAGCCACAGCAACAAAATACTCAGGCAAGGAGGACCACACGACCAGAACTTAAATCATCAAGACAGACAGGAAGTTCCATGACAGGGTGAGATACGAGACTCCATCTTGGATCAGGGCAAACAGACACAAAGGAAAGTCCGGAATCCTAACAATGGGGTAAGTGACAGCTTATCAGAAGAACTACACTGGATTTCTAATAGGAGGTTTTTGCTAATATTATTATTCCTACTACTATAAGATCTTGGAGATGGAAATACTCCTTTTAGCACCTTGACTTGTCTCCCATTCTGAATGGTCAGCATTTTGTAGAATCAACATTTGCTAACAGACCTCTTTTAAATTCTAGAATACTATACCTCTTGTTGTTTTGCAAGGAAGGCATCAATAAGGTTTCTCTGATTGTTCACATCCAGTTCTCTCTGCTTTCCTGTGAAGGTCTCCCTTACAAAGTTTTGCATCTCAATGTGGTATTTGGTCACTTTTCTATGATTCCCTGGCAGCCAGCCAACCAGTGATGGATAACTGTTGTATAGCTGCAAATACATAAAGTCACATTATTTCATCAAATATATATTTTGAAAATTCACAGAAACTGAGTTATTCAACAATCAAGGCTTAGATATCTGAGAAATAACTTTTGTACCCATGAAACTCAGACTTCTCATGTACCGAACATTAAAGTTAAGAAAATGAAAAATAATGAATGAGCATTTTCTTTCCCTGGTCCTTCTTATTGAACAAATCAGTCCACTCATTATTTAAGCTGATTTAAAAAGTGTGTGGGGTTTTCTTGCTGCTCAAAGTAGTGTATTTTAAATTTTTTTTCATAAACTCGTTTATTTATTAATTAAGAACAGCATATACTGTAGTTACAAAATTTCTAAATACAACCAAAGAGGTCGTTTTCATTATAGTGGTACAGACCAGGGTTCTACTGTCAAAAGGTTTAAAAAATATCAAGATAATATGTAAACGTCAAATCACATATAACAATACCCCCTTTTTTAAGAAAAGTGTGACATATTAACAAAATGTTCATTAACTTTTTGCAATCAAGTTGGGCATTGTTAAGCCTGACAAAAGAAAATATCTTTTTGTAGAAAAAAGATAGCAAAATAGAAATGTCAAGAAGAGATTCTAAGGGAAGGGGAAGAGAAGAGCCAGGTTTTTGAATCCACCCAGATTCAGATATGTACAAGGACAATATATGGAGTCTTCATCACTTCAGAAGGATTGAGGAGTACTCCGGGGAATCTCGGAATAAAATCCTTCCTTGCCAAGTACAGAAAAAAATAGAGCTTATTTTATTATGAGCAGAGAGTCTTTCCATTCTACACAAAAAACCCATTTCAAGAGACCATTCTTGGATAGATGAAGTGGTTCTGGAATGCCAGTGTCTGGGAATGACTGTTCTAGTGGTGGATAAACAGTGTCACAGCAATTGATAGATTTAAAAGACCCTGGTATCATATAAAGAAGTCTGATATGGGGAGTTCTAGATTAGGATTCCCCTGTAATCGGTTTGTGATATCAAAGACTTTGCTCCAGAGGCCACTTATTTGAGGGCACTCCCTCCAGATATGAAGCATAGTGCCTTCACCATTTTTACATCTCCAGCATTTATTGGAGACAGAGGGAAATAACTTATGAAGATTTGCTGGACAACGATACCATCTGGTTGTGTTTTTGTAATTTTTTTTCTTGAGCTTTGCAAGCGAATGGAAGTTTGTGTGTGCAAAAGAAAGTTTTCTTCTACTGCTCCTCCGAGAAAGTCATCCAAAGCTCTCTCCCCCACTCTTTCTTGAACCAGAGGAACTCTATATAAGTCTGAGATGACAACATATAATCTATCTGGGAGATCGATGCTTTAGTGCAACCTCTCCAACTTCTCCAAATCAAACTGAGAAGGGTCAGACCTGAGCACCGAGAATGGCTGGAGGGAATCAATGAATGAATGGAACTGGAAGTACAAAAGCCAAGGTATAGTTTGATCAGGGTAGAGAGCTTTAAGCTCATTTAGCGATGATAAATTAATGAAATTTGCAAGGACCTGATGGAGTCTAGTTTTAAAGCTGAAGATAAGGAATCTACTCACTCGAACTCCAGAGAGGAATTCTGGATTGTCCATGATCGGTGTCATAGGTCCCAGAATCTTAGAAATCTTAAGTTTTTTCACCAATTGGTCCCAAACTTTGAGACGATCAACTGTTAATGGGGAGGAGTGGTCCCATTGAAAAACAAAAGTGCTTAGAAAATCCAGGGTAGAGATCCATGAAACCAGTCCACTCTTCGTCCCAGCACAGCCATAGCATGATAGAGTTGAAAATTCAGGAGGCCGGCTTCCATCATGAGATTTAGATCTAGTCAAAACTTTAATGACCAGTCTCGATCTTTTTGACCTAAAAATGAAATTGTTAACAACTGTATTTAGTTGCTTAAAAAGAAACAGTGGAGTGCAATTGGAACCGCTTGAAATACATAAAGCAGTTTCGGGAGAATGTCCATCTTTAATACGTTAATTCTACCAAACCAAGACAATCTTGCTTTATCATAAGCCTTGAGCTCAGCTTTGACATAACTGAGCAAAGGCTCATGATTCAGATGAAAGAGCTGGGAAAAGTCTGAAGGCAATTGGACCCCAATTTCATCAAACCATTACACGAACGAAAAGGAAAGGACCCCTTTAACAATTGTGCCTCCTGTGAGATATTGTTGTTCAAAATCTCTGACTTAGAAAGATTTATCTTAAGATTACTCAGTCGACTATCTGTCTCAAATTGTTTCAGAATAGAGAGCAGTGATGTTTTAGGATTATTGATGTACAATAGGAGGTTACTGTATCTGCATAAAGCGCGAATTTATGAGATTCGTGCCCAACTGGGATTCCTTGAATATTGGAGTTTTTCCTGAGGACCATTGCAAGATGTTCCACCACAATAACATACAATAATAAGCTGAGTGGATACCCCTGTCTTGTTCCATTCAACACTCCAAAAGCTTTTGAATAGGTGCTGTTGCAACGGACCTTGATATAAAGCCATTATTTTGTTGAGAATGTTGGGACCTAAATTGATTTGTTTAAGAGTACTATGTAGAAATGGCCAACTAACCCAGTCAAATGCTTTTTCTGCATCAACTATAGAATGCATGCTGGGATGTTTTTCAATTTCGTATAGGACATAAGCAGCATCGTTTTAATCATGTTGTCTCTTGCCTCTCTCTGAGGCACAAATCCTACTTGATCATTGTGAACAATATGAGGCATCAGGGGGGCTAATTTGGTCACTAGGATTTTATAGAAAAACTTAACATCAATGTTAATTAAGGATATTGGCCTGTAACTTGAGCATGATGTTTGGTCTTTCCCAGGTTTCAGTATCACTGAAATACGGGGTTCCAGAGTTTGTCTGGGAAAAGGGTTTGAAGTTGAAACCGAATTAAATACTTTAGTTAAGAATGATGATAATTGCGTAGCAAATGTTTCATAAAGTTTGCAGAGTGGAAGGGCCTCTTCTTCAAATGATTGCTCTCGGAATGCCTTTGTGTCATTTGTAGTGATGAGTGAGCACTAAAATGCTCGGGTGCTCATTGCTCGGGTCAAGCAAATTGCAATACCCGGGTACTCGGACAGAACAACGAGACCAATGTAAGCCTATGGGAGACTGTTGTGAATTCTGTGGCAGAGCTCCCTCCTGTGGTCACAAGTGGTACTTCTGCTGATTCTCTCTGTGAGCTTCCGTTGGTGGAGGGAAGTGGTACTGCGGCTTCTGAGTTTCCTCCCTCAGGTGATGTGGTGAGGTCGTTAGGTGCTGCTCTACTTAACTCCACCTAGTGCTTTGATCCTGGCTTCCTGTCAATGTTCCAGTATTGGACTTGTTTTCCTCCTGGATCGTTCCTGTGGCCTGCTGCTCTGCATAGCTAAGTTTTCCTTTGCTATTTTGTTTTTTTTTTCTGTCCAGCTTTTCTATTTGTTTGCTGGAAGCTCTGGGACGCAGAGGGTGTACCTCCGTGCCGTTAGTTCGGTACGGAGGGTCTTTTTGCCCCCTTTGCGTGGTTTTTAGGGTTTTGTGTTGACTGCAAAGTTACCTTTCCTATCCTCGCTCTGTTCAGAAAGTCGGGCCTCACTTTGCTAAATCTATTTCATCTCTACGTTTGTCTTTTCATCTTAACTCACAGTCATTATATGTGGGGGGCTGCCTTTTTCTTTGGGGTATTTCTCTGAGGCAAGGTAGGCTTATTTTCTATCTTCAGGCTAGCTAGTTTCTCAGGCTGTGCCGATTTGCATAGGGAGCGTTAGGCGCAATCCACGGCTGCCTCTAGTGTTTGTTGGAGAGGATCAGGGATTGCGGTCAACAGAGTTCTCACGACTCAGAGCTCGTTCTATGTTTTTGGGTTATTGTCAGATCACTGTATGTGCTCTGACCTCTATGTCCACTGTGGTACTGAATTGCCTATCATAACAGGAGACCCGAGCATTTTTACTGCAATCACCCCCGTGGGTCCTTTTAAGGTCTAGAAACATCTGAAAATGATGGAAACATTGCTCAAATGACATGGGAACATCATGGGGATCGCGTCTGGAAGCATTCCCGACTCATAACAGTACAGGAAGCCCAAAGTACTAATGATTCTCAATAGAGGGAAAAAAGAAGTTCTGAGACCATTTTTTTTTCTCTGCACTGTGTTTTGCCTTTTTTTTCCCCTAGACATTTGGGTGGTTCAGGACACAGGTGTAGCAATGGACATTAGAAGTCTGTCTTCATGTGTGGATCAGCTCTCGGCAAGAGTACAAAAGATTCAAGACACTATTGATCAGAAATCTATGTTAGAACCAAGAATTCCTATTCCTGATTTGTTTTTTGGAGATAGAACTAAGTTTCTGAGTTTCAAAAATAATTGTAAACTATTTCTGGCCTTGAAACCTCGCTCCTCTGGTGATCCTGTTCAACAGGTTTTGATCATTATTTCTTTTTTGCGTGGCGACCCTCAGGACTGGGCATTTTCTCTTGCGCCAGGAGATCCTGCATTAAGTAATATCGATGCGTTTTTCCTGGCGCTTGGATTGCTGTACGACGAACCTAATTCAGTGGATCAAGCAGAGAAAAATTTGCTGGCTCTTTGTCAGGGTCAGGATGAGATAGAGTTATATTGTCAGAAATTTAGAAAGTGGTCCGTGCTCACTCTATGGAATGAATCTGCGCTGGCAGCTATGTTCAGAAAGGATCTCTCTGAAGCCCTTAAGGATGTCATGGTGGGATTTCCTATGCCTGCTGGTTTGAATGAGTCTATGTCTTTGGCCATTCAGATTGGTCGACGCTTGCGTGAGCGTAAATCTGTGCACCATTTGGCGGTATTACCTGAGCTTAAACCTGAGCCTATGCAGTGCGATAGGACTTTGACCAGAGTTGAACGGCAAGAACACAGATGTCTGAATGGGCTGTGTTTCTATTGTGGTGATTCCACTCATGCTATCTCTGATTGTCCTAAGCGCACTAAGCGGTTCATTAGGTCTGCCACCATTGGTACGGTACAGTCAAAATTTCTTCTGTCCGTTACCTTGATCTGCTCTTTGTCATCGTATTCTGTCATGGCATTTGTGGATTCAGGCGCTGCCCTGAATTTGATGGACTTGGAGTATGCTAAGCGTTGTGGGTTTTTCTTGGAGCCCTTGCAGTGTCCTATTCCATTGAGAGGAATTGATGCTACGCCTTTGGCCAAGAATAAGCCTCAGTACTGGACCCAGCTGGCCATGTGCATGGCTCCTGCACATCTGGAGGTTATTCGCTTTCTGGTGTTGCATAATCTGCATGATGTGGTCGTGTTGGGGTTGCCATGGCTACAAGTCCATAATCCAGTATTAGATTGGAAATCCATGTCGGTGTCCAGCTGGGGTTGTCAGGGGGTACATGGTGATGTTCCATTTCTGTCAATTTCGTCATCCACCCCTTCTGAGGTTCCAGAGTTCTTGTCTGATTACCGGGATGTATTTGATGAGCCCAAGTCCGATGCCCTACCTCCGCATAGGGATTGTGATTGTGCTATCAATTTGATTCCTGGTAGTAAGTTCCCAAAAGGCCGATTGTTTAATTTATCTGTGCCTGAGCACGCCGCTATGCGCAGTTATGTGAAGGAGTCCCTGGAGAAGGGGCATATTCGCCCGTCATCGTCGCCATTAGGAGCAGGGTTCTTTTTTGTAGCCAAGAAGGATGGTTCGCTGAGACCTTGTATAGATTACCACCTTCTAAATAAGATCACTGTTAAATTTCAGTACCCCTTGCCGTTGTTATCTGATTTGTTTGCTCGGATTAAGGGGGCTAGTTGGTTCACCAAGATAGATCTTCGTGGTGCGTATAATCTTGTGCGAATTAAGCGAGGCGATGAATGGAAAACTGCATTTAATACGCCCGAGGGTCATTTTGAGTTTCTTGTAATGCCATTCGGACTTGCCAATGCTCCGTCAGTGTTTCAGTCCTTTATGCATGACATCTTCCGAGAGTACCTGGATAAATTCCTGATTGTGTACTTGGATGACATTTTGATCTTCTCGGATGATTGGGAGTCTCATGTGAAGCAGGTCAGAATGGTTTTTCAGGTCCTGCGTACTAATTCTTTGTTTGTGAAGGGATCAAAGTGTCTCTTTGGTGTGCAAAAGGTTTCATTTTTTGGGTTCATCTTTTCCCCTTCTACTATCGAGATGGATCCTGTTAAGGTCCAAGCCATCCATGATTGGACTCAGCCGACATCTCTGAAAAGTCTGCAAAAGTTCCTGGGCTTTGCTAATTTTTATCGTCGCTTCATCTGCAATTTTTCTAGTATTGCTAAACCATTGACCGATTTGACCAAGAAGGGTGCTGATGTGGTCAATTGGTCTTCTGCTGCTGTGGAAGCTTTTCAAGAGTTGAAGCGTCGTTTTTCTTCTGCCCCTGTGTTGTGTCAACCAGATGTTTCGCTTCCGTTCCAGGTCGAGGTTGATGCTTCTGAGATTGGAGCAGGGGCTGTTTTGTCGCAGAGAGGTTCTGATTGCTCAGTGATGAAACCGTGCGCCTTCTTTTCCAGGAAGTTTTCGCCTTCTGAGCGAAATTATGATGTGGGCAACCGAGAGTTGCTGGCCATGAAGTGGGCATTCGAGGAGTGGCGTCATTGGCTTGAAGGAGCTAAGCATCGCGTGGTGGTATTGACTGATCATAAGAACTTGACTTATCTCGAGTCTGCCAAGCGGTTGAATCCTAGACAGGCTCGTTGGTCGCTGTTTTTTGCCCGTTTTGACTTTGTGATTTCGTACCTTCCGGGCTCTAAAAATGTGAAGGCGGATGCTCTGTCTAGGAGTTTTGTGCCCGACTCTCCGGGTTTGTCTGAGCCGGCGGGTATCCTCAAGGAAGGAGTAAATGTGTCTGCCATCTCCCCTGATTGCGGGGAGTGCTGCAAAAATTTCAGGCTAATAAACCTGATCGTTGTCCAGCGGAGAAACTGTTTGTCCCTGATAGGTGGACGAATGAAGTTATCTCTGAGGTTCATTGTTCGGTCTTGGCTGGTCATCCTGGAATCTTTGGTACCAGAGAGTTAGTGGCTAGATCCTTTTGGTGGCTATCTCTGTCGCGGGATGTGCGTACTTTTGTGCAGTCCTGTGGGATTTGTGCTCGGGCTAAGCCCTGCTGTTCTCGTGCCAGTGGGTTGCTTTTGCCCCTGCCGGTCCCGAAGAGGCCTTGGACACATATCTCTATGGATTTTATTTCAGATCTCCCCGTCTCTCAAAAGATGTCAGTCATTTGGGTGGTCTGTGATCGCTTCTCTAAGATGGTCCATTTAGTACCCTTGTCTAAATTGCCTTCCTCCTCTGATTTGGTGCCATTGTTCTTCCAGCATGTGGTTCGTTTACATGGCATTCCAGAGAATATCGTTTCTGACAGAGGTTCCCAGTTTGTTTCGAGGTTTTGGCGAGCTTTTTGTGGTAGGATGGGCATTGACTTGTCTTTTTCCTCGGCTTTCCATCCTCAGACTAATGGCCAAACCGAACGAACCAATCAGACCTTGGAAACATATCTGAGATGTTTTGTTTCTGCTGATCAGGATGACTGGGTGTCCTTTTTGCCTTTGGCTGAGTTCGCCCTTAATAATCGGGCGAGCTCGGCTACCTTGGTTTCGCCATTTTTCTGCAACTCTGGGTTCCATCCTCGTTTCTCGTCAGGACAGGTTGAGTCTTCGGACTGTCCTGGTGTGGATACTGTGGTGGACAGGTTGCAGCAGATTTGGACTCATGTAGTGGACAATTTGACCTTGTCCCAGGAGAAGGCTCAACGTTTTGCTAATCGCAGACGCTGTGTGGGTCCCCGACTTCGTGTTGGGGATCTGGTTTGGTTATCTTCTCGTCATATTCCTATGAAGGTTTCCTCTCCTAAGTTTAAACCTCGTTTCATTGGTCCGTATAGGATTTCTGAGGTTCTTAATCCTGTGTCTTTTCGTCTGACCCTTCCAGATTCTTTTTCCATACATAACGTATTCCATAGGTCATTGTTGCGGAGATACGTGGCACCTATGGTTCCATCTGTTGACCCTCCTGCCCCGGTTTTGGTGGAAGGGGAGTTGGAGTATATTGTGGAGAAGATTTTGGATTCTCGTGTTTCAAGACGGAAACTCCAGTATCTGGTTAAGTGGAAGGGTTATGCTCAGGATGATAATTCCTGGGTCTTTGCCTCTGATGTCCATGCTCCCGATCTTGTTCGTGCCGTTCATGTGGCTCATCCTGGTCGGCCTGGGGGCTCTGGTGAGGGTTCGGTGACCCCTCCTCAAGGGGGGGGTACGGTTGTGAATTCTGTGGCAGAGTTCCCTCCTGTGGTCACAAGTGGTACTTCTGCTGATTCTCTCTGTGAGCTTCCGTTGGTGGAGGGAAGTGGTACTGCGGCTTCTGAGTTTCCTCCCTCAGGTGATGTGGTGAGGTCGTTAGGTGCTGCTCTACTTAACTCCACCTAGTGCTTTGATCCTGGCTTCCTGTCAATGTTCCAGTAATGGACTTGTTTTCCTCCTGGATCGTTCCTGTGGCCTGCTGCTCTGCATAGCTAAGTTTTCCTTTGCTATTTTGTTTGTTTTTTTTCTGTCCAGCTTTTCTATTTGTTTGCTGGAAGCTCTGGGACGCAGAGGGTGTACCTCCGTGCCGTTAGTTCGGTACGGAGGGTCTTTTTGCCCCCTTTGCGTGGTTTTTAGGGTTTTGTGTTGACTGCAAAGTTACCTTTCCTATCCTCGCTCTGTTCAGAAAGTCGGGCCTCACTTTGCTAAATCTATTTCATCTCTACGTTTGTCTTTTCATCTTAACTCACAGTCATTATATGTGGGGGGCTGCCTTTTTCTTTGGGGTATTTCTCTGAGGCAATGTAGGCTTATTTTCTATCTTCAGGCTAGCTAGTTTCTCAGGCTGTGCCGAGTTGCATAGGGAGCGTTAGGTGCAATCCACGGCTGCCTCTAATGTTTGTTGGAGAGGATCAGGGATTGCGGTCAACAGAATTCCCACGTCTCAGAGCTCGTTCTATGTTTTTGGGTTATTGTCAGATCACTGTATGTGCTCTGACCTCTATGTCCACTGTGGTACTGAATTGCCTATCATAACAGGAGACCCGAGCATTTTTACTGCAATCACCCCCGTGGGTCCTTTTAAGGTCTAGAAACATCTGAAAATGATGGAAACATTGCTCAAATGACATGGGAACATCATGGGGATCGCGTCTGGAAGCATTCCCGACTCAAAGGACGCCCGATCGTCTCGGGGGTGGACTCCCTAACACAAAACTGTGGAATATATGTTGACCAGGTCCTCCGCCCCTTTGTCACCTTCATCCCGTCCTATTTGAGGGATACTTCTGATTTGTTACTTAAACTAGAAGGAATGCATTTTGGGGAAGATGCTTGGTTAGCCTCGATCGACATCGAGGCACTTTATAGCAGTATTCCGCATGAAGCAGGGTTAGAAGGGGTGAGATATTTCTTGCAACAAAGATCAGTCATGTGTTGGGAGCACAACGAGTTTGTGCTCAGCATCCTTAAGTATATCCTCACCCATAATGCATTCAGTTTTGATGGGAAGTACTTCCACCAGCTCAGGGGCACAGCGATGGGGTGTCCCTGTGCCCCGTCGTATGCAAATATGTTCCTGGGCTGGTGGGAGGAGACCATAGTTTTTGGAGGTGATGACAGATGGTGGGATGAGTATATATCTATGTGGTATAGATATATAGATGATGTTTTTTTGATATGGACTGGTTCCAAGGAGAGGTTTGAAGCATTTATGAGACATCTGAACGTGAATAATGTAGGCCTGAGGTTCACCTCTGAGATTGTAGATAAGGAATTGGCATTCCTAGATCTGAAAATTGTTAAAGAATCGAATGGGGGAATTGCCACCAGTATCTATAGGAAACCGACGAGTACAAACAGCCTGTTGCATTGGCAGAGTCACCACCCGACCTCCCTCAAAAGAGGAATTCCTAAGGGTCAGTTCCTTAGACTGGGAAGGAACTGCTCCAGATACAACATGTACAAAAGTCAAGCAGGGGACATGTATAATAGATTTTATGAGAAGGGTTACCTGAGACATGTACTTTACAGAGCATATGATGCTGCTAAAAAAGTGGGCAGACAAGCCCTCCTGCAGAAACACACAAGGGAAGGCTCAGATGATATTCTGAGGGTCATTGGGACATTTGACACACAACATCAGGAGATCAGGAGGATCTTCTCTAGGCATTGGGACGTACTTAGATTTGACCCGGACCTTAGGGATCTTGTGGGAGAGCGTCCCAATATTACATTTAGAAAGGGCGAATCCATTAAGGACATGTTGGTCCATAGCCAGTACCAGAGACCGAAGCCAAGGGACACATGGCTAAATAGGAGACCTTGTGGTTTCTTTAAGTGTGGGGACTGCAGTTTGTGTAAATGGATGAGACCCTGTAAAAGGTTCCAAAGCTCCACTACGGGTAAACCTTTTACCACCGTGAATTCTCCAATTGTAAAACAGAAGGTGTGGTGTATGTGGCATCCTGCTCCTGTCCGAGAGACTACGTGGGAAAGACTAAGAGGGAGTTCAGGCGAAGAGTGGGGGAGCACATGGGAGACATCCGTAACAAAAGGGACACCCCACTGGCCAAACACATGCACACTTACCACAGGGGGGATCCAACAGATGTGAGATTCACGATTATAGAGGTGGTCAAGGTGAATCCAAGGGGGGTGACCATGATAGAGTGATCCTCCAGTGAGAATGTGAATAGATCTTCAGGTTGGAGTCTTTGGAACCGAAGGGACTCAACGAGCAGATATCATATATATGCTTTTTGTAATCTTTGATTGATGGGGCCAACTGAAGTGTGAGTAGATTTTGATTGTCGGTCCTCCTTTAGCTAACTTTAGCCATATCATAATCTTGATGGATCTCCTATATTTTGGGGATCACATGGACCTCCATGATATATCAATGAGGGCATTGTCCCTATGCATATACCGTTATATACCTGCTTTTGGCATTCACCGTCTCATTTCACCTATTCTACCATAGCTGGTGGGTTAATTCCCTTAGCTCCCTATCAGGAGGAGGATGGGAAATAGGTATGCTGTGTGTTTGCATACGTTGGAAGGTCCGGTAAGGATATTTGTGTGCCTTATAGCCACCGCCCCTTTGCACCTAATAATGAATTTAAATATAGACATATAGAAAAGCCGATGGGATTTCAACAAATATGGCTCCGGATCCTGGCTTTAGGCCAAGGCCGGTGGCAGCATAACCCCTAGTTAATGCATAGACATGTTACATCCTTAATGTCGGCGTAACCATCTAAACTGTATGAGCTAAGTGTGGGTATTAAATCCTACACATGACGCTGCTTGAACTATGGTATCGCTCATAGGATTGGATATGATATCTATAATGGAAGCTGCAGTTAATATAGAGGTAAGGCAGCGTTTCTAGGTGCTCAGAAAATATAAAGGGGTGTTCTGATATTATGCACTCATAGCGCTTTGGCGCTCGCATTTTCAGTACATTTGTGCTGTATAATATAGGGTCACCAAAGGTGGTTGACTGTCCGCCGTTATTTACTATGTACCGCTGCCAGAGTATTTTATCATTGAGGTGACATGCGCAGTTTGCCCCATCCGACTCACTAAGGTCGCTCTTGCTGTGCATCGTTGCCAGGGTAACCTGGTGTGGAGGCGACATGTGCAGTATGATCCATCAGGTATTCTCTGCACATAGCAGAGCCCTGGGACCGGAAGCGGTCATAGATCAGCGTTACCATAGGGCTGGCTGCTGCTGGTGATATACGGTCCAGGGTGGACATGCGCAGTTACGAGTAGAGACGCTGTTCGGCTCGCTCTGCGCTCCAGTACGGACATGCGCAGTAGCTGGTCCTGAACGCTACAGGAAATGAGTAGGAGGGGCCTACTTTATGATGTAGCTAGCGGGGATTACAAAAGCAGGTATTTTTCTTCGGGCAGATTGCTTACCATCGGATATGACACATGCTATCTCTGCATCAGGCCTCCTGATGAGCCCGGATGGGAAAAACGCGTAGAGGCGCTATATGTTAAGGGCGTATGGGGAGCCACCGCTGACACATCTGGAGATGAGTACCTATGTATCCCATTAACTATGGTGTTTGTGCAAGGTGTTTATGGTACCAACACCGGATCGGTTCTTGCAGGTGACATAAATTAACGTTATATCTAACTAATCAAATTTGAGGTTATCCTGTACTGCATACAATGATATATTCATTGAGTCAAATATAAACATTATCTTACACTGTATGTGTTTATGTATAATATATAGGTGATCCTTTTACCCTTGCTTTACCATAGGGGACTGTTATACGAGTGATACATAGATCACTCAGGTGGATACATAGTGAGCTCCTATAGTGCGGTATTATCTGGTGTCCCAAGCAATACGTGCCATGTGTTCACACATTGTTTTTAATAATCTTGGGGATTTAGGTTTTCCCTAGCACAGGCAGTCCTCTGTTTAGTGTTAGAGGACCCTCTAGCTTGTGGGTAGAGGCTCTCACTAGAGGCGGTAGGGTGTATCAGGGCCACTAGGGTCAGCCTTCGTGGAGCGGGGGCGCCACAACGTTCCCCCCCTAGGGTGCCAACCTCTGCATTTAGGCAGGGGCATATATAGTGGCTTGAGCTAGGGCTATCTAGTTTTCTTTTTCCCCTTAGATTTTGGTTGTTTTTTGTCTGAGCACGTTGTTGTTGTGTTTGTTTGTTTTTTGGGATCACGGCAGTTTGTCTTGGTTTTAAACAATAAAGTATTTTTTAATGTTAGGGTTATTATATATGATTTATATATAAGCATTCCTGACTCCTAGCTCCTAGCTGAAAGCAATGTTGTCAGAATTTCATGCCATTTTTACAGGTGTACCAAAAAACATACAAAAACGAAACCAAAATGGATTTTGCTAGGAAATATGTTATGGTACATCCTTTCCAGGGTAATGACTTGTTTAAAAGTCAAAACAATTAACTCCAGACAAAAATGTTCCTCCACCACTATGGCTATGTTCACATGCAGCATTTTTTATGCGTTTTTCAACTTTAACATTATGGCTAATTATGGCGTCATCGCCGCTCACCATCTTGGTAGACTCCTCAAAGTTTCGGAGAATCTTACGTATGTCTGAGATCCATGTCCATTCCTGAGGTCTTGTGTGGAGTCTGACCTGAATAACAATGGCCTTGTTGATGCTGGTAATCAACAACTGCCATCTTCTGCTGACAAATTGTTTAATATATCTGCAGAGTAGAGTTTCAACGCGTGGGGACATCACACACCAGTCAATGAGCGGGAAGCTGCAATCGCTGCTGAAGCATGCAAGGGCAGCTGAAGCTGTAGCTGACTTTCTAAAATGGACACACAGGCGGCGTACTTTCACAAGCAGATCCGGCAGCTCTGGGTAGCTATTTAAAATCTGTTGAACAACAAGGTTAAGCACATTGTCCGGGCATGGTACGTGTGTCAGTTCGCCTCTCTTCAGAGACATCACCAGGTTCCTGCCATTGTCACACACAACCATGCCTTGCTGGAGGCTCAGCCATTTTAGCCACAGATCTGCCTGCTCTTTCTGAGCTCTTCACAACTCTTCAGCATAGTGCTGTTTGTCACCTAAGCATATTAGCTTCAGCAAAGCCTGTTGCCACTTGGATTTGGCAGCGCTGCAGTGCTTCCAGCTTGAGACTGATGCACTCATTTCAGAGATGGAGGCTGAAGAGGGCGAGGAGGAGGTGCAGGAGCTGTAGACCGAGGGTGCAACCCTGATTGATGTAGGGCCTGCAATCCTTGGCATCGGGAGGACGTGTTCCATCCCAATGTTTGACTGGGTCCTCGCTTCCACTATGTTAATCTAGTGTGCTGTCAGCGAGATCTACCATCCCTGGTCACAAGCACTTGTCCATGTGTCCATTCCCAGTAACTGCATTGTTGAGGGCATGGGTAATGTTGTGGGACACATGCTTGTATAATGCCAAGATGGCACAGCGGGAGAAATAGTGGCGGCTGGGGACCAAGTTCCTTGGGATGGCCGCCGCCATCAGGTTGCAGAAAGATTCCATATCCACGATCCTAAAAGACAACACTTCCAGTGCAAGTAGGTGAGAAATGTGTGAATTTAGTACTGTGGCATGTGGGGCTGCGTATTTCCGCTTGCGTTCCAATGACTGGAGTATGGACAACTGAAGGCTGCGCTGGGACAAGGATGTGAACATGCTTGATGATGGTGCTATTTGAGTGTGGGCAATGGAAGGTGCAGGGCAGGAGGCATCTTTGCATGCACCATTGACAGGAGTTCAGCTTGCACGTATAACAGTAGAAGAAACAGAGGTGTCACCCGCAGACACTTTTCCTGGAGCCTGGGGTTGGACCCACAAAAGTCAGGTGCACGCTGCCATGTGCCTGATCATGCTGGTGGTGGTAAGGCTCGAAGTTTTGATACCCCTGCTGGTGCTGGCATGACAGGTGTTGCAAATGGCCTGTTTGGAGTTATGGGCAGAGTCTTTAGAAAATGACCAGACTGGGGAAGACCTAACAGTTGGATTGGCAACTTCCGTCATGTTGGTGTTATGGGGAACGGTTGCACTTCTTCTGTCTGCAGCCACCACACTGCTTCTTCCTGCCTGAAGGTGTGCTGCGCCTCCCTCCCCCTGTGTGCTGCTATCCTTACTCTACATGTCCTCCTGCCATGTTGAGCCAGTTACTATATCATCTACCACCTCATCTTCCACTTCTGCACTCTGGTCCTCCTCCTGACTTTCTGGCAATTGTGTCTCATCATTGTCCACCTCTTGTCACTGTAGCTGTTCAAATATTTGGTCATCACAACATGGAATCTCATCTTGCCTCGCTTCAAGTGGACAGGGCGAGAGGCCCAAATCTATAAATGTAAAAGTGAACAGTTCCTCGGAGTGTCCGAGTGTGGGTTCAGTTGTTTCAGGGCACTAAGCATGGTGGGAGGAAGGAGGATCAGTGTGAGTAATACGTGGTCCAGATTCACTTCTGATCAGATGTGACCATGTGGAAGACAAGGTGCTTGTGGTGGTGGCCAAGTAACTGGAAGTATTATCTGCTATCCAACCAACAACCTTTTCACACTGCTCTGGCTTCAATAGTGTTGTCTTGCTGCAGTCCCTAGGACTTTGGACGCTAAGGTCCAGCTAGAAGATTGTGGGTGCTTTTTGGGTCCCAATTTCAGCTTGCCCACGGCCTGAGCCTCGGCATGCACCATCACGTCAATTTCCCCATCTCTTGCCACACACTTTGCCCATTGTAAATGGACTAGAATATTTTACACGTTAACTACAAATGGCTGAATTGGGAGCAAGCTTGTATGTGATACATGTGCGGGAAAACCACACATTAAACTATCTGGACTGCAGTTAAAAATGTTTTTTTGGTTATCAAATTGGTGTCTATAAGTATGGTAACAGACAGCAAAACCACTAGAATATGTAGGCCTAAAATGACCAAATGTTTAGCACATATAGATGAGGCCTGTCACGGAAATACTACAATGCCATATATGTGGCCTTATTTTTTCTTTTTTAAAAATGCAAACTAGTGCTGTATATAAGTAACAGGCAGAAAAAACTTGAATAATGGCATAAAATGCCCAAACTTGGAGCACGCAGATATATGAGGCCTGTCACGGAAATACCACACTGCCAAATAGTTGGCCTGGATTTTTTTTGAGGTTTGCTAAATAGTGCTGTATATACGTATATAAGTATAGTAACAGACAGGAAAAATACTGAAATACCGGCTTAAATTGCCCAAACTTGGAGCACGCAGATACAGTGGGGCAAAAAAGTATTTAGTCAGTCAGCAATAGTGCAAGTTCCACCACTTAAAAAGAAGAGAGGCGTCTGTAATTTACATCATAGGTAGACCTCAACTATGGGAGACAAACTGAGAAAAAAAAATCCAGAAAATCACATTGTCTGTTTTTTTAACATTTTATTTGCATATTATGGTGGAAAATAAGTATTTGGTCAGAAACAAAATTTCATCTCAATACTTTGTAATATATCCTTTGTTGGCAATGACAGAGGTCAAACGTTTTCTGTAAGTCTTCACAAGGTTGCCACACACTGTTGTTGGTATGTTGGCCCATTCCTCCTTTCAGATCTCCTCTAGAGCAGTGATGTTTTTGGCTTTTCACTTGGCAACACGGACTTTCAACTCCCTCCAAAGGTTTTCTATAGGGTTGAGATCTGGAGACTGGCTAGGCCACTCCAGGACCTTGAAATGCTTCTTACGAAGCCACTCCTTCGTTGCCCTGGCGGTGTGCTTTGGATCATTGTCATGTTGAAAGACCCAGCCACGTTTCATTTTCAATGCCCTTGCTGATGGAAGGAGGTTTGCACTCAAAATCTCACGATACATGGCCCCATTCATTCTTTCATGTACCCGGATCAGTCGTCCTGGCCCCTTTGCAGAGAAAGAGCCCCAAAGCATGATGTTTCCACCACCATGCTTTACAGTAGGTATGTTGTTTGATGGATGCAACTCAGTATTCTTTTTCCTCCAAACACGACAAGTTGTGTTTCTACCAAACAGTTCCAGTTTGGTTTCATCAGACCATAGGACATTCTCCCAAAACTCCTCTGGATCATCCAAATGCTCTCTAGCAAACTTCAGACGGGCCCGGACATGTACTGGCTTAAGCAGTGGGACACGTCTGGCACTGCAGGATCCATGGTGGCGTAGTGTGTTACTTATGGTAGGCCTTGTTACATTGGTCCCAGCTCTCTGCAGTTCATTCACTAGGTCCCCCCGCGTGGTTCTGGGATTTTTGCTCACCGTTCTTGTGATCATTCTGACCCCACGGGGTGGCATTTTGCGTGGAGCCCCAGATCGAGGGAGATTATCAGTGGTCTTGTATGTCTTCCATTTTCTAATTATTGCTCCCACTGTTGATTTCTTCACTCCAAGCTGGTTGGCTATTGCAGATTCAGTCTTCCCAGCCTGGTGCAGGGCTACAATTTTGTTTCTGGTGTCCTTTGACAGCTCTTTGGTCTTCACCATAGTGGAGTTTGGAGTCAGACTGTTTGAGGGTGTGCACAGGTGTCTTTTTATACTGATAACAAGTTTAAACAGGTGCCATTACTACAGGTAATGAGTGGAGGAAAGAGGAGACTCTTAAAGAAGACATTACAGGTCTGTGAGAGCCAGAAATCTTGATTGTTTGTTTCTGACCAAATACTTATTTTCCACCATAATATGCAAATAAAATGTTAAAAAAACAGACAATGTGATTTTCTGGATCTTTTTTTTCTCAGTTTGTCTCCCATAGTTGAGGTCTACCTATGATGCAAATTACAGACGCCTCTCATCTTTTTAAGTGGTGGAACTTGCACTATTGCTGACTTACTAAATACTTTTTTGCCCCACTGTATATGAGGCCTGTCACTGAAATACCACACTGCCAAATATGTGGCCTGTTTTTTTTGGGGGGGGGTCTGCAAAATAGTGCTATATATACGGTAACTAGAGTAGCAGACAGCAAGTAAATGGAATTTAGGCCTAAAATGTCCAAATTTTTAGCACACGGATGTATGAGCCATGTCACAGATATCCCACACTGTAAAATATGTGGCTTGTATGTATTTTTTTTTGGGGGGGGTCAGCAAAATGGTGTCAAGAAATTGTGTAAGACACTCAAAAAAAAATTCTACTCTACTGTACCACAACAAAATGAAAGATTTTTCTGCGCACTCATAAGTGATTTTTGTGACCCCCTTTAAAATTGCTGGCTTTTCAGGCTGTGCTAGGAAAAGAATCTGGCGGTATTGTGCAGTGTCAAAAGCAAATGGAGAAAATAAAAGGGTTCTGGATTGCTTTGCAATAAAATAACCTCTCTTAACTTGTAAAAAAATGTTCCTAGCCAATTATACCTGGGGCTAGGTATATACAGTCAATATATGCTATAGGTAGCAGCAGAAGCAGCAGCAGACAGTAATGGAATGGACCCTCTTGATGTATGCAATGATATCTATATTCACACATACAATGCCTGCAGGTCTTGCACTGATATGTAAAGAGCGATGGACACTCCCCTGCCTACCTAACACTGCAACCTATATAATCCGGAATTAGTCCATAGAAGGACTGTTGGATTAGCTGGATTTGAGCAGTTTAGGATGGCCCCAAATCTGACCCTATCTCAGCATCAGCTCTCCCTACATTGTCTGATTCCGAAGCAGAATGCGCCTAGCAGGGCGGCGTCCGGTCTCTTATACCCCTGATGATGTTTTGCGGCCATCCAATCACTGCATGACCACAGCAAAGATGGCTATGACGCTACAGTGCCTGGCAGACAATCCCTGCATGTTGATTGGGTCTCTAAAGACAGCCAAGAATGCAGGGTGGAGACCCGAGTTCCCACCGAGTAATCCTGGAAATTCTCGGTGCTCGCCGAGTACGTTGATTACAGTGATACTCGGGCGAGTAATGAGTGCAGAGCAGTGTCTTTCATGTATTAATTTATTAATGAAGTTGGGTTGGTGACATATATATACGTATTGGCCCTCAATATTGTACAGGGAGCCATAATATCCTTTGAATGCCTCAGCAATTTGTTTGGATTCACTGATTACAGTTCCTGTAGCATCCTGTATAGATTGGATAAATGTCATGGGGGCTTTAGGATGGATGCTTCTAGCTAGAGGGCCACCACATTTGTCTGCAATTCACAAAAGAACTGCTGTCACCTTTCCCTATGTTTTGAGTAACTTTGGTCTAGAAGTCCCCTCGGGTCATCTTTTTGATTGCTCAAGTTAAAAAAGATATCAGCAGATGGATTTTTTCTGGAATTGTTCAAGGAAAGGTATTTGCTTCAAAATATTTTCTATCGCATGGGTTTTTGCTTTCTTATGTCTAGTGCCTTCTTTGATTAGTATACCACTATTTATGCATTTTAGAGGTTGCCATTGGATGGGGAGGGGGTGTCATCTGTTCCGTGATGATGCAAAAACTCACATATGGCTTGTTCTACAGCATTTTTGGTGTTAATGTCTTCAAGTAGGTTTGGGTTTAAACGCCAATGCCATGGGCGGGGTACGGAGGTGAGTGACTGGATAGTAAAGAAGATGGGAGCAGGGTCTGACCAAGTCATAGTGCCCACAGAAGCAGAGGAACCCCAGCTAAGCAAATGATGACTAACCAAAAAGTACTCAATTCTACTATATGAGTTGTGAACTGATGAGTAGCGGGTGTAATCTCTTTCTTTAGTATGTAAGACATTCCACACATCCACTGCCTGAAATTTGAACAGACTGTGTTTCCAGGAGGATAATTGCATAGGGGCGATCGTAGACCTACCCACTGAGGAGTCCCACATCATATACATCATCAGGCTGAGGTCTCCCCCCAAAATCAAAAGGCCTTCCTTAAAACCCTCCAGTAGCCGCAGGAACATAGCCCGGTCCTCACCTGCTCTTTGTTTGGAAGATAAAAGTTAGCTAGTGTGTAGAGCTGATTTTAAAAAAGATCTTCAATAGCAAAAAATGTCCATTATCATCCGTTTCAAGCCCTAGTAGGGTGAAAGGGAAATTTTTGTGCATAGCAATGCTGACTCCTTTAGATTTAGCCATCAGACTAGAATTATGATACCAGGTTGTGTAGTACCTTTTCTTCATTTCTAGGAAGTGATTACTTTTAAAATGGGTCTCCTGTAATAAAAGAATTTGTACTCTCATTTTATGCATCCCATATAGAATTTGAGAACTTTTTTTGCGGGACATTAAAGCCCCCGTCACACACAGCGAGATCGCTAGCGAGATCGCTGCTGAGTCACAAGTTTTGTGATGCAACAGCGACCTCAGTAGCGATCTCGCTATTTGTGACACATATCAGCGACCATGCCCCTGCTGTGAGATCGCTGGTCGTGTCGGAATGGCCTGGACCTTTTTTTGGTCGTTGAGGTCCCGCTGGGTAGCACACATCGCTGTGTTTGACACCTTACCAACGACCTCATGACAGGACGTCCCTCATTGAGGTCTGTTAATCGTCATGAAATAGCTGCCATGTGACATCGTTGTACAGGTCGCTACAGGTCGCCGCATCGCTGCTGCGTCGTTGGGGAGATCTCACAGTTTGACATCTCACCAGCGACCACATAGCGACGCAGCAACGATCCCTGACAGGTCGTATCATTGTCGGGATCGCTGTAGCGTCGCTAAGTGTGACGGGGCCTTAAGCCCTCTAACATTTAGATAAGCTACCTTAACTGATGCCGTGTCAAATATTACCAAATTCAAATTAGTCTGGGTGAATGGACAAGGAAGAAAGGACAGAGATAGAGGAGATAAAGGTAAAGATTAAAGATAGAAGAGGTTGAAATAGGCCTATATAGAGAATAAGCCAAATCCTTGATCCTAGGCCGAGGATTAGTGTTGAGCGATACCGTCCGATACTTGAAAGTATCGGTATCGGATAGTATCGGCCGATACCCGAAAAATATCGGATATCGCCGATACCAATATCCGATACCAATACAAGTCAATGGGACATCAAGTATCGGAAGGTATTCTCATGGTTCCCAGGGTCTGAAGGAGAGGAAACTCTCCTTCAGGCCCTGGGATCCATAGGGATGTGTAAAATAAAGAATTAAAATAAAAAATATTGATATGCTCACCTCTCCGGCGGCCCCTGGACTTCACACTGCTAACCGGGAGGCTTCTTTGTTTAAAAAGCGCGCCTTTCGGACCTGTGAATGACGTCCCGGCTTCTGATTGGTCGCGTGCCGCCCATGTGACCGGCACGCGACCAATCAGAGGCCGCGACGTCATTCGCAGGTCCTCAATTCCTATAATTAGCAGTTTTGTGAATGAGAATGACGTCGCGGCTTCTGATTGGCCGCGTGCCGGTCACATGGGCGGCACGCGGCCAATCAGAAGCCGCGACGTCATTCTCATTCACAAAACTGCTAATTCTAGGAATTGAGGACCTGCGAATGACGTCGCGGCCTCTGATAGGTCGCGTGCCGGTCACATGGGCGGCACGCGACCAATCAGAAGCCGGGACGTCATTCACCGGTCCGAAAGGCGCGCTTTTTAAACAAAGAAGCCTCCCGAATAGCAGCGTGAAGTCCAGGGGCCGCCGGACAGGTGAGCATATCAATATTTTTTATTTTAATTCCTTATTTTCCACATCCCTATTGATTCGATACCGATACCCGATATCACAAAAATATCGGATCTCGGTATCGGAATTCCGATACCGCAAATATCGGCCGATACCCGATACTTGCGGTATCGGAATGCTCAACACTACCGAGGATACAAAAGGATACAAAGGGAAAAGGAAACCCTGCGGTAGCGGAGTCCTTCCCAAGTAAACCTATATAAATCAAGTCGCCCTAATTTGGGAGTGTCTTTCATGGCAACATTGAAGAACTGTCAGGGATCTTGGCCCGGACAAAATAAAGATTGTATGAAGCATATAAAAACGGTAACACAAACAAGAACCCATAGTTCCAACTATCACAAGGATGATGCCCATTTCAAAGGCATAACACTAGGCAACCTGTAAGGAAAGGAAAATGCAGTAATTAACCCTGTTAGAACATATTCCAGTGTTCATTCTAAACAGTTAGGTGTTTCACCCTCGGATATCCACGGAATAGTTCACATTATATAAAATAAAGCGTCTTATGATTCTAACAGGTCCAGTTACACTTAAGTCCACAATATAAACAATAAAAAAAGAAGTTGTGAGTGATATATAAAATTCAACAGCCAAGCTTTCATTGAATCTCCAAGAGTGAAATAAAAACAACCAGAGATATCATTATTCAACTGAGCGAGAATGAGAGGATGGTCATCTTCTAGGTCTTTGGGATTGTTGTACTTGTCGAAGAATTATGTAAGGGTCCAAAGGAGTCAATGGGTTTGTGGGCCAATCAGAGATAATAATTTCTGGCAGATCCAGGTTCCCTAGGAATGACCACAATCCATGTGGGTTCCTCAGAAAGAAAGTTCTATGTTAGTTGTGCACTTGTAATTGGAGGGGAAAACCTCACGAGTAGGGGACATTTCTTTCTCTGAGAACTCCTAACAGTGGCCGCAGAGCCCTATGGTTTGCTAGGTTTGACCTAGATAAGTCCGCCATAATATATAAATGGGCCCCATGAAAATCCATAGGCCCTCTGGATCGAGCCGGTCTCATAATTTCTTCTTTGGTTTTGAAATAATGAAGTCGGCAAATTACATCTCTGGGGATGTTTCAGTCATTCTTAAAGCTTGGTGTACTCTGTCAATAAGTATTTCTTCAGTAGGTGGCCTTTCCAGTAGCATATTAAAGATGCCGCAAAGGATGGGAATAAGATCAACAAGTGACAGCAACAAGTGACAGCAAAAAGTACAGCCAAGAAGCAACGAAGAGTGGTGGTGGTGGGAGACTCACTACTGAGAGGCACCGAAGCAGCCATCTGCAGACCGGACATAACTGCAAGAGAAGTATGCTGCCTTCCAGGTGCGATGATCAAGGATGTGACCGATAGGATACCAAAGCTCTTCAGCTCCAAAGACGTCCACCCATTTCTTCTGATACATGTTGGCACCAATGACACGGCAAGGAAGGACCTACCGACAATCTGCAAGGACTTTGAAGAGTTGGGGAAGAAAGTAAAGGAACTGGATGCACAGGTAGTTTTTTCTTCTATCCTTCCAGTAGACGGGCATGGCACCAGGAGATGGAACAGGATCCTTGACGCAAACAACTGGCTAAGACGATGGTGCAGACAACAAGGATTTGGATTCCTGGACCACGGTGTGAATTACTGGTATGATGGACTCCTCGCCAGAGACGGACTACACCTCAACAAACCTGGGAAACACACATTCGCCAGAAGACTCGCTACACTCATCAGGAGGGCGTTAAACTAGAAGAAGAGGGGACGGGAAGAAAAACATTAGACTCGAACAAAGACGACCCAGGAAAACATACTCAGAAGGGAGGTAAGAACATTTCTAAAACAATCCACAGTGAGGAGATTGGAACAAAACAAAATCCTCTAAACTGCATGCTCGCAAACGCCAGAAGCCTGACAAACAAGATGGAAGAACTAGAAGCAGAAATCTCTACAGGTAACTTTGACATAGTGGGAATAACCGAGACATGGTTA
This sequence comes from Ranitomeya imitator, assembly GCF_032444005.1. Lineage (NCBI taxonomy): Eukaryota > Metazoa > Chordata > Amphibia > Anura > Dendrobatidae > Ranitomeya > Ranitomeya imitator. The sequence goes on from NC_091286.1 coordinate 667,381,992, forward strand.
GATGAAAGCTATGACTGGGCAGTTAACTTACAGGGTTACAGTCTGTTTAGAAAGGATCGTAAAAATCGGAGAGGAGGAGGGGTTTGTCTCTATGTAAAGTCTTGTCTAAAGTCCACTTTAAGGGAGGATATTAGCGAAGGGAATGAGGATGTCGAGTCCATATGGGTTGAAATTCATGGAGGGAAAAATGGTAACAAAATTCTCATTGGGGTCTGTTACAAACCCCCAAATATAACAGAAAGCATGGAAAGTCTACTTCTAAAGCAGATAGATGAAGCTGCAACCCATAATGAGGTCCTGGTTATGGGGGACTTTAACTACCCGGATATTAACTGGGAAACAGAAACCTGTGAAACCCATAAAGGCAACAGGTTTCTGCTAATAACCAAGAAAAATTATCTTTCACAATTGGTGCAGAATCCAACCAGAGGAGCAGCACTTTTAGACCTAATACTATCTAATAGACCTGACAGAATAACAAATCTGCAGGTGATCGGGCATCTAGGAAATAGCGACCACAATATTGTGCGGTTTCACCTGTCTTTCACTAGGGGGACTTGTCAGGGAGTCACAAAAACATTGAACTTTAGGAAGGCAAAGTTTGAACAGCTTAGAGATGCCCTTAATCTGGTAGACTGGGACAATATCCTCAGAAATGAGAATACAGATAATAAATGGGAAATGTTTAAGAACATCCTAAATAGGCAGTGTAAGCGGTTTATACCTTGTGGGAATAAAAGGACTAGAAATAGGAAAAACCCAATGTGGCTAAACAAAGAAGTAAGACAGGCAATTAACAGTAAAAAGAAAGCATTTGCACTACTAAAGCAGGATGGCACCATTGAAGCTCTAAAAAACTATAGGGAGAAAAATACTTTATCTAAAAAACTAATTAAAGCTGCCAAAAAGGAAACAGAGAAGCACATTGCTAAGGAGAGTAAAACTAATCCCAAACTGTTCTTCAACTATATCAATAGTAAAAGAATAAAAACTGAAAATGTAGGCCCCTTAAAAAATAGTGAGGAAAGAATGGTTGTAGATGACGAGGAAAAAGCTAACATATTAAACACCTTCTTCTCCACGGTATTCACGGTGGAAAATGAAATGCTAGGTGAAATCCCAAGAAACAATGAAAACCCTATATTAAGGGTCACCAATCTAACCCAAGAAGAGGTGCGAAACCGGCTAAATAAGATTAAAATAGAAAAATCTCCGGGTCCGGATGGCATACACCCACGAGTACTAAGAGAACTAAGTAATGTAATAGATAAACCATTATTTCTTATTTTTAGTGACTCTATAGCGACAGGGTCTGTTCCGCAGGACTGGCGCATAGCAAATGTGGTGCCAATATTCAAAAAGGGCTCTAAAAGTGAACCTGGAAATTATAGGCCAGTAAGTCTAACCTCTATTGTTGGTAAAATATTTGAAGGGTTTCTGAGGGATGTTATTCTGGATTATCTCAATGAGAATAACTGTTTAACTCCATATCAGCATGGGTTTATGAGAAATCGCTCCTGTCAAACCAATCTAATCAGTTTTTATGAAGAGGTAAGCTATAGACTGGACCACGGTGAGTCATTGGACGTGGTATATCTCGATTTTTCCAAAGCGTTTGATACCGTGCCGCACAAGAGGTTGGTACACAAAATGAGAATGCTTGGTCTGGGGGAAAATGTGTGTAAATGGGTTAGTAACTGGCTTAGTGATAGAAAGCAGAGGGTGGTTATAAATGGTATAGTCTCTAACTGGGTCGCTGTGACCAGTGGGGTACCGCAGGGGTCAGTATTGGGACCTGTTCTCTTCAACATATTCATTAATGATCTGGTAGAAGGTTTACACAGTAAAATATCGATATTTGCAGATGATACAAAACTATGTAAAGCAGTTAATACAAGAGAAGATAGTATTCTGCTACAGATGGATCTGGATAAGTTGGAAACTTGGGCTGAAAGGTGGCAGATGAGGTTTAACAATGATAAATGTAAGGTTATACACATGGGAAGAGGGAATCAATATCACCATTACACACTGAACGGGAAACCACTGGGTAAATCTGACAGGGAGAAGGACTTGGGGATCCTAGTTAATGATAAACTTACCTGGAGCAGCCAGTGCCAGGCAGCAGCTGCCAAGGCAAACAGGATCATGGGGTGCATTAAAAGAGGTCTGGATACACATGATGAGAGCATTATACTGCCTCTGTACAAATCCCTAGTTAGACCGCACATGGAGTACTGTGTCCAGTTTTGGGCACCGGTGCTCAGGAAGGATATAATGGAACTAGAGAGAGTACAAAGGAGGGCAACAAAATTAATAAAGGGGATGGGAGAACTACAATACCCAGATAGATTAGCGAAATTAGGATTATTTAGTCTAGAAAAAAGACGACTGAGGGGCGATCTAATAACCATGTATAAGTATATAAGGGGACAATACAAATATCTCGCTGAGGATCTGTTTATACCAAGGAAGGTGACTGGCACAAGGGGGCATTCTTTGCGTCTGGAGGAGAGAAGGTTTTTCCACCAACATAGAAGAGGATTCTTTACTGTTAGGGCAGTGAGAATCTGGAATTGCTTGCCTGAGGAGGTGGTGATGGCGAACTCAGTCGAGGGGTTCAAGAGAGGCCTGGATGTCTTCCTGGAGCAGAACAATATTGTATCATACAATTATTAGGTTCTGTAGAAGGACGTAGATCTGGGTATTTATTATGATGGAATATAGGCTGAACTGGATGGACAAATGTCTTTTTTCGGCCTTACTAACTATGTTACTATGTTACTATGTTACTAAGATCGGCTGTGCCAGTTGCTTCAGGTAAACACCGTATGCGAATATAATTGCAATGGTTTAGATTCTAGAGGTCTTCTATCATACCACATAATGAGTCAATCTATAGACTGGTGTTCTATTATTTGACTTTGCACCTTTTGTTCTGCGGCAGATGAAGATTCCAACTGGGTCACTCTATCAGCAACTTCTGAGATTGACGCATTCAGGCCATGTATCTCAAACCTATATAATATAACCTTCAATATCTGTTTTGGTCAGAATATTCCCCATTTGTGAATAGATATTTTTTATTTTTTATTTCTTCCATCATCAATGCCAAATGCTGAGATGATGTCACCGCAGGGGCATTAGCAGAATTTGGTGAAGGTATAGAGGAGGTGTTGGAGTGGGTGTACCTTCTTCTGTTGTCTCCTAGCATATTTTCTCTGGAGAGATCTGGAACGCTCGCCAGGGCCTAGGGGTACTCGGTATTGAGTCCGTTACTTAAAGGGGATGTCACAGTGGCTGTGAACCGGTCTGTGGCCCTGGGTGCCCAAGTAAAAGGGAAAGACTTTAAAGGGTTTAAAGGGATCTGTGAAATAAAGTTTGTTTGTGACGCCACCTGTGGTATTCGGTCAGAGGAGACCGACGCTGCTTAAATGGGTCCTCTGGGGTGGTGTTATGCCAGCTGAGATGGTAGGGCTTCCCACAGGTGAAGCTGGGTCCCCATGGCTCTCAGTGTGTAGGTGGATATGGTGGGTAGTGCAGAAAGAAACGGAGGACACAGGTTTGCAGTCTCTTTACCTGGTTTACTGAAGACTTCAGGCAGCCACAGTTCAGGGCCCAAGACCATATGTACAGGCAGGGTCCGGCCAACTTGGAAGTGAGTTCAGAGTCCTCCTTACCAGGTGGAGTTAGAAGCCTTCCTACTAGTGTGGTGGTGTTGTAGTCCCTTGCTGCCTTAGGCCTCACACAAGGTCCTCACGTGTTCTCTGTCCCCCTTTAGGTAGGATAATACCTGTATGACAGGTAACTCGAGCCTTTTTACAGGATCTCTATCATGACCCAGGCTCTATGCATTACTGTGTCTTAAAGTGTAAGGTGGACAGGTGACTTGCAATCAGCTGTCCCGCTGGCTTCTGCTGTGAGAGGTAGAATACTGCACAACCTCGGTCTTCCAGCTACTGGTTTCAGGCACTCTGCAGGGAGGTAGCTCAGTCGAAGCTATTCTCCCCAGGTCTCACTCTCCTGTGCTTCGTTCTCTTACACGTTCAGTACAATTTGTTCTTCTTTCTGTGTTATCTCTGTCCAGGAGCTGCAGCACCTTCGGGCTGCATAGCCCCTCAGTCCTTTATCTCTCTTCTCTGTCTGCCAGAAGCTGCAGACTCCCACGTCTACTCAGCTGCACTCCTTTCGTACCAAATCCGCCTAAGCTGATGTTCCTCTACAAGCTCCCTTCTGGCAATCTCTCTCCAGCCCCCTTTAAGATGGAGCTTAGTCTTAGCACATCTTTCCACTTCACTGTCCTCTCACAATCTGACTGACTTTCCCTTCAGAATATGTATATATAGGGGAGCCACCCACAAGCTGGGTCAGGGCTCCCCCCTGTTAAATCCAGTATTCTCAGACTGAGAAAAGAAGAACAATAATAACATTTTATTATAGACATACAAAAACATTTTTCTAATGCTTGTAAACAGGTATAAACAGTGGCTTCTCTTTATGGGAGGTAATTAATTCTTCGAATGTTGCAGGAACATAATAAAAATAACTTTTCAAAAATAATAAACTTTACTATAATATACTATGAAACAGCTATTACCCTTTACGTGTATACTATCTTTAAGATTTCCTTTAATCAAAGTGCAAAACTTCAGCTTTATTTTCATTTTACCAACTATCACTCTAATTCTCAACACTATCTGCATACTTTATCTATCAAACATATACTAGATTAGAGAACTCTGAATCCTTTTAACTGGACTAAACATCATCACTATCTTAAAGTGCAACCTATTTAACATTCTATACTGAGGTAGTATCTTTAAAGGTGCAATCATTATTTAAATCAATTAATAATAACATCTGAATAGCAGCAACAATGCGGGGACCCGTTTGTAAACCCCCAATGTAGTTCTTGGGCGGGATACAAGGCGTGACATCCAGACCTCGCCTTCAGCACGCCAAACGGGTTTTTCTTCAGGTCTCTGTAAAACAAATCAACTTTCAAGGTAACATTAGCAACTGTTTCATTAAAGATTCCTTGTAAAAACAATAGGAAGCACCTAAGTAGGTGCCAACTATATATAGGAAAGTTTTAATCATGTCTAGTTCATGATTCTATAGTTCTGTTAAACTTGAACAACAGAAATATAACCAACCAGGTTAACTTTTAACTCTTTAGTCACATTACTCTTCTCATTTACTTTCGCTGTTTCCAGGGCTGTTACTGGCGCTGACTACTTCCTGGCCTGGAAAGATCATGGGCCAACGTCACTCCTGGTAACACATAAAGGTCATGGCTTGTATATTGGTGTACTGTCAGATCATGTCCTGAGATAGGGGTCTGTGTGGCGTGTGTACATGCAGAGCCCCAGAGACCTGGTCATTGCAGTAGTATCGCTCTGCCACTAAGGGGAGTGATGGTACATCTGATGGCACTAAAGGAGTTCATCTGACCAGGTATCACCAGCACACATTACACTTCACACTCCGGCCACTAGGGGGAGCAAAAGGTTTTATTTACTAGGCCACTCCTCACACTGGTAAATCTAGGGGTTGGATAGGAAGTTAGTCAGAAGCTGACTGGGTTTTGTCCAGGCAACATCCCGTGGCAGGGCATGTTGCAGGGAAGATTCAGGGGGGTCTCTGTCAGGCGTGGGAACCTGGCAGGTACCTAGCGACTAGAACAGAACATTACGGAACGGCGCCTGCACACCCCGCGTCGGTATCCTAGGAAAGAGACACGAAGCGAAGGATATTGTGGACAGTGAGAAATTAGATCAAGCACAAAGGAGAGCCAGTAGGAGCCATGCCCGGAGAATGGCAACATCCTACTGAGGCATGTAGCCGGTCGCCGGAACACCGAGGAAGTAACTGACTCTATGCCTTACTTCAAACTCCGCAGGACAGTTAATTATAGGTTGGCTGTCTACCTTACATCACCTAAGCAGACATAGGGGGCAACGCGTGGAGAGGGGCGTCTCTAGGGTCCCGGAAGAACTCTGAGCCTTCCTGTCAAACGGGTGCGTCCTAGCCATAACAAACCTGGGGGACGGAGAACTAGAAAGAACTGGAACAAACTAGAAAGAATGAGAATAGAAGTTGTGAGTACTATCCCAAATGCTCAGCAGGGAAGCACTATAACACGCAGGCGCTAGTGGTAGGCAACGATTTCCACCAGCAAAGGGAACTCTGGATGTGCCTTCGGACCCACCGGTCTCAGACAGCCCTGTTAACAGTGCTCTGGATTGAGGATCCTGAAGCCTTCAGTAAAGAGGTAAAGAGACTGCAACCCTGTGTCCTCGTTATTGACTGCACCTCACACCATCACCATCCACCTTACTTGGAAGCCCTGGGGATATACTTCACCTGTGGGAAGGTATATCATCTAGCTGCCATCACATCACCCCAGTGGACCCTAAGCAGCGTCGGTCGCCCTGACCGAACACCACAGGTGGCGTCACGAAACCTTGACAAACTACCATCACCCCTTTTATTGGACACCCCTTAGCAGGGTCACGGACCAGGTCCAGCCACCGTGACAACCCCAGAACTGAGACAGAGAGAACCGGTACCGAGTAACCGGTGGCCCTGTGTCTGGGGGCTCTCCATAGACACAGTAACTGGAGCGGTAGCCACTGCAGTTTCAGTAGTTGTCATTGTGCAAACTGTTGTTTTGGTGATGGCTTTAGGGTCTGGTGTCATAGTTGAAGTAGTAGCTACGACTAGGGTTGAGCGAAACGGATCGTTCATTTTCATAAGTCGCCGATAGGGTTGAGCGAAACGGGTCGAGATTTTTCAAAAGTCGCCGACTTTTGGCAAGGTCGGGTTTCATGAAACCCGACCCGACCCCAGTGTGGGGTCGGCCATGAAGTCGGCGATCTTTTGAATCTGGAATCGGAATTCCGATACCGATTCCCGATATGTTTAAGATATCGGGAATTGGTATCGGAATTCAGATTAAAGTGTAAAATAAAGAATTAACATAAAAAATATCGCAATACTTACCCTCTGATGCGCCCTGGTACTAACCGGCAGTCTTCCTTCCTTAGAATCAGCCTTCCAGGACCTGGCGGTGACGTCGCGGCTTGTGATTGGCCGCGCGGCCGCCCATGTGACCGCTCGCGCGACCAATCAGAAGCCGTGACGTCACCGAAGGTCCTTCAAGCACTGATTCTTAGGAAGGAAGGCTGTCGGAAGGAAGCAGGGCGCTTCCGAGGGTGAGTATATTCCTATTAGGTATATACTCACCCTCGGAAGCGCCCTGCTTCCTTCCGACAGCCTTCCTTCCTAAGAATCAGCGTTTGAAGGACCTTCGGTGACGTCACGGCTTCTGATTGGTCGCGCGAGCGGTCACATGGGCGGCCGCGCGGCCAATCACAAGCCGCGACGTCACCGCGACGTCACCGCCAGGTCCTGGAAGGCTGATTCTAAGGAAGGAAGACTGCCGGTTAGTACCAGGGCGCGTCAGAGGGTAAGTATTGCGATATTTTTTATTTTAATTCTTTATTTTACACTAAAATATGGATCGCAAGGCCTGAAGGAGAGTTTCCGCTCCTTCAGACCCTGGGAACCATGGAAACCCAATGCACTGCATTGGGTTTCGAGTTTCGGACGACCCCGACCCCGACTTTTTTATAGGATCGGCCGATTTCACTTGACCCGACTTTTGAAAAAGTCGGGTTTTGTGAAACCCGACCCGATCCTATAAAAGTAAAGGTCGCTCATCCCTAGTCGCCGACTTTTGGCAAAGTCGGGTTTCATGAAACCCGACCCAATCCCTGTATGGGGTCGGCCACGCGGTCGGCGACTTTCGCGCCAAAGTCGCGTTTCAATGACGCGAAAAGCGCCATTTCTAAGCCAATGAAGGTGGACGCAGAGTGTGGGCAGCGTGATGACATAGATCCTGGTCCCCACCATCTTAGAGAAGGGCATTGCAGTGATTGGCTTGCTTTCTGCGGCGTCACAGGGGCTATAAAGGGGCATGCACGCCGACCGCCATCTTACGGCTGCGGATCTGAGTATAGGGAGAGGTTTCTGCCGCTTCGTCAGAAGAGGGATAGCGTTAGGCAGGGTACATTAACCCCCAAACCGCTTGTGCAGTAGCGATTTCCACTGTCTAACACCACCTTTTGTTTGCAGGGACAGTGGAGGCTACATTTTTTTTCCTCAGCGCTGTAGCTCATTGGGCTGCCCTAGAAGGCTCCCTGATAGCTGCATTGCTGTTTGTACGCCACTGTGCAAACCAACTGCTTTTTTTCAAAGCAAAAATCCTGTTGCTCCTTCCTTTCTGCACAGCTATCTTGTTTGTTTGTCCACACTTTTGACTTTCTTGTGCAGCAGTCCACTCCTTGTTATTGCTGCCTGCCATACTTTGCTGAGATTACTGCAGGGAGATAGTAATTGTAGTACAGTCCCTTTTTTTGTTTTCGTTATATCTCTTCAAGCCACTTTCTGCCACAGAAAATAAACTCTAATACAGTGGCCCAGATTTATTCACTAGTCTCCCTGAAGAAAAAAAAAAAAGGGTGCAGATTAAAATTGGCAAATCTGCATCAGTGGCAGTCCTGTGTGTGGCATCTGTGTCTCATTTTCTGGCACAGAAAACATACAGTCTAACACTGGGCCTGATTTCTTGACAATTTTCCCACAATAAAGTTAAAAAAAGTGGGAGATTAAGATTGGCATTTCTGCCTCAGTGTCAGTCCCGTGTTTGCCATCTGTCTCTCATTTTGTGCCCCATAAAACCTAGTGTGTAACACTGGGCCATATTTTTTGACAATTCTCCCAGGAAAAAAAAATAGTGGGAGATTAAGATTGGCCATTCTGCCTCAGTGCCAGTGCTGTGTGTGGCATCTGTCTCTAATTTTGTGCCACAGAAAACCTAATGTGTAACACTGGGCCAGATTTTTTGACAATTCTCCCACAATAAAGTTAAAAAAGTGGGAGATTAATATTGGCATTTCTGCCTCAGTGCCAGTCCTGTGTGTGGCATCTGTCTCTCATTTTGTGCCACAGAAAACATACAGTCTAACAGTGGGCCTGATTTCTTGCCAATTCTCCCATAAATAAAAAAAAAATAGTGGGAGATTAAGATTGGCAATTCTGCCTCAGTGCCAGTGCTGTGTGTGGCATCTGTCTCTAATTTTGTGCCACAGAAAACCTAATGTGTAACACTGGGCCAGATTTTTTGACAATTCTCCCAGAAAAAAAAAATTGTGAGAGATTAAGATTGGCAATTCTACCTCAGTGCCAGTCCTGTTTGTGGCATCTGTCTTTCATTTTATGCCACAGAACATATACTGTATAAGAGTGGCCCACATTTCTTCAATATTCTCCCAGAAAAAATGAAAAAGGGGAGATTTTTATTGGTAGTGTCTGCATCTGCGTCAGTCCTGTTAGTGGCATATCTGTCTGCCACTGAAGCTGTGTACTGTTATACATTGGGCCTGATTTTCCCTGCAGTCTCACCCACCTATAAAGGGATATATAAATCCAACAGAAGTTTAAGTTTACCTTATAACTGGTTTTACAGTAACAAATACCGTTAGTTTGGTTACGTTTTTCAAACAATGAGGAAGTCTGGTGGAAGAGGTCGTGGCTGTGGGCGGTCATTGCCAGCTGGTAATGATGGTAGTGGTGGTGGAGCATCAGGTGGTCGTGGGAAAAGCAATATAGCACCTAAGTTTCGAGTTGTTGAGCCAGCTTCGTCGTCTGGCTACACAAGGCCTCGAACGCTCCCGTTTCTGGGAGTAGGAAAACCACTTTTTAAAGCCGGAGCAGCAAGAACAAGTTTTGGCTTTCCTTGCTGACTCAGCCTCTAGCTCTTTCGCCTCCTCTTCTGAAAATGCTAAATGTAAAAGCAGCGCGTCATTAGTGGATGTTCACGGTCAGGGACAAGTCGCTTCCTTGTCTTCTTCACCAAGAACAACAGAGAAGGATGCGTCAGGCGACACAACAGGTTACTCCATGGAGCTCTTTACACATACCGTTCCTGGGTTAGAAAGTAAAATAGTTAACAGGCCATGCCCTTACAAGTTGAATCGGACATGGAGTGCACAGATGCACAGCCACAGCCAGATTACTATGCTGTTCCTTTGACTCAGACCAGAACATTGCCCTCGCAGTGTACTGATCCAGAATCAGACCCTGATGAGACTAAGGTGCCCCGTCGCGAACGCTATACCACCGGCTTACATGGTGACACAGATGAAGTTGCACACGAGATAGAAGAGGAGGTCATAGATGACCCAGTTGTTGACCCCGATTGGCAGCCATTGGGGTACAGGGTGCAGGCGGCAGTAGATCTGAAGCGGAGGAGGAGGAGCCGCAGCAGGCATCAACATCGCAACAGGTTCCATCTGCCGGGCCCGTATCTGGCCAAAAACGCGTGGCAAAACCAAAACCAGTTGTAGGACAGCGTGGCCATCCGGTTAAAGAAGCGCAGTCTGCAATGCCTGAAAAGGTATCCGATAGTAGAAAGAGTGCAGTCTGGCATTTTTTTAAACAACATCCAAATGATCAGCACAAAGTCATCTGTCAAAAATGTTCAACTATCTTAAGCAGAGGTCAGAATCTTAAAAGTCTAAATACAAGTTGCATTCGTAGACATTCAACCACCATGCATTTGCAAGCCTGGACTAACTACCAAACGTCCCTTAAGGTTGTAGCACCCTCGGCCAATGAAGCTAGTCAGCAACGCTACATCCCTTCCCTCACTGTAAGCCCACCATTTCCCGCACCACCTGCAGTAAATGTGCAGGTTTCGTCGCCAGGCCAACGCAGTCAGGGAATCAACAGGTTCATGGTAGGAAACACTGCATGTAGGGCACCAGCAAGAATACTATCTCCAACCCTCTCTCAGTCTGCCATGTCCACCGGCACCCCCGCTAATTCCAAGATCTGCAGCTCTCCAGTCCAGCACACCCTACATGAGACTCTCGTTAGGAAAAAGAAGTACTTATCCTCGCATCCGCGTACACAGGGTTTGAACACCCACATTGCTAGACTAATCTCGTTAGAGATGATGCCCTACCGGTTAGTTGAAAGCGAAGCTTTCAAAGTCCTGATGGACTACTCTGTACCACGCTACGAGCTACCCAGTCAACACTTCTTTTCGAGAAAAGCCATCCCAGCCCTCCACCAGCATGTAAAAGACCGCATCGTCCATGCACTCAGGCAATCTGTGAGTACAAAGGTGCACCTGACAACAGATGCATGGACCAGTAGGCATTGCCAGGGACGTTACGTGTCCATCACGGCACACGGGGTTAATGTGGTGGATGCCGGGTCCACAGGGGACAGCAATATTTGGACAGTTCTGCCTAGCCCACGTTCTAGGAAACAGTTGGCTGTAGGCGTTCGCCCCCCCTCCTCCTCCTCCTCGTCCTCCTGCAGAAGCGAGAGCTCGTCCACAGACCACAGTCGCACGACCACTCCATCCGCAGCTGCCACTGTTTTACACGAGGTGTACCATTATGGGACAGCTAGTGGCAAGCGTCAGCAGACTGTATTGGCAATGAAGTGTTTGGGCGACAACAGACACACCACGGAAGTTCTGTCCGAGTTCTTGCAGAAACAAACTCAGTCATGGCTGGGCACTGTACATCTTGAGGCAGGCAAGGTAGTGAGTAATAACGGAAGGAGATTTATGGCTGTCATAGCCCTTTCACAACTGAAACACATTCCTTGCCTGGCTCACACCTTAAACCTGGTGGTGCAGTGCTTCCTGAAAAGTTATCCGGGGTTACCCGACCTGCTCCACAAAGTGTGCAGACTTTGCTCGCATATCCGCCATTCGCCCGTGCACTCCAGCCGTATGCAGAACCATCAGCGGTCTTTGAACCTTTCCCCAGCATCGCCTAATCATAGACGTTGCATCAAGGTGGAACTCCACACTGCACATGCTTCAGAGACTGTGCAAACAGAGGCGTGCTGTTATGTATTTGTGGGATGATACACATACACGGGCAGGCAGTTGGATGGCAGACATGGAGTTGTCAGGTGTGCAGTGGTCGAAGGTACAAGACCTGTGTCAAGTCCTTCAGTGTTTTGAGGAACGCACACGGCTGGTTAGTGCAGACAATGCCATAATAAGCATGAGCATCCCCCTAATGCGTCTGCTGATGCAAAGTTTGACTCACATAAAGGAGCAGGCGTCTGCAGCCGAGGAAGAGGGAAGCCTTGATGACAGTCAGCCATTTTCTGGTCAGGGCAGTCTACAGGACGAGGTAGCGGGCGAAGAGGAGGAGGACGAGGAGGATGATGGGGATGAGTATTTTTTGAATGAGGAAGCTTCTCCAGGGCCAATAGAAACTGGTGGCATTGCAAGGCCGGGTTCAGGCTTTTTGAAGGAGACAAGTGACGTAGATTTGCCTGAAACTGCCCCTCAACCCAGCACAAGCGCAGATTTGACAACAGGAACTTTGGCCCACATGGCGGATTATGCCTTAGGTATCCTCAAAAGGGACCCACGCATTATTAAAATGATGACCGATGACGATTACTGGTTGGCCTGCCTCCTTGATCCTCGCTATAAAGGCAAATTGCAAAATATCATGCCACATGAGAACCTCGAACAAATATTAGCAACCCAACAAGCAACTCTTGTAGACCGTTTGATTCAGGCATTCCCAGCACACAGCGCTGGTGATGGTTCTCACACAAGCTCCAGGGGGCAACAGGGCAGAGGTGTTAGAGGTGCACAAATCAGAAGTGGCGTTGGATAGAGGGGTTTTCTGACCAGGTTGTGGAGTGACTTCGCAATTACCGCAGACAGAACAGGTACTGCAGCATCAATTCAAAGAGACAGGAGACAACATTTGTCCAGTATGGTTACTAACTATTTTTCATCCCTTATCGATGTTCTACCTCAACCGTCATTCCCATTTGATTACTTGGCATCCAAAATAGACACCTGGCCTGAATTGGCAGAATATGCATTGCAGGAGCTTGCTTGCCCAGCAGCTAGTGTGCTATCAGAAAGAGTATTCAGTGCTGCTGGTTCAATATTGACCGAAAAAAGGACTCGTCTGGCTACCCAAAATGTTGATGATCTAACCTTCATTAAAATGAACCACTCATGGATTTCAAATTATTTTGCCCCACCTTTCCCGGCTGACACCTAGCTTTCCTATAAAAAGGTCTTGCTTGTGGACTGGTCTTACTGACTATTCCAATCTCTTCATTTACCACAGCTGTTTGTCCAGCATACGACATGTTTACACCTCCCTGAATGGGCTAACTCCCCTGTGGGAATATAGCTCATCAGGGATCTCTGCTTTGGCCCAAGCAGGTGGCTATGGAGTCACAACGAACAATAGCAGGCTAGCGAGTTCCACACAGGTATGTGTCAGGTGTATTTATTGTACACATTTGCCGTACAATGTTACACGTGCCAAACATGAAATAAAATGTCTAAGGCCGTCTGGCCACTAACTAACAACAAGATACTAACTGCAAAATAAACCTATACAACAAGAAAGAAGTTTGTGCAACCTTACTGTGTCAGCTCCCAGACCAGCAGATGAGAGACTGAGATCCCAGCAGTTTCTTGATTATATCAGCTGAAGCAAAAGCTGGATCGTATGTGTGGAAGGGAAGCACCAGAGCTTTCAGGCTGATCACTAAAGAAACCAGGACCGGATTACAGAGAAATAAACAGCTTCACAATCAATACCGTGATACATATGAAATGAAACGGGGAGAAACATATCTGTTTTCTAGTACTTCTCCCCTTGGCACCTCACATACCCCCTTCCTTTGTTCGAGCCTGTAGGGTCGGACACGATGAGTCACTAAGCAGTGTGTTCTGGATAACGCATCTGCATTCCCGTGCGCTGCGCCTGCCCTGTGCTCAACGGAAAAGTTAAAAGGTTGTAATGCCAAGAACCAGCGTGTCACCCTCGCATTGCCCTCTTTTGCGCGGGACATCCATGTTAGGGGTGAATGGTCCGTTACTAGCCTAAATTGGCGACCTAGTAAATAATAGCGTAAGGTGAATAGGGCCCATTTCACAGCCAGGGCTTCGCGCTCAACCACGCTATAATTCTTTTCTGCCCTGGTAAGCTTTCTGCTTAGATAGCTTACTGGGTGTTCCTCGCCATTCACTTCCTGTGACAACACTGCACCGAGGCTGACACCAGAGGCGTCCGTTTGGACAATAAACTCCCGTTTAAAGTCAGGGGCAACCAACACTGGTTGGTCACAGAGGACCGTTTTCAAATACTGAAAGGCCTTCTCTGCTTCTGCGTTCCACTTTATTGTGATAGATTTTGAGCCCTTGGTAAGCTCTGTGAGAGGGGCCGCGATGGTGGCAAAATTTTTAATGAAGCGCCTATAATAGCCAACGATCCCTAAAAAGGCTCCGACCTGTTTTTTGTTGACCGGTCGTGGCCAATTCTGAATAGCGTCCACTTTATTGGTCTGTGGCTTTACGACTCCTCGCCCTATGCTATATCCCAGATAGCGAGCCTCTTCCAATCCCAAGGTACATTTCTTAGGATTGGCAGTTAACCCAGCAGTTTTTATCGAGTCTAAGACGGCTTGTACTTTTGACAAATGTGTGTCCCAGTCATCACTAAAGACAATGATATCGTCCAAGTATGCGGACGCATACCGGACGTGGGGTTTAAGGACAATATCTATTAGACGTTGGAAGGTGGCTGCAGCACCATGCAACCCAAATGGCATATCACGGTACTGGAACAGTCCCTGGGGCGTTACAAAGGCCGTTTTCTCTTTGGCTGAATCCGTGAGGGGAATCTGCCAATAACCTTTTGTTAAGTCGATAGTAGATATGTACCTGGCCGAACCCAGTCTCTCTATAAGTTCATCAACTCTCGGCATCGGGTAGGCATCAAATTTTGATACCTCATTTCATTTCCGAAAATCATTACAAAACCTAATAGTCCCATCGGGTTTGGGCACTAGCACGATTGGGCTAGCCCAATCACTCCGGGACTCTTCAATGACTCCAAGTTCTAACATTTTCTCGACTTCCTGGGCAATGGCTTGTCTCCTAGCCTCCGGAATTCGATATGGTTTTAGTCGTACACGGACCTGTGGATCAGTAACAATGTCGTGTTTAATTAAGTGAGTACGACCAGGAAGCTCTGAAAAAACCTCTGCGTTTTTCTGTATAAATTCCTTAGTCTCTCGTTTCTGACTTTCGGATAGTGTCTCTGCAATACCCACCTCTGGCAGTGCTACCTGGGGGTCATTTACCACAGATGGGGGTGCCCTACGAGGTCCATCATTAAGGGTGGCTTTTGTCATTAGACTCTCTCTATCCCGCCAGGCCTTAAGCAAGTTTATGTGGTAGATTTGTTCGGTTTTCCTCTTGTCTGGTTGATATATCTTATAATTCACTTCACCTATTCTCTCCAACACCTCGTATGGGCCCTGCCACTTCGCAAGAAATTTATTTTCTACAGTGGGTACTAATACTAACACCCTGTCTCCGGGTTGAAAGACTCGTGTTTTAGCCGCTCGGTCATATACCGTGCTTTGGGCCTGTTGCGCACGTTCTAAACATTCTTTAACTATTGGAATGACCGCCTCAATTCTATCTTGCATAAGCATTACGTGTTCAATTACACTGCGATAAGGAGTCACCTCTTGTTCCCAAGTCTCTTTAGCAATATCTAACAGGCCTCTAGGACATCGCCCGTAAACTAACTCAAAAGGCGAAAAGCCTGTGGAGGATTGGGGTACTTCCCGTATAGCGAACAGGAGATATGGTAGGAGAGCATCCCAATCCCTCCCGTCCTTATCTACCACCCTTTTCAACATTCCCTTCAGGGTTTTATTAAATCGCTCCACCAACCCGTCAGTCTGAGGGTGATATACTGAAGTACGCAAGTGGGAGATTTTTAGTAGGTTACACAAGTCCTTAAGTATTCGAGACATAAAGGGGGTTCCCTGATCTGTTAGTATTTCTTTCGGAATGCCGGTGCGAGAAAACATATTAACAAGCTCCTTTGAAATTGCTTTCGCATTGGCATTCCGCAGAGGCACTGCTTCAGGGTAACGAGTGGCATAATCTAGTACTACCAAAATGTACTGATGTCCCCTGGCAGATTTAACTAATGGACCCACTATATCCATTGCTATCCTCTCGAAGGGCACCTCTATTATTGGTAAGGGCACAAGGGGGCTTCTAAAATGTGACATAGGTGTGGTCAATTGACACCTAGGACAGGACTGACAATACCGGGTCACGTCCACCCCTAGACCCGGCCAAAAGAAACGCTGCAGAATACGGTGTTTTGTTTTTTCTCCGGCCAGGTGTCCCCCCAAGGGATGTTTATGTGCCAGTTCCAAAACTACCTGGCGAAAGGACTTGGGCACCACTAGTTGCTCTACCGCCACCCCCCGCACTTTGTCTATATGATACAGCATACCCTGTTGCACAGCTAGGTGTGGGAACTCATTTTGAGCCCCTGGGTACAATGGTCTTCCCTCAGAGACCTTTACATTTTCCCATGCCCTTGCCAGAGTAGGGTCCTGGTGTTGAGCGGTCCCGAACTTACCACGGGCCACCTCAAGACCTGGCATTTCTATAGCCTCCTTTAGTTCACTTGCATCGCCTGCATATACAGCCAGATGTGAGTCTACAGATTCTGGAGTTACCTCTGAGATGGATTCCCCCCCCTCTTGCTGCAATAGCTCAGGCGTTAGCCCCACGGCACCCTCCTCAACTAGAGTGCTCATGCCATTTTTAAGGTTCCACAAGTCCCAAAATAAGGGAAAGTCTCTCCCCAATATTACATAATGTCCCATAGACTTTAGGACTGCCGCTTGATGTCTTTTGGTTCCTACTGGCGTGGCAAGGGTGACCCAGGCAGTGGGGTAGTTTTTTATATCGACATGGATGCAACTAATGCCCAGGGTTGAGTTCGTTAGGGCTCTAGGGTCCACCAAACTGGCATTTACCAGAGTTACTTGACTGCCGGAATCCAAGACGGCATTCACACTATGGCCGTCGACCTCGAGGCAACACACGTGTCGTTCATTTCCTGTGAGGACCTCTGCAACACAGACTGACTGTACATATAACGAAAGACGTCTCATAGCGTTACAGTCCATTGGCTCTGTAGTCATTGGGCAGTTAGCTGCTACATGGCCAAGCCCGCGACATCGCCAACATTGTATAGGTCCTTGCTTCCTCGCCGGAGACGCCTGATAGGGTCTGCTGAATTGCTGTGAGACTGTACCGCCTCCATAG
Source organism: Ranitomeya imitator (assembly GCF_032444005.1). NCBI lineage: Eukaryota > Metazoa > Chordata > Amphibia > Anura > Dendrobatidae > Ranitomeya > Ranitomeya imitator. Next base: position 667,399,216 of record NC_091286.1, read on the forward strand.
TTCTTTGTGGGTCTGCTACCCTTTATTGCAACGTTCTCTTCTTTTGAAGATGAAGTAGGTCTCGCAGTATTTTCTGGCGATTTCTTGGGAGCCCAGCGAGGTTTTAACGTCCCTTGGAGTAGGCTTTCGGAAGCATTGTAGCGTTCGACCATATTCACCAACTGGTCGGCTGTATATGGGTCACCTTGTCCAACCCATCTCTGTAACTTAGGGGGCAAGGACCGCAGGTACTTGTCTAGAACAACACGTTCCACCATCTCTGCAGATGTCAAAATCTCTGGTTGTAGCCATTTTTTTACTAGATGGATAAGATCATGCATTTGTGAGCGGGCTGGCTGATCTTCCACAAAAGTCCATAAATGTACCCTCTGTGCTCGTACATATGTGTTTACTCCCAGCCTTGCCAGGATTTCGCTTTTTAATTTGGTATAGTCCATAGCATCCACTCCACTTAAATCGTAATAGGCCTTTTGTGGATCTCCACTCAGAAATGGCGCAACCACTTCAGCCCACATGTCCACCGGTAAATGCTCACGTTCTGCAATACGTTCAAATACGGTGAGATACGCTTCTACATCATCGTCAGCAGTCATTTTAAGCAGGGTTTTTTGTACGGCTTTCCGTGCACCAGCAACACTTTGTGCATGATCCCTCTCATCTCGGGGCTGCCGAATCAAAGCCTGCTTTATTGCATTCAACTGCTCTTGCTGAATCTGGTTTTGCTGGTCCAGGGCTTGCTGGAAGTAAGTATTGGTCTGCTGTTGTTGCACATTTGCCTGCAATAACTGTTTCACTAGTTCCTCCATATTACTGGACTCTTGGCTCTTCAAAAGCACATGAGCTTTCAGCCAGGACATACACAGAGCACTTTATCTGCAGTCACAGTCCAACAGCCACTATGCCCGCATTCTCAAAACCATTTGTGGGAATATAGCTCATCAGGGATCTCTGCTTTGGCCCAAGCAGGTGGCTATGGAGTCACAACGAACAATAGCAGGCTAGCGAGTTCCACACAGGTATGTGTCAGGTGTATTTATTGTACACATCTGCCGTACAATGTTACACGTGCCAAACATGAAATAAAATGTCTAAGGCCGTCTGGCCACTAACTAACAACAAGATACTAACTGCAAAATAAACCTATACAACAAGAAAGAAGTTTGTGCAACCTTACTGTGTCAGCTCCCAGACCAGCAGATGAGAGACTGAGATCCCAGCAGTTCCTTGATTATATCAGCTGAAGCAAAAGCTGGATCGTATGTGTGGAAGGGAAGCACCAGAGCTTTCAGGCTGATCACTAAAGAAACCAGGACCGGATTACAGAGAAATAAACAGCTTCACAATCAATACCGTGATACATATGAAATGAAACGGGGAGAAACATATCTGTTTTCTAGTACTTCTCCCCTTGGCACCTCACACCCCCCACAGGGCCTTGGTCTCGCCACTTGGCGCAAGCACCCGTGAGAGTGCCATTTGTCTGAAGAGGTGGATGTGCCCGCTTTTGGTCGACGGCACTGCCACTGGGTCCCTCATAGTACAATAAAGTGTCTCTGGCGGTGGTGGCACGCACCCAACGTCAGACACACCACTGTAACATGACAGGCCCTGGGCCTGTACCGCCGGCCACAAGAGAGTTCCCCCCCCAGCTCAAACAGTGCTCTACCACTTGCAAAATTATCTCTCACAGCTCCACCAATGATTAGTCTATGAGCTGACATCCTTCAATGCCTGGCACTGACAATACCAATTTGTTGACATGTATGATGCTAGTTAAAATAGTCAGGGTCAGTGTCCTATATTGACACCAGTAAATACTTAGCACCAAATTACTATGTCTGAAACTCAGCAGAGGAGCCCACCCCTGTACCTAAGTATGCCACCCTTTTTTTTTTGGTTTTGTTGTTTTGCGAGACATTAACATCTATTTATTTTTTGGGAGTACTAACTGTGTCAGACACTCCTTACAATCGTCCTCCGCTGACCACACCAATGCTGCCTGTGTACCCCTGCCACATAATCGAAGGTGCTTTGAGCCTATTTTTTTAATTTTAGGCCTACTATGTGTGTCTGCGGTCCCTCCTTCAAATTGTCCTCCGCTGACCACACCAATGCCGCCTGTGTACCCCTGCAAGATAATTCAAACTGCATTGAGCCTAATTTTTTTTTATTTTAGGCCTTCTAAGTCTGTCTGCGGTCCCTCCTTCCATTTGTCATCCGCTGAGCACAACAATGCCGACCGTGTTCCCATGTAACCTTTTTTTCAAACTGCAGTGAGCTAACTTTGTGGTGTAAGGCCTACTAGCAGTGTCTGTCTGTGCCACTTAATACAGCTGTCCTCTAAAAAAAATGTCTGTTTTCAGCCTGTCAGAATTATAAAACTGCATTGGGGCCACACGTTTCGTTGTGGTCTACAAACTGAGTCTTCCGCTACAAGGTGTTCTCTATGTTGCCTCTCCCTCACTTCTATCTTGAAGCTCTTGTTAAGTAGTTGTTGAAACAACACTGCATTAGGCCTACAAGTGGGGTCTGGGTTGTAGAGACGGTGTCTGCCGCTGCAAGGTGTTCTCCAGGTTGCCTCTCCCTAGCTTCTATCTTCAAGCTCTCGTTAAGTAGTTGTTGAAACAACACTGCATTAGGCCTACAAGTTGGGTCTGGGTTCTACAAATGGTGTCTTCCGCTCCAAGGTGTTCTCCAGGTTGCCACATAATCGAAGCTGCATAGAGCCTATTTTGTTATTTTAGGCCTAATAAGTCTGTCTGTGGTCCTTCCTTCCAATAGTCCTCCACTAACCACACCAATGCTGCCTGTGTACCCCTGGAACCTATTTAAAAGTGCATAGAGCCTATTTTGTTATTTTAGGCCTACTAAGTCTGTTTGCGGTCCCTCCTTCCAATAGTCCTCGACAGACCACACCAATGCTGCCTGTGTACCCCTGGAACCTATTTAAAAGTGCATAGAGCCTACTTTTTTATTTTAGTCCTACTAAGTCTTTCTGCGGTCCCTCCTTTCAACTGTCCTCCACTGAGCACACCAATGCAGACCGTGTACCCATGGAACCTTGCGTCGAGCCAACTTTGTGGTGTAAGGCCTACTAGCAGTGTCTGGCAGCGCCACTCAATACAGCTGTCCTCTTTAAAAAAATTACCTGCAATTATCAGGTTTTCAGCCTATCGGAATTTTAAAACTGCAGTGGGGCTACTAGTTTGGTTGGGGCCTACTAACAGTGTCTGCCGCTCCAAGGTGTTCTCCTGGTTGCCTTTCCTGAGCTTCTTTCTTCAGGCTCTTGTTAAATAGTTGTTAAATGGAACAACTGCATTTGGCCTACTAGTTGGGTTGGGGCCTACTAACGGTGTCTGCTGCTCCTTGCTGTTCTCCTGGTTTCCTGTCCTGAACTTCCATTTTCAGGCTCTCGTTAAGTAGTTGTTAATATTACACTGCATTTGCCCTACTAGTTGGGTTGGGGCCTACTAACGGTGTATGCAGCTCCGTGCTGTTCTCCTGGTTTCCTGTCCTGAACTTCCATTTTCAGGCTCTCGTTAAGTAGTTGTTAATATTACACTGAATTTGGCCTACTAGTGTGGTTGGGGCCTACTAACTGTGTATGCCGCACCGTGCTGTTCTCCTGGTTTCCTGTCCTGAAATTCCATTTATTTTCAGGCTCTCGTTAAGTAGTTGTTGAAACAACACTGCATTAGGCCTACAAGTTGGGTCTTGGTTGTAGAGACGGTGTCAGCCGCTCCAAGGTGTTCTCCAGGTTGACTCTCGATAGCTTCTATCTTGAAGCTCTTGTTAAGTAGTTGATGAAACAACACTGCATTAGGCCTACAAGTTGGGTCTGGGTTGTAGAGACGGTGTCTGCCGCTCCAAGGTGTTCTCCAGGTTGCCTCTCCCTAGCTTCTATCTTCAAGCTCTCGTTAAGTAGTTGTTGAAACAACACTGCATTAGGCCTACAAGTTGGGTCTGGGTTGTAGAGACGGTGTCTGCCGCTCCAAGGTGTTCTCTAGGTTGCCTCTCCCTAGCTTCTATCTTCAAGCTCTCGTTAAGTAGTTATTGAAACAACATTGCATTAGGCCTACAAGTTGGGTCTGAGTTGTAGAGACGGTGTCTGCCGCTCCAAGGTGTTCTCCAGGTTGACTCTCGATTAGGGTTGAGCGAAACGGATCGTTCATTTTCAAAAGTCGCCGACTTTTGGCAAAGTCGGGATTCATGAAACCCGACCCCTGTGCGGGGTCGGCCATGCGGTACGCGACTTTCGCGCCAAAGTCGCGTTTCAATGACGCGGAAAGCGCCATTTCTCAGCCAATGAAGGTGGACGCAGAGTGTGGGCAGCGTGATGACATAGGTCCTGGTCCCCACCATCTTAGAGAAGGGCATTGCAGTGATTGGCTTGCTGTCTGCGGCGTCACAGGGGCTATAAAGGGGCGTTCCCGCCGACCGCCATCTTACTGCTGCTGATCTGAGCGTAGGGAGAGGTTGCTGCCGCTTCGTCAGAAGCAGGGATAGCGTTAGGCAGGGTCCATTAACCACCAAACCGCTTGTGCTGTAGCGATTTCCACTGTCCAACACCACCTTTGTTTGCAGGGACAGTGGAAGCTACATTTTTTTTTCCTCAGCGCTGTAGCTCATTGGGCTGCCCTAGAAGGCTCCCTGATAGCTGCATTGCTGTGTGTACGCCGCTGTGAAAACCAACTGCTTTTTTCAAAGCACAAATCCTGTTGTTACTTCCTTTCTGCACAGTTATCTTGTTTGTTTGTCCGCACTTTTTATTTCATTTGTGCAGCAGAAAACTCCTTATTGCTGCCTGCCATACCTGGCTGAGATTACTGCAGGGAGATAGTAATTGTAGGACAGTCCCTGTGTTTTTATTTTTTTATTTTTTATTTTTTAATTCTCCCCCCAAAAAAAGCTGTGGGAGATTAAGATTGGCATTTCTGCTCGAGTGCCATCCCTGTGTGTGCCATCTCACATAGTGGGCCATAGAAAGCCTAATTTTTTTTTCTGTTTTTTTTTGTGGGGTTTCTAAATTCTCCCTGAAAAAAAAAAAAAACAGTGGGAGATTAATATTGGCCTTTGGGCTTGTGTGCCAGTCCTGAGCGTGCCATCTCTCTCTCAAACAGTGGGCCATAGAAAGCCTATTTTTTTTTTCATTGGTTGTATAAATTCTCCCTGAAAAAAATAAAAACAGTGGGAGATTAATATTGCCCTTTGGGATTGTGTGCCAGTCCTGAGCGTGCCATCTCTCTGTCAAATAGTGGGCCATAGGAAGCCTATTTATTTTTTTTTCATTGGTTGTATAAATTCTACCTGAAAAAAATAAAAACAGTGGGAGATTAATATTGCCCTTTGGGCTTGTGTGCCAGTCCTGAGCGTGCCATCTCTCTGTGAAATAGTGGGCCATAGAAAGCCTATTTATTTTTTTTCATTGGTTTTATAAATTCTCCCTGAAAAAAAAAATAGTGGGAGATTAATATTGCCTTTGGGCTTGTGTGCCAGTCCTGAGCGTGCCATCTCTCTCTCTCAGATAGTGTGCCATAGAAAGCCTATTTTTTTTTTTTGTTTTATTTGGTTTCTAAATTCTCTCTGAAAAAATCACTTTTTTTAAATTTGTTTTCTAAATTCTTCCTTAAAAAATCATTTTTTTTTGTGTTTCTAAATTCTCCCTGAAAAAAAAAAAAACAGTGGGAGATTAATATTGGCCTTTCTGCTTGTGTGCCAGTCCTGACTTCTGGGTGTGCCATCTCTCTCTCTCAGATAGTGGGCCATAGAAAGCCTATTTGTTTTTTTTTTTGGTTTGGTTTCTAAATTGTCTCTGAAAAAATCACTTTTTTTATTTTGTTTTCTAAATTATTCCTTAAAAAATCATTTTTTTTTTGTGTTTCTAAATTCTCCCTGAAAAAATAAAAAAAAACAGTGGGAGATTAATATTGGCCTTTCTGCTTGTGTGCCAGTCCTGACTCCTGGGTGTGCCATCTCTCTCTCAGATAGTGGGCCATAGAAAGCCCAAATACAAATATTGACATTTGTGCTTGAGTGACAGTCCTGCGTGTGTGGCATCTCTCTCATTTGGTGCCACCAAAAACAGAGTGTGTAACATCGTGCCTGCTTTTCCTTGCGCTGTCACCCACCTGTAAAAGGGGTATCTAAATCATACTGAAGTTATAGCTCACCGTGCAAGTTGTTTGACAGCAACAAATACCGTTAGTTTGGTTACGTTTTTAAAACAATGAGGAAGTCTGGTGGAAGAGGTCGTTGCCGGGGGCGTTCATTGTCAGCTGGTAATGAGGGTAGTGGTAGTGGTGGAGCATCAGGTGGTCGTGGTAAAAAAAATATTGCACCTAAGTCTGGAGCTGTGGAGCCAGGTTCGTCGTCTGGCTACACAAGGCCTCGAATGCTCCCTTTTCTGGGAGTAGGAAAACCGCTTTTAAAGCCGGAGCAGCAAGAGCAAGTTTTGGCTTACCTTGATGACTCAGCCTCTAGCTCTTTTGCCTCCTCTTTTGAAACTGGTAAATGTAAAAGCAGCGCGTCGTTAGTGGATGTTCACGGTCAGGGAAAGTCGCTTCCTTGCAAAAACCACAACAGAGAAGGATGCAGCAGGCGACACAACGGGTTACTCCATGGAGCTCTTTCCACATACCGTCCCTGGCTTAGAAAGTGAAGCAGTTAACAGGCCATGCCCATTACAAGTTGAATCTGACATGGAGTGCACTGATGCACAGCCACAGCCAGACTACTATGCTGGTCCTTTGACTCAGACCACAACATTGCCCTCGCAGGGTACTGATCCAGAATCAGACCCTGATGAGACTATGTTGCCCTGTCACGAACGCTCTACCACCGACTTACACGGTGACACACACGGAGTTGCGCACGAGCTAGAAGAGGAGGTTATAGATGACCCAGTTGTTGACCCCGATTGGCAGCCATTGGGGGAACAGGGTGCAGGCGGCAGTAGTTCTGAAGCGGAGGAGGAGGGGCAGCAGCAGGCATCAACATCGCAACAGGTTCCATCTGCTGGGCCCGTATCTGGCCCAAAACGCGTGGCAAAGTCAAAACCTGTTGGAGGACAGCGTGGCCATCTGGTTAAAGCTCAGTCTGCAATGCCTGAAAAGGTATCCGATGCTAGAAAGAGTGCAGTCTGGCATTTTTTTAAACAACATCCAATTGATCAGCGCAAAGTCATCTGTCAAAAATGTTCAACTACCTTAAGCAGAGGTCAGAATCTGAAAAGTCTCAATACAAGTTGCATGCATAGACATTTAACCACCATGCATTTGCAAGCCTGGACTAACAACCAAACGTCCCTTAAGGTTGTAGCACCCTCGGCCAATGAAGCTAGTCAGCAACGCAACATCCCTTCCGGCAGTGTAGGGCCACCATTTTCCACACCGCCTGCAGTATCTGTGCAGGTTTCTTTGCCAGGCCAAAGCAGTCAGGGTCAGGGAATCACCAGTTTCGTAGTAGGAAACACTGCATCTACGGCACCGGCGGCAGCAATACCACCTCCCACCGTCTCTCAGTCTGCCATGTCCACCGGCACCCCCGCTAGTTCCACGATCTCCAGCTCTCCAGTCCAGCTCACCCTACATGAGACTATGGTTAGAAAAAGGAAGTACTTAGCCTCGCATCCGCGTACACAGGGTTTGAACGCCCACATAGCTAGATTAATCTCGTTAGAGATGATGCCCTACCGGTTAGTTGAAAGCGAAGCTTTCAAAGCCCTGATGGACTACGCTGTACCACGCTACGAGCTACCCAGTCGACACTTCTTTTCCAGAAAAGCCATCCCAGCCCTCCACCAGCATGTTAAAGAGCGCATCCTCCATGCACTCAGGCAATCTGTGAGCACAAAGGTGCACCTGACAACAGATGCATGGACCAGTAGGCATGGCCAGGGACGTTACGTGTCCATCACGGCACACTGGGTGAATGTTGTGGATGCAGGGTCCACAGGGGACAGCAATTTTGGGACAGTTCTGCCTAGCCCACGGTCTAGGAAACAGTTGGCTGTAGGCGTTCGCCCCCCTTCCTGCAGAAGCGAGAGCTCGTCCACAGACCGCAGTCGCACAACCACTCCATCCGCAGCTGCCACTGTTGCACACCAGGTCTCCCATTATGGGGCAGCTACTGGCAAGCGTCAGCAGGCTGTATTGGCTATGAAGTGTTTGGGCGACAACAGACACACCGCGGAAGTTCTGTCCAAGTTCTTGCAGAAAGAAATGCAGTCGTGGCTGGGCACTGTAGATCTTGAGGCAGGCAAGGTAGTGAGTGATAACGGAAGGAATTTCATGGCTGCCATCTCCCTTTCCCAACTGAAACACATTCCTTGCCTGGCTCACACCTTAAACCTGGTGGTGCAGTGCTTCCTGAAAAGTTATCCGGGGTTATCCGACCTGCTCCTCAAAGTGCGTGGACTTTGCTCACACATCCGCCATTCGCCCGTACACTCTAGCCGTATGCAGACCTATCAACGGTCTTTGAACCTTCCCCAGCATCGCCTAATCATAGACGTTGCAACAATGTGGAACTCAACACTGCACATGCTTCAGAGACTGTGTGAACAGAGGCGTGCTGTTATGTTTTTGTGGGAGGATACACATACACGGGCAGGCAGTAGGATGGCAGACATGGAGTTGTCAGGTGTGCAGTGGTCGAAGATACAAGACATGTGTAAAGTCCTTCAGTGTTTTGAGGAATGCACACGGCTGGTTAGTGCAGACAACGCCATAAGAAGCATGAGCATCCCCCTAATGCGTCTGCTGATGCAAAGTTTGATGCACATAAAGGATCAGGCGTCTGCAGCAAAGGAAGAGGAAAGCCTTGATGACAGTCAGCCATTGTCTGGCCAGGGCAGTGTACAGGATGAGGTAGCGGGCGAAGAGGAGGAGGAGGATGAGGAGGATGATGGGGATGATTATATTTTTAATGAGGAATCTTTTCCGGGGCCACTGGAAATTGCTGGCGTGGCAAGGCCGGGTTCGGGTTTTTTGAGGGACACAAGTGACGTAGATTTGCCTGAAACTGCCCCTCAAACAAGCACAACCGCAGATTTGACAACTCGAACTTTGGCCCACATGGTGGATTATGCCTTACGTATCCTCAAAAGGGACACACGCATTACTAACATGATGAACGATGACGATTACTGGTTGGCCTGCCTCCTTGATTCTCGCTATAAAGGCAAATTGCAAAATATAATGCCATATGAGAACTTGGAACTAATATTAGCAACCAAACAATCAACTCTTGTTGACCATTTGCTTAAGGCATTCCCAGCACACAGCGCCCGTGATCGTTCTCACACGAGCTGCAGGGGCCAGCAGACCAGAGGTGTTATAGGGGCAGAAATCAGAAGTGGCGTTGCACAGAGGGGTTTTCTGACCAGGTTGTGGAGTGATTTTGCTATGACCGCAGACAGGACAGGTACTGCAGCATCAATTCAAAGTGACAGGAGACAACATTTGTCCAGTATGGTTACTAACTATTTTTCATCCCTTATCGACGTCCTCCCTCAACCGTCATTCCCATTTGATTACTGGGCATCCAAATTAGACACCTGGCCAGAATTGGCAGAATATGCATTGCAGGAGCTTGCTTGCCCGGCAGCTAGTGTCCTATCCGAAAGAGTATTCAGTGCTGCAGGTTCAATATTAACCGAAAAAAGGACTCGTCTGGCTACCCAAAATGTAGATGATCTAACCTTCATTAAAATGAACCACAACTGGATTTCGAAATCTTTTGCCCCACCTTGCCCGGCCGACACCTAGCTTTCCTATGAAAAGGTCTTGCCTGTGGGCTATTCTGAATGACTTTTCAAATCTCGTAATTTGCAGCAGCTGATTGTCCAGCATACGACATGTTTACACCTCCCTAAATGGCCAAACTCCCCACACGGGCCGTGGTATCGCCACCTGGCGCCAGCACCCGTGAGAGTGCTGTTTGTCTGAAGAGGTGGGTGTGCCCGCTTTTGGTCGACGGCACTGCCACTGGGTCCCTCATAGTACAATAAAGTGTCTCTGGTGGTGGTGGTGCGCACCCAACGTCAAACACACTGTTGTAACATGAGGGGCCCTGGGCCTGTACCGCCGGCCACAAGACAGTTCCCCCCCCCCAGCTTCAACATTGCTAAACCACTTGCACAATTATCTCTCACAGTTCCACCAATGTTTAGTCTATGCGCTGACATCCGTAAATTCCTGCCACTGACAATACCATTGTGTTGACATGTTTGATGGTACTTAACATAGTCAGGGGCAGTGTCCTATATTTACCCAAGTAAATACTTTGTGCCAAATTACTAGGTCTGAAACTACGCAGAGGAGCCCACCCCAGTACCGAATGATTGCACCCTTTGGTGGTTTCGTTTTGTTGTCATGCGAGAGATTTACATGTATTTATTGTTTGTGACTACTAACTGGCAGACACTCATTACAATCGGCCTCCGCTGACAACACCAATGCTGCCCGTGTACCCCTGGAACCAATTATAAATTGCCTACAGCCCAATTTTATTATGTTAGGCCTTCGAAGCCTGTCTGCGGTCCCTTCTTTCTACTACTACTCCACTGACCAGACCAATGCTGCCCGTGTACCCCTGGAACCAATTATAAATTGCCTAGTTTGCCTACAGCCCAATTTTATTATGTTAGGCCTTCGAAGCCCGTGTACCCCTGGAACCAATTATAAATTGACTACAGCCCAATTTTATTATGTTAGGCCTTCGAAGCCCGCCTGCGGTCCCTTGTTTCTACTACTACTCCACTGACCAGACCAATGCTGCCCGTGTACCCCTGGAACCAATTATAAAGTGCCTACAGCCCAATTTTTTTTATGTTAGGCCTTCAAAGCCTGTCTGTGGTCCCTTCTTTCTACTACTCCTCCACTGACCAGACCAATGCTGCCCGTGTACCCCTGGAACCAATTATATATTGCCTAGTTTGCCTACAGCCCAATTTTATTATGTTAGGCCTTCGAAGCCTGTCTGCGGTCCCTTCTTTCTACTACTACTCCACTGACCAGACCAATGCTGCCCGTGTACCCCTGGAACCAATTATAAATTGCCTACAGCCCAATTTTATTATGTTAGGCCTTCGAAGCCTGTCTGCGGTCCCTTCTTTCTACTACTACTCCACTGACCAGACCAATGCTGCCCGTGTACCCCTGGAACCAATTATAAAGTGCCTACATCCCAATTTTATTATGTTAGGCCTTCGAAGCCTGTCTGCGGTCCCTTCTTTCTACTACTACTCCACTGACCAGACCAATGCTGCCCATGTACCCCTGGAACCAATTATAAATTGCCTAGTTTGCCTACAGCCCAATTTTATTATGTTAGGCCTTCGAAGCCTGTCTGCGGTCCCTTCTTTCTACCACTACTCCACTGACCAGACCAATGCTGCCCGTGTACCCCTGGAACCAATGTAAAAGTGCCTACAGCCCAATTTTTTTTATGTTAGGCCTTCGAAGCCTGTCTGCGCTCCGTTCTTTCTACTACTACTCCACTGACCAGACCAATGCCACCCGTGTACCCCTGGAACCAATGTAAAAGTGCCTACAGCCCAATTTTTTTATGTTAGGCCTTCGAAGCCTGTCTGCGGTCCGTTCTTTCTACTACTACTCCACTGACCTGTCTACTGCTGCCCGTGTACCCCTGGAACAAATTTAAAAGTGCCTACAGCCCATTTTTTTTTGTTAGGCCTTCGAAGCCTGTCTGCGGTCGCTCCTTCCACTAGGCCTCCACTGACCTGTCTACTGCTGCCTGTGTTCCCCTGGAACCAATTATAAAGTGCCTACATCCCAATTTAATTATGCTAGGCCTTCGAAGCCTGTCTGCGGTCCCTTCTTTCTACTACTACTCCACTGACCAGACCAATGCTGCCCGTGTACCCCTGGAACCAATTAGAAAGTGCCTACAGCCCAATTTTTTTTATGTTAGGCCTTCGAAGCCTGTCTGCGCTCCGTTCTTTCTACTACTCCCCCACTGACCAGACTAATGCTGCCCGTGTACCCCTGGAACCAATTATAAATTGCCTAGTTTGCCTACAGCCCAATTTTATTATGTTAGGCCTTCGAAGCCTGTCTGCGGTCCCTTCTTTCTACTACTACTCCACTGACCAGACCAATGCTGCCCGTGTACCCCTGGAACCAATTAGAAAGTGCCTACAGCCCAATTTTTTTTTATGTTAGGCCTTCGAAGCCTGTCTGCGGTCCCTTCTTTCTACTACTACTCCACTGACCAGACCAATGCTGCCCGTGTACCCCTGGAACCAATGTAAAAGTGCCTACAGCCCAATTTTTTTTATGTTAGGCCTTCGAAGCCTGTCTGCGGTCCGTTCTTTCTACTACTACTCCACTGACCTGTCTACTGCTGCCCGTGTACCCCTGGAACGAATTTAAAAGTGCCTAGAGCCAATTTTTTTTTTAAGTTAGGCCTTCGAAGCTTGTCTGTGGTCCCTCCTTCCACTAGGCCTCCACTGACCTGTCTACTGTTGCCCGTGTTCCCCTGGAACCAATGTTAAAGTGCCCACAGCCCTAATTTATTATGTTAGGCCTTCGAAGCCTGTCTGCGGTCCCTCCTTCCACTAGGCCTCCACTGACCTGTCTACTGCTGCCCGTGTACCCCTGGAACCAATTAGAAAGTGCCTACAGCCCAATTTTTTTATGTTAGGCCTTCGAAGCCTGTCTGCGGTCCCTCCTTCCACTAGTCCTCCAGTGACCAGTCCACTGCCGTCCATGTACCCCTGGAACCTATTTCAAAGTGCATACAGCCTACTTTTTTTCTATAATTTATAATTATAAAGCACAGATGGACTACGCTGTACAACTGTAAGAGCTACCCAGTCGTCACTTCTTTTGCGAGAAAAGCCATCCCAGCCCTCCACCATCATGTAAAAATCCGCATTGTCCATGCTCTCAGGCTATCTAATAGTAGAAAGGTGCACCTGACAACAGATGCATGGACCAGTAGGCATGTCCACGAAAGGTTACATGTCCATTACGGTGCACTGGGTTAATGTTGTGGATGCATGGTCCACAGGGGACAGCCTACTAAGTCTGTCTGCAGTCCCAAATAGAAATTGTCCTCCGCTTACCACACCAATGCTGCCTGTGTACCCCTGGAACATTTTATAAACTCCATTGACCAAAATTTTGAGTTTAAAGCCTACTTACAGTGTCTGCCACTCCAAGGTGTTCTCCGGGTTGCCTTTTCTGAGCTTTGATCTTCAAGCTCTCGTTTAGTATTTTTTTTAAATCTAACTGCAGTGGGGCTAGTACTTGGGTTGGGGCCTACTACCAGTGTCTGCCGCTCCAAGGTGTTCTCCAGGTTGCCTCTCCATTGCTTCAATCTTCTGGCTCTCGTTTAGTAGTTGTTGAAAACAACACTGCATGCGGCCTACAAGTTGGGTCAGGGGTGTAGAGACGGTGTGTTCCACTCCAAGGTGTTCCCCAGGTTGCCTCTCCATTGCTTCAATCTTGAGGCTCTTGTTAAATAGTTGTTAAATGGAACAACTGCATTTGGCCTACTAGTTGGGTTGGGGCCTACTAACAGTGTCTGCCGCTCCTTGCTGTTCTCCTGGTTTCCTGTCCTGAAATTCCATTTTCAGGCTCTCGTTAAGTAGTTGTTAATGTTAGACTGCATTTGGCCTACTAGTTGGGTTGGGGCCTACTATTGGTGTCTGCCGCTCCTTGCTGTTCTCCTCCACTGAACAAAGCTGTGCCGCCTGTTTACTACTGCTGCCAATTTCGAACTGCATTTAGACTAATTACTGATTTGGGCCTACTCTCTGTGTCAGCCTCTCATTACAGTTGTCCTCCACTGAACAAAACAATGCCCCCTGGTTAGTCCTCTTACCAATTTTGAACTGCATTTAAACCACTTTATTCTTTGGGCCTATATCGGTGTTTCCTCCTCATCCTGCCCATTGCCCAGCCACTGATAGATGAGTCTGCTGGTACATTGACCCATAACGCAACATTCCCCGTGCACGCTACACAGCAAGATTGTGACCCTGCTGAAAGTCAGGTTCCTCTTCCCGCATACCATACTATCTTACACGGGGACAAAGAGGAAGGTGCAGATGAAAGTGCAGGTTCCTTCATCAGGTGGGGGGAGGAATACTCGTTGGCGACGTCACTGGCACAGGGCCTCTCATAGTACGCAAAAGTGTCGCTGCCGGTGGGAGGCGCCCCCGCCGTGCAAACACACCGCCGTACTTTGAGGGGCCCTGTGCCAGTGCCAATGCCAATGAGTGGGCCCCCCCCTGCTTGCTCAGGATCACAGCACTTGCAAAGTTGAAATACTTACCTTACCTTAACTATTATTATAAGGGAAATTAAGATTGACAAGCTTCATTAAGAGGAATGCATGGTTTTGGCATTAAAATGGGCACTCTAGGTGTTTTCCTGGCCCCCACTCACTGCCGACTATGCTGCCCCATTGACTTGCATTGGGTTTCATGTTTCGGTTGATCCCGACTTTACGTCATAATCGGACGATTTCACTCGACCCGACTATTGAGATAGTCGGGTTTTGCGAAACCCGACTCGACTCTAAAAAAGTCAATGTCGCTCAACCCTACTCTCGATAGCTTCTATCTTGAAGCTCTTGTGAAGTAGTTGTTGAAACAACACTGCATTAGGCCTACAAGTTGGGTCTGGGTTGTAGAGACGGTGTCTGCCGCTCCAAGGTGTTCTCCAGGTTGCCTCTCCCTAGCTTCTATCTTCAAGCTCTCGTTAAGTAGTTGTTGAAACAACACTGCATTAGGCCTACAAGTTGGGTCTGGGTTGCAGAGACGGTGTCTGCCGCTCCAAGGTGTTCTCCAGGTTGCCTCTCCCTGGCTTCTATCTTCAGGCTCTCGTTAAGTAGTTGTTGAAACAACACTGCATTAGCCCTACAAGTTGGGTCTGGGCTCTACAAACGGTGTCTTCCTCTCCAAGGTGTTCTCCAGGTTGCCTTTCCCTAGCTTCTATCTTCAGGCTCTCGTTAAATTGTTTTTAATATAACACTGCATTTGGCCTACTTGTTTTGTTGGCCCTACTAACGGTGTCTGCCGCTCCTTGATGTTCTCCTACACTGAACAAAGCAATGCCCCCTGGTTAGTCCTGTTACCAATTTTGAACTGCATTTAGCCCACTTTATTATTTTGGCTACATTCCCCGTGCACGCTACACAGCCAGAATGTGACCCTGCTGAAAGTCAGGTTCCCCTTCCCGCATACCATACCACCTTACACGGGGACAAAGAGGAAGGTGCAGATGAAAGTGCAGGTTCCTTCATCAGGTAGGGGGGGGAATACTTGTTGGCGATGTCACTGGCACAGGGCCCCTCATAGTACGCAAAAGTGTCGCTGCCGGTGGGAGGCGCCCCCACCGTGCAAACACACCTCCGTACTTTGAGGGGCCCTGTGCCAGTGCCAATGCCAATGAGTGGGCCCCCCCTGCTTGCTCAGGATCACAGCACTTGCAAAGTTGAAATACTTACCTCTCCCTGCTCCACTGCCGTGACGTGGTCCACATTTCCTGGGCCCACTAAATACTTGAACCAGCCCTACCCCCCACAGCTTTAGCCAAATGACCCCCAATTTCCAATGCCTTACTGTTATTATAAGGTAAATTAAGATTGACAAGCTTCAGTAACAAGAATGGATGTTTTTGCCATTAAAATGGGCACTGTAGGTGTTTTCCTGGCCTCCACTCACTGCCGACTATGCTTCCCCATTGACTTGCATTGGGTTTCGTGTTTCGGTCGATCCCCGATTTTTCGCGATAATCGGCCGATTTCACTCGACTCGACTTTTGAGATAGTTGGGTTTCGTGAAACCCGACTCGACCCTAAAAAACTATAAGTTGCTCAACCCTAGCTACGACCATTTTGGCACTACATGGTGCTGCTGGTGTCTTAGGCCCGATAACCCTTAAATCAGGAGCAGAGTCTTGTACTTCCTGATGATAAAGGTGCACCATCCCTTGTCACCAAAATGCCGGGTGTAAGTTACACTGTCCCCTGGATACAAATCTCTGTCCAGGTATCCTTCCCTGAGGTGAGATTCCACATCTCTTCTGCTGAGAAACACCTCTGAATACAGGTCTCCAACCCCCTTTTAATCTGAAGGCCACTACAGTACCCTGCCTCAGCGGGGCCTGGTTTGCTAGTTTGTCTCTGGGCCTTAGCGTACAGATCTTTCTCATCAAACGCTTTACGCCTGGCCTGGCATTCTTTATCCTTCTCTTCCCACTCATGTGCAAGCTGCTGCTGATATTCTCCCCAGCTGAGGACTTCCATGACTTCTCCTTCCTTTCTCTTTACCACAGGGAACCTAAATAGATCTGTACCAGGGTTCACCCAGCAGTATACTATCCTCTCAGCGTATACCTCTCCTGGTATACTGGTGGGCTGAATCGGAGCTCCCATGTGGCCTTTCATGCCCGAGGCCTAGTCCGATTCCCCCAGGATCTGAACCCGGCCGGGTTCACAGCATGGTGGTGCAGCTAACGGGCCCACTAGGAGTTCCTCGGCTACTGGGGCAGGGTCAGTCTCTTTACCTGCTGCTGCGGTGTCTCCGGTGCCAGTCTCCTCCGCTGGAATCAGGGGCCACTGGATAGGATGCTGCTCTTGCAGTTTCACCCTCAGCACCGCTTTCCACTTGGTCACAGTGCTCAGCTGCATTCGCAGGAGTTGGTCACTGAACTCTTCCACCTCTTCTTTCAGGAACTCTGGGACCTCTGGTGACGGCTCGCCACGGCTTCCATTCTAGTAGCTGGGGGATTCCTCAGCTTCCACCCCACGCTCTGGGTCCTGGCCACTCGCCATCTTCCTCTCGGTCTCTCGGTCTGGTTCCCGCTCTCTCTCCTTCAGGTTTGGAGCTTCCTCTTCCACCATTTAGAATCAGGTGGCGGATCTCGCTGGCTGATTGGCATGTCCTTAGGGTGCAAAAGTATTTAGAATGGGCGGCCATTATTTTTGCGTCGCACAGCTAGTGCCCACGATGGCGCACTTTTTCTTTCTCCTGTGCTCCTCGTGGTGCTATAATGGCAGCAATTAGCAGTTCAATAGTCTTTCAATAAAGCACAGTGTCTGAGGCTCACAAGCCCCATTTCAATGGGGTGGTCCATCCTTTTCATGACGCCACCAGGGCCTGGGGGTACTCGGTACTGTGTCTGATACTTAAAGGGGATGTCACGTTGGCCGCGACCCGGTCTGTGGCTCTGGGCACCCAAATAAAAGGGAAAGTCTTTGATGGGATTTGTGAAATAAAGTTTGTTCGTGACACCACCTGTGGTATTCGGTCAGGGGGAACTTACGCCGCTTAATACACACTGGCTTCCAGTGTGTAGATGGATATGGTGGGTAGTGCAGAAAGAAACGGAGGACACAGGTTTGCAGTCTCTTTACCTGGTTTACTGAAGACTTCAGGCAGCCACAGTCCAGGGCACCAGATCGCAGGTACAGGCAGGGTCCGGCCAGCTTGGAAGCGAGTTCAGAGTCCCCCTTACCAGGTGGCGTTAGAAGCCTTCCTACTAGCATTGTGGTGTTGTAGTCCCTTGCTGCCTTAGGCCTCACACAAGGTCCTTACATGTTCTCTCTGTCCCCTTATAGGTAGGACAACACCTGTATGACAGCTAAGTTGAGCCTTTTTACAGGATCTCTCTAAAGACCCAGGCTCTATGTGTTACTGCGTCTTCAGGTGTGGGGTAGACAGATGTCTTGCAATCAAGTGTCCTGCTGGTTTTTGCTGTAAGACCATTAAAACTGCACAACCTCGGTCTTCCAGCTACCAGTTTCAGGTGCTCTGCAGAGAGGTAGCTCAGTCACAGCTATTCTTCCCAGGTCTCACTCTCCTGTGCTTCGCTCTCCTACACGCTCACTATAATCTGTTCTTCTTTCCATGTTATCTCTATCCAGGAGCTGCAGCACCCTCGTGGCTGTATGGCCCCTCCGTCCTTTATCTCTCTTTATCTGCCAGGAGCTGCAGACTCCCACATCTACTCAGCTGCACTCCTCTCGTACCAACTCTGCCTAAGCTAATGTTCCTTGACAAGCTCCCTTCTGGCAATCTTTCTCCAGCCCCCTCTAAGAGGGAGCTATGTCTTAGTACATCTTTCCTCTTTATTGTCCTCTCACAATCTGATTAATTTCCTTCCAGACCAGAATACTGAATATATATGTAGGAGAGCCACGCACGAGCTGGTTCAGCGCTCCCCCTTCTGGCCTGGAGTGTGAACATATTGTAAGCTTGTGTTTACCTGATGAAAGAGATCTTCCCTCGCTTCCAAGCATGACATCACTCTCCGCGTGAGGAAAGCAATGCCGCTGTAACAACCAGGACCCTGGGGTGTTACAGATCCTCTTGTGAGGAAGGGGAGGCAGTGCGAGAGGGAGCATCAAATGCCATTTTAGAATTTTGATCTGAGGCAGAGCCTGGCTTGTCTGTTAAGTATCTTTGGATGCTGCTTGATCTTGAAGAAGCTGGGGTTAATGATGTGGAGGGCTTCCTGATTTTCCTGCCCATATCCCACACACACTGGTCTTCTAGTCTGAGGAGTCTAACAGTGTCTTTAGGGCACAATGTTTAGTTTCACTTCTTAACCCCTCAGTGACACAGGATCCAGTCAACTTTTAGCTATAAAGAGCCTAATGAATTTTACGTATACACTTCCCTCAGTTCATACAGAAGGGGCTCTGACAGATTTCAGCAGGGATGATTTATTGCCTCCAGTGTAGAAACACCACTCTTTTGCCACCTGGTCTTCCTGCCTGCCATACACTTGCCATGTCCCAGAATCTATGTGGCAGCTAGAGAGCTTCTGATAACCACTGACAGGAGAGAAAGGTGAGGACTAGTGTCCAGCACTATACACTGTGTCCCAAGACACAATGTGGCCAGCCAGAGAGCAGGGTGCCCTGATGGGTGCTGATTGGGGAGGGTAAAGGTACCTTCATGCTAAGCAACTTTACAACGAGAACGACAACGATCCATGACGTTGCAGCGTCCTGGATAGCGATATCGTTGTGTTTGACACGCAGCAGCGATCTGGATCCCGCTGTGACATCGCTGGTCGGAGCTAGAAGTCCAGAACTTTATTTCCTCGTCAGGTCGGCATGTTTCGTCATGTTTGACAGCAAAGCAACGATGCCAGCAACGTTTTACATGGAGCTAACGACCTGCGAGAACGATAAGTGAGTCGCCGTTACGTCACTGGATCGCTACTGCATCGTTCTGGAGTTGCTGTGTTTGACGTCTCTACAGCGACCTAAACAGCGACGCTGCAGCGATTGGCTCGTTGTCTATATCGCTGCAGAGTCGCTGAGTGTGACGGTACTTTCTCAGATTCTGTGTGGGTCCAGGTCCTGATAAGCATTGCCAGGAGGGAGCACACTACGACCTCACACACAGACAGGCAGCCCCCTACTTGCTTTTCTCCACACAGTAGGCTTCAGTATATATATGTTCCAAGGGGACCAAGACAGTTTCAGCAGGAGAGATCTAGCTTTGCTGCAACTTCAAGGCAGAGGGCCTTCTCTCTCCTCTCAATGGCTTCCCCCTCACCGCAAATACACAGCGGCTCATCCTCCTCACCTCTCCTTTCCGGCTACTCAATGCCTGATGTCCTAGAGATCCTTTTTGCAGCATTTAGCCTTGTCCATGGCCCTTGAATCCACTGGAGCAGCAGGAGCTTTAGTGAACACATCCACTTGGAGCTATTGCCAGACCACACCACTCAGTGTACTATGTTTTAACCCATTAAATAATTTGATTTGATTAATAGGAAAACTTCTTTTAAATTATTTAATAAATATACAATAGGTTGGACTAATTTTTGTGTACTGGCTCTCGTAGATTGTCGAGAAACCTGGAAAGAAGACAGAAGCGGTAAAGGAGGTTTTTTCCTCTATTTAAACATACGTGTGTTTGTAGTCAATTGGGACTCCAAAAATATTTTTTTTTATTATTCGGATAAATTTCAAGCCTATATATTCTATTATTTGTTGAGCTACATTATTAACAAAAAAGTCAACAATTTTTTCTGTGATAACATATTCATAATTACATTTGAAATCTGCATTAAACTTTATTTTATTTTTTTGGGGGGGAAGTAGGGGTGAGGAGTGTTAAGTAAGCATTTCTTTTTCTTCACTTTATAATAATAATAATCTTCATTTATATAGCGCCAACATATTCCGCAGCGCTTTACAGTTTAACAGTTTCAAACACAACAGTCATAAGTAACAACGTTATCAATACAATAATTAAAGCAAAATAAGACGACCCTGCTTGTGAGAGCTTACAATCTACAATGAGGTGGGGGAGATACAATGTACAGGTGTGTATTTACAATGATGTATTTGCAATGATGGTCCAGCCATTTTCAGGGGGTGGGGGATAGATAGAAGTAGTGAATGGGCTACACACACACAAACATAAAATGACTTTGAATAGTGAACATGGTAGGCTGCTCTGAGCAAATGTGTTTTGAGCGAGCGCCTAAAACTATGCAAATTGCGGATGGTCCTAATATCTTGGGGTAGAGCATTCCAGAGGATTCGCACAGCATGTGAGAAGTCTTGGAGATGGCAGTGGGAGATACAGATTAGTGGAGAGGATAGTTGAAGGTTGTTTGCAGAGCGCAGCGGTCGGTTAGGCCAATAGACCACAATGAGGGAGGAGATGTAAGGGGGTGCCGCACTGTGTAGAGCTTTGTGGGTGAGAACA
This sequence comes from Ranitomeya imitator, assembly GCF_032444005.1. Classification (NCBI taxonomy): domain Eukaryota; kingdom Metazoa; phylum Chordata; class Amphibia; order Anura; family Dendrobatidae; genus Ranitomeya; species Ranitomeya imitator. Next base: position 667,419,926 of record NC_091286.1, read on the forward strand.
AGTACTTTCAATTGGATTCTATAATGAATGGGCAGCCAGAGTAAAGACTGGCGAACAGCGGACATGTTTGAATACCAATTAGCTAGAAGGACAACCCTGGCTTCTGCATTAAGGATAGACTGGAGAGGGGAAAGTCAAGTAAGGGGGAGGCCATTACAGTAATCCAAGCAGGAGTGGATCAAGGCGACAGTGAGAGTTTTTTTGTTTCAATTGTGAGAAAAGGGCGGATTCTGGAGATGTCCTTCAGACGTAAGCGGCAGGAGCGGGCAAAAGATTGTATATGGGATGTGAAGGAGAGATCGCAGTCAAACATAACACCCAGACAGCGTGCCTGGGCTGGGGTGTTATTATGGTGCCACCCACGGAGAGGGAAATGTTAGATTTAGGGAGGTTAGTAGATGGAGAAGCAGAAGTTCAGTTTTGGAGAGGTTGAGTTTCAGATAGAGAGCGGACATGATGTTTGAGACTGCGGAGAGACCGTCACTGGCGTTCTGTAGTACAGCGGGGGTAAGGTCAGGGGATGACGTGTAAATTTGTGTGTCATCAGCATAAAGATTGTACTGAAAGCCAAATCTGCTGATGGTCTGTCCAATTGGGGCCGTGTAGAGGGAGAAGAGAAGGGGGCCAAGGACTGAGCCCTGAGATACCTCAACAATGAGAGGAAGAGGAGATGAAGTGGAGCCAGTGAACAGAACACTGAAGGAGCGGTCAGAAAGATAGGAAGAGAACCAGGGGAGAGCAGTGTCCTTAATGGCTATGACTGGAGCTTAGAGAGTAGGAGAGGGTGGTCAACAGTGTCAAAAGCTACAGAATGGTCGAGAAGAATGAGCAGAGAGTGGTCACCTGTCAGCTGTCAGGAGGTCGTTGGTCACCTTGATGAGTGCAATTTCTTCGAACATAGGGGACAGAAACCAGACTGTGAAGGGTCTAGGAGGGAATGAGTGGAGAGGTCAATGGGTAGCACAGGAGTAGATCTGGTGCTCCAAGAGTTTAGAGATGAAAGGGAGATTGGAGACTGGTCTGTAGTTGTTTGTGCAGGATGAGTCGAGGGCAGGTTTCTTTAGTAATGGAGTTATGATAGAGTGTTTGAAGGAGGAAGGGAAAATGTCAGAGGAGAGGGAGAGATTAACCCCTTCCCGACCTTTGACGCATACGCTGCGTCATGAAAGTCGGTGCCATTCCGACCCATGACGCAGCATATGCGTCATGGAAAGATCGCGTCCCTGCAGATCGGGTGAAAGGGTTAACTCCCATTTCACCCGATCTGCAGGGACAGGGGGAGTGGTAGTTTAGCCCAGGGGGAGGTGGCTTCACGCCCTCGTGGCTACGATCGCTCTGATTGGCTGTTGAAAGTGAAACTGCCAATCAGAGCGATTTGTAATATTTCACCTAAAAAAATGGTGAAATATTACAATCCAGCCATGGCCGATGCTGCAATATCATCGGCCATGGCTGGACACACTAATGTGCACCCACCCCACTCCTCCGATGGCCCCCCCAGCCCCCCGATCTGTGGTCTGCTCCCCTTGGTCCTGTGCTCCGCTCCCCCGTCCTCCTGCCCGCTCCCCCCGTGCTCCAATCACACCCCCCGTGCTCCAATCAAACCCCCCCGCACTCCGATCCCCCCCCGCACAGCGATCCCCCCCCGCACAGCGATTCCCCCCCATGCTCCGATCCACCCGCCCGCACAGCGATCCCCCACTCCGTGCTCCAATCCACCCCCCCGTGTTCCGATCCACCCCCCCGTGCTCCGACACCCCCCCGTGCCCTGATCTCCCCCCCTTATACTTACCTGGCCTCCCGGTGTCCGTCCGTCTTCTTTCCTGGGCGCCGCCATCTTCCAAAATGGCGGGCGCATGTGCAGTGCGCCCGCCGAATCTGCCGGCCGGCAGATTCGTTCCAGAGTGAATTTTGATCACTGAGATAGGTTATATCTTAGTGATCAAAATAAATAAAAAAAGTAAATGACCCCCCCCCCCCCTTTGTCACCCCCATAGGTAGGGACAATAAAAAAAATATATATATATTTTTTTCCACTAAGGTTGGGGTAAGAACTAGGGTTAGGGTTAGGGTTAGGGTTAGGGTTAGGGTTAGGGGTAGGGTTAGGGGTAGGGTTAGGGGTAGGGTTAGGGTTTCGGTATGTGCACACGTATTCTGGTCCTCTGCGGATTTTTCCGCTGCGGATTTGATAAATCCGCAGTGCTAAACCGCTGCGGATTTATGGCGGATTTACCATGCTTTTTCTGCGCATTTCAATGCGGTTTTACAACAGCGATTTTCTATTTGAGCAGTTGTAAAACCGCTGCGGAATCCGCAGAAAGAAGTGACATGCTGCGGAATGTAAACCGCTGCGTTTCCGTGCAGTTTTTCTGCAGCATGTGTACAGCGATTTTTGTTTTCCATAGGTTTACATTGAACTGTAAACTCATGGGAAACTGCTGCGGATCCGCAGCGTTTTCCGCAGCGTGTGCACATACCTTTAGAATTAGGCTATGTGCACACGGTGCGGATTGGCCGCTGCGGATCCGCAGCAGAGTTCCATCAGGTTTACAGTACCATGTAAACATATGGAAAGCCAAATCCGCTGTGCCCATGGTGCGGAAAATACCGCGCGGGAACGCTGCGTTGTATTTTCCGCAGCATGTCAATTCTTTGTGCGGATTCCGCAGCGTTTTACACCTGTTCCTCAATAGGAATCCGCAGCTGAAATCCGGACAAAAAACACTGGAAATCCGCGGTAAATCCGCAGGTAAAACGCAGTGCCTTTTACCCGCGGATTTTTTCAAAAATGGTGCTGAAAAATCTCATACGAATCCGCAACGTTGGCACATAGCCTTAGGGCTAGGGTTGGGTTGGAATTAGGGTTGTGGTTAGGGTTAGGGGTGTGTTGGGGTTACGGGTGTGTTGGGGTTATGGTTGTGATTAGGGTTACGGCTACAGTTGGGATAAGGGTTCGGGGTGTGTTGGAGTTAGAATTGAGGGGTTTCCACTGTTTAGGCACATCAGGGGGTCTCCAAACGCAACATGGCGCCACCATTGATTCCAGCCAATCTTGTATTCAAAAAGTCAAATGGTGCTCCCTTACTTCCGAGCCCCGACGTGCACCCAAACAGTGGTTTACCCCCACATATGGGGTACCAGCATACTCAGGACAAACTGCGCAACAATTACTGGGGTCCAATTTCTCCTGTTACCCTTGTGAAAATAAAGAAATGCTTGCTAAAACATCATTTTTGAGGAAAGAAAAATGATTTTTTATTTTCATGGCTCTGCGTTGTAAACGTCTGTGAAGCACTTGGGGGTTCAAAGTGCTCACCACACATCTATATAAGTTCCTTGGGGGGTCTAGTTTCTAAAATGGGGTCACTTGTGGGGGGTTTCTACTGTTTAGGCACACCAGGGGCTCTGCAAACGCAATGTGACGCCCGCAGACCATTCCATCAAAGTCTGCATTTCAAAACGTCACTACTTCAATTCCGAGCCCCGGCATGTGCCCAAACAGTAGTTTACCTCCACATATGGGGTATCACCGTACTCAGGAGAAACTGGACAACAAATATTGGGGTCAAATTTCTCCTGTTACCCTTGGGAAAATTAAAAAATTCTGGGCTAAATAATTATTTTTGAGGAAAGAAAACGTATTTATTATTTTCACGGCTCTGCATTATAAACTTCTGTGAAGCACTTGGGGGTTCAAAGTGCTCACCACACATCTAGATAAGTTCCTTTCAGAGTCTAGTTTCCAAAATGGGGTCACTTGTGGGGGGTTTCTACTGTTAAGCCACATCAGGGGCTCTGCAAATGCAACGTGATGCCCACAGAGCATTCCATCAAAGTCTGCATTTCAAAACGTCACTACATCACTTCCGAGCCTCGGCATGTGCCCAAACAGTGGTTTACCCCCACATATGGGGTATCAGCGTACTCAGGAGAAACTGGACAACAACTTTTGGGTTCCAATTTCTCCTGTTACCCTTGGGAAAATAAAAAATTCTGGGCTAAATAATTATTTTTGAGGAAAGAAAACGTATTTATTATTTTCACGGCTCTGCATTATAAACTTCTATGAAGCACTTGGGGGTTCAAAGTGCTCACCACACATCTAGATTAGTTCCTTTCGGGGTCTAGTTTCCAAAATGGGGTCACTTGTTGGGGGTTTCTACTGTTAAGCCACATCAGGGGCTCTGCAAACGCAACGTGACGCCCACAGAGCATTCCATCAAAGTCTGCATTTCAAAATGTCACTACTTCACTTCCGAGCCCCGGCATGTGCCCAAACAGTGGTTTACCCCCACATATGGGGTATCAGCGTACTCAGGAGAAACTGGACAACAACTTTTGTGGTCAAATTTCTCCTGTTACCCTTTGTAAAATAAAAAATTGCAGGCTAAAAGATCATTTTTGAGAAAATATATATATTTTTTTTTTCATGGCTCTGCGTTATAAACTTCTGTGAAGCGCTTGGGGGTTCAAAGTCCTCACCACACATCTAGATTAGTTCCTTTGGGGGTCTAGTTTCCAAAATGGGGTCATTTCTGGGGGATCTCCAATGTTTAGGCACACAGGGGCTCTCCAAACGTGACATGGTGTCCGCTAATGATTGGAGCTAATTTTCCATTTAAAAAGCCAAATGGCGTGCCATCCCTTCCGAGCCCTGCCGTGCGCCCAAACAGTGGTTTACCCCCACATATGGGGTATCAGCGTACTCAGGACAAACTGGACAACAATATTTGGGGTCCAATTTCTCCTATTATCTTTGGCAAAATAGGAAATTCCAGGCTAAAAAATCATTTTTGAGGAAAGAAAAATTATTTTTTATTTTCATGGCTCTGCGTTATAAACTTCTGTGAAGCACCTGGGGGTTTAAAGTGCTCAATATGCATCTAGATAAGTTCCTTGGGGGGTCTAGTTTCCAAAATGGGGTCACTTGTGGGGGAGCTCCAATGCATAGGCACACAGTGGCTCTCCAAACGCGACATGGTGTCCGCTAACAATTGGAGCTAATTTTCCATTCAAAAAGTCAAATGGCGCGCCTTCCATTCCGCGCCCTGCCGTGTGCCCAAACAGTGGTTTACCCCCACATATGAGGTATCGGCATACTCGGGAGAAATTGCCCAACAAATTTTATGATCCATTTTATCCTACTGCCCATGTGAAAATGAAAAAATTGAGGCGAAAATAATTTTTTTGTGAATAAAAAGTACTTTTTCATTTTTACAGATCAATTTGTGAAGCACCTGAGGGTTTAAAGTGCTCACTAGGCATCTAAATAAGTTCCTTGGGGGGTCTAGTTTCCAAAATGGGGTCACTTGTGGTGGAGCGCCAATGTTTAGGCACACAGGAGCTCTCCAAACGCGACATGGTGTCCGCTAACGATGGAAATAATTTTTCATTCAAAAAGTCAAATGGCGCTCCTTCCCTTCCGAGCCTTACCATGTGCGCAAACAGTGGTTTACCCCCACATATGAGGTATCGGCGTACTCAGGAGAAATTGCCCAACACATTTTAGGATCCATTTTATCCTGTTGCCCATGTGAAAATGAAAAAATTGAGGCTAAAAGAATTTTTTTGTGAAAAAAAAGTACTTTTTCATTTTTACGGATCAATTTGTGAAGCACCTGGGGGTTCAAAGTGCTCACTATGCATCTAGATACGTTCCTTGGGGCATCTAGTTTCCAAAATGGGGTCACTTGTGGGGGAGCTCCAATTTTTAGGCACACGGGGGCTCTCCAAACGTGACATGGTGTCCGCTAAAGAGTGGAGCCAATTTTTGATTCAGAAAGTCAAATGGCGCTCCTTCCCTTCCAAGCCCTGCCGTGCGCCCAAACAGTGGTTTACCCCCCACATATGAGGTATCAGCGTACTCAGGACAAATTGGACAACAACTTTCGTGGTTCAGTTTCTCCTTTTACCATTGGGAAAATAAAAAAATTGTTGCTAAAAGATAATTTTTGTGACTAAAAAGTTAAATGTTCATTTTTTCCTTCCATGTTGCTTCTGCTGCTGTGAAGCACCTGAAGGGTTAATAAACTTCTTGAATGTGGTTTTGAGTACCTTGAGGGGTGCAGTTTTTAGAATGGTGTCACTTTTGGGTATTTTCAGCCATATAGACCCCTCAAACTGACTTCAAATGTGAGGTGGTCCCTAAAAAAAATGGTTTTGTAAATTTCGTTGTAAAAATGACAAATCGCTGGTCAAATTTTAACCCTTATAACTTCCTAACAAAAAAAAATTTTGTTTCCAAAATTGTGCTGATGTAAAGTAAACATATGGGAAATGTTATTTATTAACTATTTTGTGTCACATATCTCTCTGGTTTAATAGAATAAAAATTCAAAATGTGAAAATTGCGAAATTTTCAAAATTTTCGCCAAATTTCCGTTTTTATCACAAATAAACGCAGAGTTTATTGACCTAAATTCACCACTAACATGAAGCCCAATATGTCACGAAAAAACAATCTCAGAACCGCTAGGATCCATTGAAGCGTTCCTGAGTTATTACCTCATAAAGGGACACAGGTCAGAATTGCAAAAAACGGCCAGGTCTTTAAGGTCAAAATAGGCTGGGTCATGAAGGGGTTAAAGATTGTAGTTAGGTGGGTTGTGACGACAGGAAAGAGACTGGAGGAGATGAGAGGGAATGGGGTCGGTAGTGCATGTAGTCGGACAAGAAGATGAGAGGAGCTTGGAGACTTCTTCTTCTGTTATGGGATCGAATGTGGAGAGTGAGCCAGGGGAAATGCAGAGTGGGATGGGAGTCACTGCACTTGCTGGCTGGGAGCGGATTTTCTGATGGATATTATCTATTTTGTCTATAAAGTGGGAGGCCAGGTCATCAGCTCAAATGTCTGTGTTAGGGGTTGGTGCAATTGGCCTGAAGAGGGAGTGAAAGGTGTCAAAAGTTTCTTGGAGTTGTTGGATAGTGAGGAGATCAGAGTGTTGAATTAGGTCTGTTTGGTGAGGTGAAGGGCAGAATTAAAGGTTCTTAACATAAAATTGAAGTGTATGAAGTCTTCTAGTGTGCAAGTTTTCCTTCAAAAGTGTTCAGCACATCTAGATCATCACTGGAGAAATCGGGTTTGCGATGTGAGCCAGGGCTGTTTTACTCTGTGTTTGGAGGTTCTGAGGTTGAGGAGAGCTACTTGGTCCAGGGTGCTTCTAAGAGTGTAATTGTAGTGATGTACAGCCAGATCAGAACAGAAAAAATAAAAGATTGGGGACAATGATGAGTGTGGGGAGTCTGAAAGTGTATGAGGGTTAATAGTATATAGATTTCTGAATGTGTGGTAGGTAGGAGTGTACTAGGGTGGGTGAGGAATTGTGAGCGTGAAGGAGAGAATGTTGTGGTCAATGAGGGGAAGCGGCGAGTTGTCTAGGTAGGAGATTGAACAGAGCCGGACAACGACCTGGTCAAGGGTGTTACCGTCTTTGTGCGTTTCAGAGGTTGAGAGGTGTGAGAGGCCTAGAGAAGTGGTTACTTAGTGATAGAAGCTGGGATGCAGATGTGGAAGTGGGGCTGTTAATGGGGATGTTGAAATCTCTCAGGATAAGGGTTGGTAGTTTTGAGGACGTGATGTGCGGCAGCCAGGCAGAGAAATGGTTCACAAAGTGGGTTGATGAGCCTGGGTGCCGGTATATGATCGCTACTCTGAGGGAGAGGGGACGCATAATGGTGTTGACCTCAAAAGATTGTAATGAGAGTGATGGATCTGGGGGGATGACCTGGAAAGTACATTGTGGGTACAGGAGTATGGTGACTCCACCGCCATGTCTGTTTGTGGGAATGTGAGAATTGTAAGCCACCATGGGAAATGGCAGCAGGAGAGACAGTGTAAGAATCCTGAATCCAGGTTTCTGTGAGGGCCAACAGATTAAGAGAGTTTTTCAGAAAGTAATTGCATAGGAAAGGAAGCTTGTTACATTCAGACCAAAGATTCTAAAGAGCACAATTAAAAGAAGGAGATGAAGGAGTGCAACTAATATTAGTAAGATTAGTAAGGTTTTGATGTGAGGTGGGGTAGGGGTTGAGGTTGGGGGATGGTGGATCAGGGTTGGGGGAGATGTCCCCTGAAATCAGTAGGAGTAGGAAGATAAATGCAAGCAGTTTTTGGAATTGTACAAAGATTTTTTGTGCAGTGTGTTTGGGCAAGATGGGATACTTTTTTTTCTTTTTTACATTTTTTTTTTTTTACTAACTTTAAAATATTTAATTATTACTAAAAAATAGCATTTTATTAATTAAAATTTGACTGCTTCATTAACATTAACAAAATTTGATTAATCTTAACTCTCAAGAAATAAAAAGCCTCTGATTGTCTTGATAATAAATGTGCAACATTCGAAGGTCTCCTAGGAATTTATTAAAAACTTTTTGAGCACTTAAAGGCAAACACAATCTTAGGCCGGTTTCACAAGTCCAGATATTTCCAGTACCAGAAATATCGGTACCGGAGATATCGGTGTCTGTGTGTCCGTGTGCTCACGTGGTACATCCATGTGAAACACGTGCGCCAGCTGTGTGCCGCCCGTGTGCCGCATCAGGACCATATGGATAGTGCCGGGAAGCAGCTCTACAGTAAGTGCTGTTCCATTGTGTATGGTGCTGAAGCCGGCTGTCATCCCTTCTCCCCTGCTTGGCCGAAAGTAGCATGAGCAAGGGAGAAAGGATGAAAGAAAAACAGACATAGGGTCCCCCTATATTTTCCAACCAACCCTGCAAAAATCACAGGTGTGGGCTGCTGTTCTCAGGCTGGTAAGGGCCCTTTGATATGGGCCCCCAGCCTTAAAACAGCAGCCCGCAGCTACCCAGAAAATGTGCATCTATTAGATGTGCCAATTCTGGAGCTTTGCCTGGTTCTTCCCACTGCCCTGTGGCATTGGCATATGGGGTAATAAGGGGTTAATGTCACCTTGCTATTGTAGAACAATCAGTAGATTTGGTTTCCAGTACCATCTCTATGCTGACGACACCCAATTATACACTTCTGCTCCCGATATCACACCGACCTTTTTAGAAAACACCAGTGATTGTCTTACCGCTGTCTCTAACATCATGTCCTCCCTCTATCTGAAACTAAACCTGTCAAAAACTGAACTCCTCGTGTTCTCTCCCTCTACTAACCTACCTTTGCCTGACATTGCCATCTCCGTGTGCGGTTCCACCATTACTCCAAAGCAACATGCCCGTTGCCTTGGGGTCATCCTTGATTCTGACCTTTCATTCACCCCCTACATCCGATCACTGGCTCGCTCTTCTTACCTGCATCTCAAAAACATTTCTAGAATTCGCCCTTTTCTTACTTTCGACTCTGCAAAAACTCTGACTGTTTCACTTATTCATTCTCGTCTGGACTATTGTAACTCTCTACTAATCGGTCTCCCTCTTGCAAAACTCTCCCCGCTCCAATCTGTCCTGAATGCTGCAGCCAGGATCATATTCCTCACCAACCGTTACACCGATGCCTCTACCCTGTGCCAGTCATTACACTGGCTACCCATCCACTCCAGAATCCAGTACAAAACTACTACCCTCATCCACAAAGCACTCCATGGCTCAGCACCACCCTACATCTCCTCCCTGGTATCAGTCTACCACCCTACCCGTGCCCTCCGCTCCGCTAATGACCTCAGGTTAGCATCCTCAATAATCAGAACCTCCCACTCCCGTCTCCAAGACTTTACACGTGCTGTGCCGATTCTTTGGAATGCACTACCTAGGTTAATACGATTAATCCCCAATCCCCACAGTTTTAAGCGTGCCCTAAAAACTCATTTGTTCAGACTGGCCTACCGCCTCAATGCATTAACCTAACGATCCCTGTGTGGCCTATTTATAATAAAAAAAAAAAAAAAAAAGGTTCCTCGCATCATGTTCTCATACACTTTATGCAGTATTAGCCCTCTGTGTCTGTACTACTACATACTTAGGCAGGTAACTGGTTCATGCAGCTTTACATGAACACCTGAGCCTTACACTATGGCTGGTCCGAATAACTAAAGCAATTGTTACCATCCACCTCTCGTGTCTCCCCTTTTCCCCATAGTTTGTAAGCTTGCGAGCAGGGCCCTCACTCCTCCTGGTATCTGTTTTGAACTGTGATTTCTGTTATGCTGTAATGTCTATTGTCTGTACAAGTCCCCTCTATAATTTGTAAAGCGATGCGGAATATGTTGGCGCTATATAAATAAAATTATTATTATTATTATTATAAGGTGACATTAAGCCGGCTTAGTAATGGAGAGGTGTCAATAAGACACCTATCCATTACTAATCCAACAGTTGTGAAAGAGTTAATGAAACATACACTAAGAAAAAAGCATTTTAATGAAATAAAGAAACACACAGGTTTTTAATATCTTTATTGCACGCTCAGTCCAAGCGAAGCCCTCGATCGTCTATAAAAAAGCAACAACATACTATACCTGTCCGGTGGACAGTGAGTCCCACGCAGTAATCCATATCTGGGGGCATTTACATTTACAACCGGGGGCGCTGCTAATGCGACCGTTCCAGGCTGTAAACGACTGGGGAATTAATAAAATGCAGGGGGTGGAGCTTGGGTGACTAGCGGTGCCATCACCAAAGCTGTGCCCCCTGGCGGCATTAACTTATATGAATTCTGTAGCGTAAGAAAGTTTCTGAATATTTTACCATGCTACAGAGCTTATATGATCTTGCCCTCTTCCCCTTGAAGGTATCAGTGCTGTGTACAATGTAAAGTGTAATGTGTATACTGTCATGTCCTATTGTGAGGGTGAGGTGTAATGTGAGTTGTGCTCTGAAGCATTGTAGTGTTGTGCATTGTACTGTTAGTAAGCTGAGTTCTGCCCAGCAACATATAGTGAGAAGGGTAAGATAGAGTTAAATGTTGGACTAGCTCATAGTGGAAGAGGCTAATGCAGGGGAAAGATACAGTTTTCTCTTAAAAATGAAGTTAAGGCCCAACGAGTGACAGAAAAGGATCTAAGGTCTAGTGTGTTCTGTAGTTTGTGGGTGTACTTTAGCTGAGAGAGGAGATCAAAGCATAAGATAGCAAAAATACGAAAACCTGAAGAGAATGAAAAAGTTGACTGAGTTACAGCGTAATCAAGGTGAGACGAGTCAGGAAACTGACCAGAGGATGAGGACACTGAGTGAGACAGGTCTTTGTACTAGACGGACCAGAACATGGAATGAAGTGATTGCCTCGGCTAAGAGTTCCTTAGGTGTCAACAACTTACAAGCAAGTTTCAGCCATATTGGCATTATCTCTTTAAAATGTGGTACCAGACTGGTATGTGCAGAACAAGTAAGAATAGTGAAATCTGGAACCAGAGAAGTAAAAGAAGTGAAGAGAATATGTATAGAGATGTTCAGTGATATTGAAACATATGAGAAGAAATGTGCCGCTACCTCATGTATATAGTTGTCATCAGACTTTTGTTCAGTGAAACTAAGTTTTGGAAGAACTGGTGGTCTCCCTCCTTGAGCAGTGAAACATCTGGTCCTGAAAAACCAGTGACATCCTGTGACCTACACCAGTGTAACGCCCTCACAGCACAAGCCCACATACCCAGCCAGGACCCTGACTTTCATGTAATGGGCCGGGGAGCAAGAGATGAGTACATCACCCACTGCCACTGTGACAACAGTTTTGAGACAAACACATTGGGGGCAGAGGAGATGCAAAAACGTTGGCAAGCCACTGGCTATGCTGCCTGAGCAAAACAGCCACCTGCCTTTTTCTGATGTGACTTCATCTGGGAAAACTTTTTTTTCCTGGCACCTAAATGAAGCCATGTGCAAATACCCTTAGAACTGTCAAAGTTAACTCAACATACTGTATATAGCAGTGGGTAAATGGATGGTAGCAGTTTATCAATGCTGTGCTGTCACACACTACCTGTAATGTTTAATCAGTGCTTTATGGCTTAGTTCCTTTTAACTACAGTCAAGAAAAGATGTCATTCACAGCTCACCGTATTTTCTGATGCTGCTTTTATCCAGACCCTATTGGCTCTGCTATACTGTGTTATTTGTCAGCTTCAAGCATCAAAAGGAAACTTGAAGGGCCACATCCGCAGTCATATGAGCCTTCTCTTGCTCTTTTAATCTTTTGCTTTGTGAAAAATGTCAGGAAGAATTTTTTAGATATATGTGTATTAAATCAAACTGTTTGAATTTTTCAGTTTCAGCAAATTTAATTTCTTATCAGAATCAAATTCAAAACTTTTTAACACTTAAAAAAAATAAAAACCTTTTGGCTGAGCTGTTTATGGTCTTGGAAATGCAAAAACCTCTAGGATCCCGATCGCTGCAGCGTCGCTGTGTGGTCGCTGGAGAGCTGTCACACAGACAGCTCTCCAGCGACCAACGATGCCGGTCCCCGGGTAACCAGGGTAAACATCGGGTTACTAAGCGCAGGGCTGCGCTTAGTAACGTGATGTTTACCCTGGTTACCAGCGTAAACGTAAAAAAAAAAAAACACTACATACTTACATTCCGGTGTCTGTCCCCGGCGCTCTGCTTCTCTGCACTGACTGTGAGCGCCAGCCGGAAAGCACAGCGGTGACGTCACCGCTGTGCTCTGCTTTCCGGCCGGCGCTTACACAGTGCAGAGAAGCACAGCGCCGGGGGACAGACACCGGAATGTAAGTATGTAGTGTTTGTTTTTTTACATTTATGCTGGTAACCAGGGTAAACATCGGGTTACTAAGCGCGGCCCTGCACATAGTAACCCGATGTTTACCCTGGTTACCAGTGAAGACATCGCTGAATCGGCGTCACACACGCCGATTCAGCGATGTCTGCACGAGTCCAGCGACGAAATAAAGTTCTGGACTTTCTGCTCCGACCAACGATGTCACAGCGGGATCCTGATCGCTGCTGCCTGTCAAACTCAACGATATCGCTAGCCAGGATGCTGCAACGTCACGGATCGCTAGCGATATCATTCAGTGTGAAGGTACCTTTACACTCACCTTCCGTGCCGATGTTGTTCCCGCGGTCGCAGCCTTAGTTCTCCCAGGGCTCCCATGCTGTTGTTGTGACATCGGCTCTCAATCAGTGCTCGTCACTGTCCCCGCCTTTGGACAAATCATACATGATGAGGAAGTCCGGGCTTCAGCTAAGTCACAAGTCACATCTCTACACGAGAGCCCCGGGTAGAGCGAGTACCGACACCGCGGGAAAAGCATCGGCACGGGAGGTGAGTATGAGCTTTATTATTTTATCAGGGCCAAACATTTTGATCACGAACGAGTTGTCCTAGTAGTTGAAAACCCCTTTAAGGTTCATAAATATAACTTTGATTTGGCTTCCAATGGGAATTTTGGGGACTTTCTTTTTAGCATTGAAGATTTATTTTATACATCTCGGTGGAGGTGAAATACTGAGCAAATACTGAACATGTGATTTTAAAACAGGGGTGAGTGTTTCCACTGGTTTATCACAAAGTTGATGTATTTCCCTATCCATGTCTACCCTCAAAATATATATCTAATATATATATATTTTTAGGGGGGAATGATGATTGCAAATTATGAATCTGGGCTTAGATGTTTTAGTTTGCTCCTTCTGCTTTTTTATTAACTGATATCCAAGGGTGTAAGAATAGCTGTTGCAGGGAACGCACCCAAATTGATGGGGGACTGGCAGGCAGCTACAATAGCTATACAAGCCACTAGTCAATTAAAGGCTGGCCGCTGATGTCGGCATACTTGTTGTGGGTGATATCACTACCATGCAGCGCCCATCCCGACTACTCCAAAAATGGAGCAGGAAAAGCATGCTACTTGTAGTCATGAGTGAGGACAGGCAAGAAGAATGGTTAATTTTTAATTGTCAATGTGTTGAAGAAGAGCGTCAGTTCAGGGGACATTATTACATGATGGGACAAATTATTACAAGATAGGAGTCAGGACGTAGGACATTATTACAGTGGCTCGTACATCTGACCAACATACTGGTGGGGTCCTATGTCCAAATTTTGCACCAGGGCCCATACGACTCTAGTTAAACCGCTGCCAATAACCCATTTCTTCTGGCATAGTTATAAAAGTATACATACCCGAACCATCTTACTTTCCATGATCTTGACAGTGTCATTCACTAGATTCATGAGTTTTAGGATTGTAGGATCATCATATTCAAATCTATGACCCCGCAAGATGCACACGATTATGTTGGCCATTGCAGCATTTATGATGGTTTGGTTATTGAATGGTTTCCCTGAAAATACAATGTGGGGAAGTTTTTAGTTCAAAGAATGAAAATAAAGTTTGTTGGGTCAAAAACAACACAAAATTAAACTCATTTATTTGCCACTTTGTATGTCATTACCGGTATGTGGAATCGCTCCAACTAAGGTTTTTATTACTCCTATCTATTTAAAATTAAAATTAAGCAACTTTGCAAACACTCCTGATAAAAGAAAGAAAAATCACCCTTCTGTTTTGTCTATCTGGCTTCTATGCAGACACATGAAGATATTATATGAAATGAATTACCTCCATAAGATCTGACTGTCTGTAATAAGCAGTCACACTCTTCGATGATCTTGATTTCTATGTCCTTTCTCCCCATGCCATAGTCTCGTAATGTGGACAGCGTGAATCTTCTCATCACTTTCCAGTTCTCTCCAGTGGAGAAGAGGATACCTGCATGGATTGAGGACAGGTCACTGCTGTTATAATAATTGCTAAAAATGGATGCCATGGGATAAACCCAAGACAGTATTCCAGCCTTGAGGAGTCTTGTATAGAGCAAATTGTGGCTCAGAAGCTTTATACATATGCATTTTTGACTATTTTATTAAGACATTCCCTATCTATACATTCAATATAGCAATCTGCGCATCAGAATGTATTCTGACCTTCAGCACCTTTCCAAAATAGACCAACAAAAACAGCAGGGTAGGAAAAATTTCTAAAAAAAAACCTTTAATAATATCCTAAAAACCGGCTGATAGCCTCAATGCATATATATTAAACAATAACTAAAGTGCCAGTGCTCAAAACCAACCATGCTCAATATAAAAAAAACTGGTGTTGTCTCGCCAAAGCAGAGCTTCCTCCATTCCAGTTATGAAGATATGACTCCTTATAAAAGTAGAGGATCCATTTTCCCCTTAGAGTCAAAACAAGGGGAAAATAAGAACAAAAGAACAATGGGGAGTATATTTGATTATTACCACTCCGTGTCGTGCCCTATGGATAATTTACTTACAGTTCCACACTAGGGTACCGCCCTTGTTAGGTCGGCAGCAATGTAGGGGCACGACAATTTTTAAAAATTTTGATTCCATTATTCCATCATTTGCAGATCATTACTATGTCTATTGATCCTGCGATTTCCAAAATTCCACAAACATTTTTCTTTTAGGTGTTGCAATTTCAATGTTGAGGAATGTATGAGAAGACTTACGATTGGTCATCCATTTAAGATAGATGAGGGTCTGACACCCGGAACCCCCAACTTGCAGTGTCCATATCAGCTGAATGTAAAATGGTGTGTAGAATTGGAAAAGCAGAGTTCTGTACACAAATGAATAGCCGTTCTCAGGTAATGTAAGTCAGATTCTTAGCTTCCTGCTTTGGATCTATAAACAGCTGATCGGTTGTGGTGCCAGGAGTTGGACTCTCAGTGATCGGTAATCAATATCCAAGTCCCACAAACCCCCCTGTGAAATGTTGTAATAGGATATTTGAAATTAAATAGCTTAGAAAAAAAGATGCTTAAGAGGAGTCCTTATATATACAGTATGTATAGCACGTGTGTGGTCAGTACTAAGGATGGCACATGACTTATTGCTAGCAAGCTCCACTAGGTGGCAAGAGAGTGGAAGGAGGCCTGCACACAGCAAGACCAGACTGGCAATGCAGCGGCGAGACCACCACCAGGTCGCAGCAGAATAGTCAAAACAAGCCGAGTCGATATAAGACTGTAGCGCAGTACACAAGGAATAACCAAACACAGAGTCAATAACAAGCCAAGTGGGTGAGTACCAGTCAGGAGCAGATAAGCCAAAGACAAAAGAGACAACAACAGGTCAGGGTCCAAGCCAAGTGAAAACCAGTGAGTCAATATACGAAAGGGGAACACAGAGTTGGAAAGGGAAGATGGGATAAACAGACACGGGTTCACAAAGCAAGCAGGAGGAAAAATCAGGGCAAACGGAGTCAGCTGCACACGCCGTAGGCAGAAACTACAACCGACATGGCCAGCAGGACACAGCAGAGACAAACAGCAAACCCTAGACCAGACCGAGGCCAAGAAAGTCAACCTCTGACATGACCAGACTGGAAAAATGGGAAGACAGGACTCAAAACCCAGTCTGGATCATGACAATAGCAAAAAACTTTCATTTTATGTGAAGGAAAGACTTCTGGTAGCTAAAATAGGAAGGGCTCTTTACAGCTAGAGCAGTCAGAATGTGGAATGCCGACCACAAGAGGTAGTAATGGCCAATACTATAAAAGCAATTATAGGAGAGGTGGATGATGTTCTCACATCCAATAGGTAATAAAAAATAGCTAAAAAGAATGTAGAACTGGTGGAGAAAGGTTGAACTTTATAGACCCAAGTCATTTTAATCACTTATGTAACAGTAAGAATTCCAATCAGATACCATGTCTATCTTATTTATTACTTACCATGCTTATCTGATACTTTAGAACCCATCGCCGTATACGGCCTGCCAGAAAATTCCTCGGCGTGGTTTACGAGCGCATCTTTCACCATGTCATAACCACACAGTACAACCAGCCTTTGGGCTCCTAGATAGACGGTGAATATTGGTCCGTATTTCTTTGACATCTGGATAAAAATAAGATAATAGGAATATACTGTATATTAAATTGATTTTACAGTTTATCATTTAAAGCCTCAATTTGAAGCATTTTTGCCTCAGCTAGTCTACATGTCGAATTCTGTTCTCTTCAATGCTGACAGAAAATCTAAAGCAATAATATCTGTTTCCTAAAAAAAAATTTCTGATATTTTTTTTTAAAAAGTGGGCCACAAGGAAAAAAAATGATAAAATAAAGAAGTAACCCGTAGTCTCCTATCTGACACACTCTTGGCTTCAGCTCTGCCGTGCTGGTGGTGGTCTTCGCTCTGGCTACTTCCTGTGTATTATTCATTCACACATGACCACTGCAGCCAACTACCGTCCCCGGCAGTCAGGTCATCATCACAGCAGGAAGCAAGTAGAGACTATTCGAGGATTATTAAATACCATTTGTTCCTTGCAGGCAATTTTGTTAAAGGGAACCTGTCACCCCCAAAAATCAAAGATGAGCTAAGCCCACCGGCATCAGGGGCTTATCTATGGCATTCTGTAATGCTGTAGATAAGCCCCTGATGTAACCTGAAGGATGAGAAAAAGAGGTTAGATTATACTCACCCAGAGGCGGTCCCGCTGCTGTCTGGTCCAATGGGCGCCGCGGTCCGGTCCGGTGCTTCCCATCTTCTTATGAAGACGTCCTCTTCTTGTCTTCATGCTGCAGCTCCTGTGCAGGCGTACCGATTTGTCCTGTTCAGGGTAGAGCAAAGTACTGCAGTGCGCAGGCGCCGGAAAAGGTCAGAGAGGCCCAGTGCCTGCGCACTGCAGTACTTTGCTCTGCCCACAACAGAGAGACAAAGTACGCCTGCGCCGGAGCCGCAGAGTGAAGACAAGAAGAGGACGTCATCATAAGAAGATGGGAGGCCCCGGACCGGATCGCGACACACATCGGACCGGACCACAGCGGGTCCGCACCTGGGTGAGTATAATATAACCTGTTTTTCTCCTCTTTCAGGATACATCGGGGGCTTATCTACAGGAGGACAGAATGCTGTAGATAAGCCCCTGATGCTGGTGCGCTTAGCTGATTTTCGATTTTTGGGATAACAGGTTCCCTTTAAAAAACTAGACAATTAATTTAATGCTTTAAAAATATAAAACAACATTTGCAAATTTAAAAATCTCTTAGTATTTTTTTCATCTAGAACTGCTCAGTTCCGGACAATTACAGGATCATCTCCATTAAATGTATAGGAACTGCAGCTGGGTGCTGCATAAATTGCCTCCTATTGGTATACCAGGGCAAGACTGGGACAAAAAAGCCGCCCTGCCACACAAACCCCACCAGCCCACATGCTCAAACATCCTCTCTCTGATCAGTGATTTTTTATATACTTTGTCATGCCCCTCAACAATCCTCTTAAAGTCATTATTTGAAGAGCCACATGTGAATGGCTCCACAGTGCGCATGCTCGACCACAGGTCCATTTACATGATGCTCTTTAGAGCTCCAGTTCTCAGGATCATGAGGGTCCCAGAGGTTGAACCCCAGCGATTGGAAAGTTTTTGGAATAGAGGATTAATTAGGATAATCCATTCAAATGAATTTTTCAATATTTTTAAAATTTTCCCATAGGCATACTGAAATAATAAACCAGTATTGACCTTCCCAAAGTCCAATGTCGCCTCTCCGAGAACAAAACAGGACAGGAGGAGTGGTACTGTGCAGTGTATATATACAGGACAGGAGGAGTGGTACTGTGCAGTGTATATATACAGGACAGGAGGAGTGGTATTGTGCATTGTATATATACAGGACAGGAGGAGCGGTACTGTGCAGTGTATATATACAGGACAGGAGGAGTGGTACTGTGCAGTGTATATATACAGGACAGGAGGAGAGCTACTGTGCAGTGGGTATATACAGGACAGGAGGAGAGGTATTGTGCAGTGTATATATATTCAGGACCCTCGTACCTGGAACCAAGGCCTCATCACACCCATCCACAAGAGTGGGGACAGGTATGACCCAGCCAACTACAGAGGCATATGTGTCAGCAGCAACCTGGGAAAACTGTTCAACAGTATCCTGAACAAGAGGATCATCACCTTCCTCACCGAGCACAACGTCCTCAGCAAGAGCCAAGCAGGGTTCATGCCGAACCACCGCACCACTGACCACATCTACACTCTGCACAGCCTCATTCAGAGACACGTCTACAATACAAAGAATGGGAAGATATAAGCCTGCTTTGTGGACTTTAAAAAGGCCTTTGATTCAGTGTGGCACCCGGGCTTATTCCTGAAACTGCTGGAGAGTGGAATAGGAGGAAAGACCTACGATGTCATCAAAAGCTCCTACACCGAGAACCGCTGCAGCGTGAGTGTGAACGGCAAAAGAACGGCTTATTTCGAGCAGAGCCGCGGAGTCAGACAAGGCTGCAGCCTAAGTCCAATGCTCTTCAACATCTACATCAACGAGCTGGCTACCGCCCTGGAATCCTCCTCAGCACCAGGTCTCACCCTCCACGACGCTCAGGTGAAATTCCTGCTGTATGCAGATGACCTGCTGCTGCTGTCACCAACCGAGAAAGGCCTCCAGGACAACCTGAAAATCCTAGAGAAATTCAGCTCCACCTGGGCTCTACCGGTCAACCTAAAGAAAACCAACACCATGGTGTTCCAGAGGAGAAAGAGAAGATCAGACCAACACCCATCATTTGTCCTCAACAACTGCGATCTCACAGGAACGGACAAATATGCCTACCTGGGCCTAGAGATTCACCGGTCAGGGAGCTTCAAACAAGCCATAGAGACCCTGAAAGACAAGGCCTGCAAAACCTTCTATGCCATCCGAAGGAAACTCTACCATTTGAAGCCACCAGTGAGGGTCTGGCTAAAAATCTTCGACTCCATCATCGCCCCAATCCTCCTGTATGGCAGCAAAGTCTGGGGTCCTCACACCTACCCAGACTGGTCAAGGTGGGATTCCAGTCCAACAGAAATATTCCACCTAGAATTCTGCAAGCACCTTCTCCAGGTCCATCGGAGCACCTCCAACAGTGCTTGTCGTGCCGAGCTGGGCAGATTCCCTCTACACCTTACAGTTAGAAAGAGGGCGCTGTCATTCCGGACTCACCTGCATAGGAGCAATCCAAGCTCCCATCACCATAAAGCCCTGATACATGTAGGTGAAACAGAAAAACCAGAACCCTCGGAACAGCCAGCCAAACCCAACCGGACCAGAACACCAATCACAACAACCAGACAAAAGCCGGAATTAGGAAGATGGCAGATGAAGGCCAGGAGAGGTATGTCAGTGACTGGAAGAATGATATCATCAGCTCACCGAAACTGATCATGTACCGGAACCTACAGAGAGACTACAGACTGGCCCCATATCTGGAGAAACTCTCGGACCCCAGAGACCGCAAGATCCTGAGCCGATATAGACTCAGTGCCCGCAGTCTGGCCATCGAATGTGGCCGACACAGGCAGAGCTACAAGCCCAGGAAGGAAAGACTGTGCCAACACTGTGATCAGGAGGCCATAGAGGACGAAACCCACTGCCTGCTACACTGCTCCAAATACTCAGCAGTGAGGGACACTCACTTCAGGAGACTCTCACATCTCTTCCCGGACTTCATCACCATGAAGGAGGAAGATAAAACATATATCCTGCTGGGAGAAGAAGAGAGAGCTGTGGAGATAGCAGCACCGTATGTGAGCGAATGCCATAGACTGCGAGCAGGAGAACTATGATGCCATGGACTATAGCCCCCACAATGGATCTGCCCCATCCACCTCCCCTATGCCATGGACTATAGCCCCCACCCTGGATCTGCCTCCATCCACCTCCCCTATGCCATGGACTATAGCCCCCACAATGGATCTGCCCCATCCACCTCCCCTATGCCATGGACTATAGCCCCCAACCTGGATCTGCCCCCATCCACCTCCCCTATGCTATGGACTATAGCCCCTACCCTGGATCTGCCCCCATCCACCTTCCCTACAGCTCCTACCCAACATCCCCATAGCCCCTATCCCTATTGCCTTTATACACTTGCTTTGGCAAAACTGATGTGTATTTGGTCCTGCCAATAAAGCTTCTTTGAATCTTGAATCTTGAATCTACAGGACAGGAGGAGTGGTACTGTGCAGTGTATATATACAGAACAGGAGGAGCGGTACTGTGCAGTGTATATATACAGGACAGGAGGAGAGGTACTGTGCAGTGGGTATATACAGGACAGGAGGAGTGGTACTGTGCAGTGTATATATACAGGACAGGAGGAATGGTACTGTACAGTGTATATATACAGGACAGGAGGAGTGGTACTGTGCAGTGTATATATACATGACATTGGTATTGTCGACTACCATGATTAAGTGCCTTCCCAAGGGATCACCGACCCCTTTGACTTCCCAACCTCCGAAAAACGACATGAGTCTCAAGTTGGATATAATTGGCCACAGCGGCCTTTATTATAACAAACAAAACATATAACCATAAATGAGCTGGGAAGGGGTCCTTGAAGCTAAAAGTTTGGTGTCACCCATAGTATAAACAAGTGGACAAGAGACCAACCGTAGATTACTCTCAGCCGTTACCCCACAGGCTCGAGAGCACCAAAATACCCCGAAGGGTTACCATTGTCCACTTCCAACTTAGGAATCTGGCCCACCGTTACCAAGATTCCCCCAAATCACCAGACCCGCAACCAAAACTTAAACCAACTGGAGAATCCGTATCCCGACGGACCCCCCAGGCCAATTTAGCACCAACTCCAAGGACCCCTCCCCCCGCCTACAGCCACTATGACCCGAAACAGAAAATCAAACCACACCCTTGAACACAACAAAAAGGGAGGGCGGGCGAGACTGCTCACGATTCCACAGAGCGGGAAATGAACCGCTCCTCCCACCCGCTCCCACCATACCCCTCACCAGCAAATACCCCTCCCCCTGGAACGAACCCCACACCCCCCCCTGCTCCAAACCCCCTGTCATGGTGGCTTCCATGTACGCCGCCCGGGGGAGGGGGTGGGCGGCTCGCTCCAGCCTGTCTTGACATTGGTATTTTCGACTACCATGATTAAGTGCCTTCCCAAGGGATCACCGACCCCTTTTCCTTCCCAACCTCCGAATAACGACATGAGTCTCAAGTTGGATATAATTGGCCACAGCTGCATTTATTATAACAAACAAAACATATAACCATAAATGAGCTGGGAAAGGGTCCTTGAAGCTAAAAGTCTGGTGTCACCCATAGTATAAACACGTGGACAAGAGACCAACCGTAGATTACTCTCAGGCGTTACCCCACAGGCTTGAGAGCACCAAAATACCCCGAAGGGTTACCATTGTCCACTTCCAACTTAGGAATCTGGCCCACCGTTACCAAGATTCCCCCAAATCACCAGACCCGCAACCAAAACTTAAACCAACTGGAGAATCCGTATCCCGACGGACCCCCCAGGCCAATTTAGCACCAACTCCAAGGACCCCTCCCCCCGCCACCACGAGGATACTTGACCCCCTCAAGTACCCGAGACCCCACCAACCTTAACCGCTATGGCCCGCTCAATTCCAGACTGTAACCCCAGAGCCCACAAATCAATGCCCACCGCGTTCAGATGAACCCCGTCACCCAAAAGAAATTGGTCACCACCACGCTCCAACTCAAAATGGCGCACGGCCATACCTCCGTTGCACACAACAAAACCCGACACGGCCCGATTCACCTTAATTCGGGCTTTATTTATCTTGTCCACCGACCTGGCGTGCCTCCAAGATGTCCGAGGAACAATCTCCGACCACACTATGGACGTCTCCCGAAACGAAACCCATAACCGGAGAATGTCGTGTTTAATGTCCCGGATCAACTCCCGACAAGGACGAATTCCCAAGTCGTTTCCCCCGACGTGCAGAACCAAAATATCAGGAGGCCTGTCCAGTCGAATGCCATTATGTACCTCCTCCAGGACTCTGTTCCAACCTAAACCCCGAAACCCCAACCACCTGATGACGGCTACGTCCCTGGAAAACCCGAGCTGTCTTCCATCCTGTCTGACGTCGGCCCGTCTCGCGCCCCAGTACACATATGAGTGGCCGACAATCCACACCAACAGAGAGGATGAACCTGAAAAACATAAACAACTTAGACAATCGCCAAAACAAACAAAAGATCAAACCGTTCCCAGCTGCTCAAGGCCTCACATAACTCCGATAACGGCCGGACTCCCACCGCCCAATCCTTTGCACCACCTCAGGAGCCAATCCGTTAAGCGCTGCCTCAGTGGCAGCCCCGATCCGGAAAGAATGGGAGGCAAATCTACCCCGATGGCCTTTAAACACTGCCGAAACCGCTACGAACTGATATTTAGACAGGAAGGACCCATCCTCATGACGCAACAAAGGCCCATCACCACGCGGGTGAAACCTATCAAAAGCCTGCCAGCAACGGATAGGACACATAACAGAACCAGGAACAGCACCCAAAACTACTTTTTTACCCCGCCCCATCTGATCCGTCTTAGACTTCCGAATCCAAAACTGCAGTGACCCCTCGGAAGCAAAAACGTCCCCTGCCCACAGGCCCCCTTGACGAACCGTAGTGGGTGACACCAACTCCCCAATCCTCAAAGCTCTGTAAAAGGCCAATGAAAAGGCTAAGCGAAACAGCGCAACCTCGAAGCTGGAAATGCATACATCACCCAAACGTACCCCCAACCGCTCCAATATCTCAAAGGACACCGGGCGCCTACAATCTCCTCGGCTGCATGATCTTCTCAGCCCCCTCGCAGCCTGCTTTACCAGAAAGGACTTTGTCACGTCCTGAAGACCCCGTAGCCTGAAACCAAAGGCTAAAGCCACTATCGTCCTATCCACCTTCGCTGCCGACCATCCCTGATCCGCCCCATGTCTCAACCACAACAACAATGCCCCCATCTGGTCCGAACCCGCACTCGCAATACCAAAAGCCGCCAGCCAACTCTCCCAACTGCTCCATACTGCCTGATAAACCGACCACGTACTCGGAGCCAAGGACGCTTGGATTAAAGGCTCTGCAGCCCGGACACCACGCTCCAGAGTTCCGCCGGGCATTCCAGGCCCGTCTCCTCAGCATACGGCGCCAGCGACCGAAAACGCTCCCACTGGAAACGAGACAAAGAATTGGCAATGCAGTTATTAACACCGGGCACATGCGAAGCTGTGAAATAAGCATTCAGGTGTAAGCAAGACAAAACCAACTGCCGAAGAACTCTGATCACCGGGGAAGACGCCGTCATCAAACTGTTAATGGCGCACACAACCGCCATATTATCACAATTAAAACGCACCCTTTTGTTCTGAAAATCGTCGCCCCAAGGCTGCACAGCCAGCAAAATCGGGAAAATTTCCAACAACGTGATGTTCCGCACTAAACCTGTTTCAAACCAGGCTTCTGGCCATCTGGCCGCACACCAACGGCCCCCAAAAAAGGCCCCAAAACCAATACCGTCCGAGGTGTCAGTAAACAAGTCCAAATCAGCGTTGCCCACTGCCTCCTCCATCAACAACCAACGCCCGTTGTAACAAGACAAAAAACGGTCCCAAACCTCCAAGTCAGCCTTGTGCTCGGCTGACAAACGCACAAAATGATGCAGGGCGGTGACCCCGGCCAGTCTACGTGAAAAAATTCTCCCCATGGGAATAATTCGACGCGCAAAATTCAACTTCCCCAAGAGCGACTGCACTTCGCGCAGTGGCAATTTTTTCAAACGTCTAGCTCGAGCCACCTCGTCTCTCAGACCCAACACCTTGTCAACCGGCAACCTAAACTCCCACCTCTCAGAATCGATGACAATACCCAAAAAGGACAAGCTCGTACACGGACCCTCCGTCTTGCCCGGTGCCAACGGGACCCCGAAGCGCTCCGCGACCCAAACAACCGTCCTTAACAGGACCTCACAACATTGAGACTGATCAGGGCCTATGCACAAGAAATCATCCAGATAATGAATTACCGAGTCCAAACCGGACACATCCCGCACCGCCCACTCCAGAAAGGAACTGAAAGCCTCAAAATAAGCACACGACAGTGAACAGCCCATCGGCAAACATTGATCAACGTAAAACCCGCCGTCCTAATAACAGCCTAACAACCTCACGCTATCGGAGTGAACAGGCAACAAACAAAAGGCCGACTCGATATCGGTCTTGGCCAACAATGCTCCCCTACCGCAACTGCGCACCCACCTGGCTGCCTCATCAAACGATGTATAAACCACCGAACAGAGCTCCGGATCAATCCCATCATTAACCGACCTCCCCTTCGGGTATGACAAATGCTGAATGAGCCGGAACTTATTCGGCTCCTTCTTGGGCACTACGCCCAGAGGTGACACCACCAAATCATCCAAAGGGGGAGTGGGAAACGGACCTGACATCCTACCCAACGCCACCTCTTTGCCTAACTTTTCAGACACCACCGATGCATGCAACTCGGCCGATCTAAGATTCTTCAACGTCGGTGGTACCGCAAAACCCGGGGCCGGTATACAAAAGCCAACATCAAACCCGGCCCGGAGTAACTCTGCCCTCTCCCTATCGGGGTACCTATCTAGATAGGGGGCCATCGCGTCCAACCTTACCGGAGTCGCCCCCTTTGGGATTACCCTCTGGTTCCCTTTCTTCTTAAAACATTTGGAGGCTCCGTGTGAGGCGCCATTGCAGTGCGAGCACAAATGCTTGAACTTGCAAGTCACCCCGAACTTACACTGGCCCTCGTTGAACTGCCAACACACACCATGCTTCTGACTGCCGGATTGTCCTGCCTGACCCCCGGCTCCTGAAGAGGAACCCTGCCCAGTGCCTTGGCCGGAAGTTCCGGCCCCCCCTTGAAAGGAGTGACCAAACTTCGTCGGTGCCATTACACGCAACCACAAGCCGATGTCCTTCTGATCCCATCTGATCGCTGGATGAACTGCCTTCCGCTGCCGAAACTGCTCATCATATCGTAACCATGCTTGACCACCATAGGCCCTATGCGCCTCCCCTATGGAATCCATATAACAAAACAAGGCTGAGCAATTCTCGGGAGCCTTTTCGCCAATAACACTTGCCAAAATCGCAAATGCCTGAAGCCAGTTCACAAACGTGTGAGGAATAAGGCGCCATCGCCGCTTTTCCTCATCCTCCTTCTTACTATCCTCTTTTTTACTCTTATCCAAGTTAAATTTCTCCAGTGGTAACAGTGAAAATATCTCCACGTACTCATCCTTCCAAATCTTCTCGCGCACTTCCTTCTTCAAATGCGCCCCCAACGGCCCTTCAAAGCCCACATACAAATCACCACGTGCCTTATCATCTAGTCGAATGCCCCCTTCCTTCTCTTTCTCCGTCTGTACAGACACCGAGACCGGCTCGGCCGACCTACCCTGGTCACCTGAACCGCTGCCTAACAATGCTAACCCCGAGTCGGATGATCCGACCCAAGCTGACAAAGGGGACGGCCCTGGCCTACCACTGTTCAACCGGGACAACAGCTCCCGCACCCCCGACAACAACTCACCCACACCTTCACGACTCACATCCGCCCGCACCGCAACTCCCTCACCCCACTCCACATACCCCCCAACCCGATCCACCGAAGACATAATCGGCGTCAACAACGCCGGGGACAAACAAAACATAGAATGGTTCTCACCAGGCTGCAGGGGAGCTGCGGTCCCCCCAGCCGCAGACGCCGTCGCTGTCCCGCCGTCTCTTGCCCACGAAGCCGTCTGTGCGTCCACCCGGACGTGAACCTCGCTCCTCACTGCTCCAGCTGCTCAGACCCCTGCTGAGGGGACCGTGCCGACCCCGTCACTCCAGGAGGCCGCCAGGAATCCGTCGGGCCCAGACCCGGACCCGTCGTCCGCAACGCTGCCATCTGCCGCCGTCCCATGGAGAGGTGCGGGCCCGGTCGCAGATGCATGGGGGGAATGACGTACCCCGGCTGAGTCTGGCAGCCCCGCCGAGTCTGGGGCACCGCCTGCTGCTGGGATGCTCCCCTGCCGTCTCGTGGTGCCGCCGGAACCAGGCCGCCTGGGACAGGCATAACCGCCGCCGCCCGCCGTGCCAACACCGCGTCCTGCAGCCGCTCTGGCGCGCGTGGGCCCAGACCCCCGGGTAGATGAGAGAGAAGGCCCAACTGCCGCCGCAGGCCCCAGCGCAGCAGGTGGATTCCTCCCGGACCGCAGCCTGCTGGGGCGCTTGTACGCAGGCACACGGCCCAGAGGGTCCCGTGAGGGGCTCCTGCGCCGCCGCTGGGGCGCCGGGGCAGCATCAAGGGATAGGCGCTGGGGGGGCGCACGCGCCTAGACCGCCGCTCACCGGGCCCAGCCGCTGAGGGATCAGCGCCGCCGCCGCCACTGCTGGAACCGCCCAGGATGCCTGCAAGTTGTGCCTCTAGCCAGCCGGGAGGCTGCGCCGCCGCCCGCAGCTGTGTCAGCACCTGCTCAATGGCCGCCATGTCCAGCGCAGGTGACAGTGCTCCCTCCTGCTCACGATTCCACAGAGCGGGAAGTGAATCGCTCCTCCCCCCCCGCTCCCACCATACCCCTCACCAGCAAATACCCCTCCTCCTTCCACGTACGCCGCCCAGGGGAGGGGGCGGGCGGCTCGCTCCAGCCTGTCTATACAGGAAGATTGGTACTGTGCAGTGTATTTATACAGGACAGGAGGAGTAGTACTGTGCAGTGTATATATACAGGACAGGAGGAATGGTACTGTGCAGTGTATATATACAGGACAGGAGGATAGGTACTGTGCAGTGTATATATACAGGACAGGAGGAGTGGTTCTGTGCAGTGTATATATATACAGGACAGGAGGATTGGTACTGTGCAGTGTATATAAACAGGACAGGAGGATTGGTACTGTGCAGTGTATATATACAGGACAGGATGAGTGGTTCTGTGCAGTGTATATATACAGGACAGGAGGATTGGTACTGTGCAGTGTATATATACAGGACAGGAGGATTGGTACTGTGCAGTGTATATATACAGGACAGGAGGAGTGGTACTGTGCAGTGTATACATACAGTACAGGAGGAGAGGTACCGTGCAGTGTATATATACAGGACAGGAGGAGTGGTACTGTGCAGTGGGTATATACAGGACAGGAGGAGTGGTACTGTACAGTGTATATATACAGGACAGGAGGAGAGGTACTGTGCAGTGTATATATACAGGACAGGAGGAGTGGTACTGTGCAGTGTATATATACAGGACAGGAGGAGTGGTACTGTGCAGTGTATATATACAGGACAGGAGGAGTGGTACTGTGCAGTGGGTATATACAGGACAGGAGGAGTGGTACTGTGCAGTGTATATATACAGGACAAGAGGAGTGGTATTGTGCAGTGTATATATACAGGACAGGAGGAGTAGTACTATGCAGTGGGAATATACAGGACAGGAGGAGTGGTACTGTGCAGTGTATATATACAGTACAGGAGGAATGGTACTGTGCATTGTATATATACAGGACAGGAGGAGTGGTACTGTGCAGTGTATATATACAGGACAGGAGGAGTGGTACTGTGCAGTGTATATATACAGGACAGGAAGAGAGGTACTGTGCAGTGTATATATACAGGACAGGAGGAGCGGTACTGTGCAGTGTATATATACAGGAGGAGCGGTACTGTGCAGTGTATATATACAGGAGGAGCGGTCCTGTGCAGTGTATATATACAGGACAGGAGGAGTGGTACTGTGCATTGTATATATACAGGACAGGAGGAGTGGTACTGTGCAGTGTATATATACAGGACAGGAGGAGTGGTACTGTGCAGTGTATATATACAGGACAGGAGAAGTGGTACTGTGCAGTGTATATATACAGGACAGGAGGAGTGGTACTGTGCAGTGTATATATACAGGACAGGAGGAGTGGTACTGTGCAGTGTATATATACAGGACAGGAGGAGTGGTACTGTGGTGTGTATATATATACAGGGCAGGAGGAGTGGTACTGTGCAGTGTATATATACAGGACAGGAGGAGTGGTACTGTGCAGTGTATATATACAGGAGGAGTGGTACTGTGCATTGTATATATACAGGACAGGAGGAGTGGTACTGTGCAGTGTATATATACAGGACAGGTGTAGTGGTATTGTGCAGTGTATATATACAGGACAGGAGGAGTGGTACTGTGGTGTGTATATATATACAGGACAGGAGGAGTGGTACTGTGCAGTGTATATATACAGGAGGAGTGGTACTGTGCATTGTATATATACAGGACAGGAGGAGTGGTACTGTGCAGTGTATATATACAGGACAGGTGTAGTGGTATTGTGCAGTGTATATATACAGGACAGGAGGAGTGGTACTGTGGTGTGTATATATATACAGGACAGGAGGAGTGGTACTGTGCAGTGTATATATATAGGACAGGAGGAGCGGTACTGTGCAGTGTATATATACAGGACAGGAGGAGTGGTACTGTGCAGTGTATATATACAGGACAGGAGGAGTGGTACTGTGGTGTGTATATATATACAGGACAGGAGGAGTGGTACTGTGCAGTGTATATATACAGGACAGGAGGAGTGGTACTGTGGTGTGTATATATATACAGGACAGGAGGAGTGGTACTGTGGTGTGTATATATATACAGGACAGGAGGAGTGGTACTGTGCAGTGTATATATACAGGACAGGAGGAGTGGTACTGTGGTGTGTATATATATACAGGACAGGAGGAGCGGTACTGTGCAGTGTATATATACAGGACAGGAGGAGCGGTACTGTGCAGTGTATATATACAGGACAGGAGGAGTGGTACTGTGCAGTGTATACTGTATATACAGGACAGGAGGAGTGGTACTGTGCAGTGTATATATACAAGACAGGAGGAGCGGTACTGTGCAGTGTATATATACAAGACAGGAGGAGCGGTACTGTGCAGTGTAAATATACAGGACAGGAGGAGTGGCACTGTGCAGTGTATATATACAGGACAGGACGAGCGGTACTGTGCAGTGTATATATACAGGACAGGAGGAGTGGTACTGTGCAGTGTATATATACAGGACAGGAGGAGCGGTACTGTGCAGTGTATATATACAGGACAGGAGGAGTGGTACTGTGCAGTGTATACTGTATATACAGGACAGGAGGAGTGGTACTGTGCAGTGTATATATACAAGACAGGAGGAGCGGTACTGTGCAGTGTATATATACAAGACAGGAGGAGCGGTACTGTGCAGTGTAAATATACAGGACAGGAGGAGTGGCACTGTGCAGTGTATATATACAGGACAGGACGAGCGGTACTGTGCAGTGTATATATACAGGACAGGAGGAGTGGCACTGTGCAGTGTATATATACAGGACAGGAGGAGCGGTACTGTGCAGTGTATATATTCAGGACAGGAGGAGTGGTACTGTGCAGTGTATATATACAAGACAGGAGAAGCGGTACTGTGCAGTGTATATATACAGGACAGGAGGAGCGGTACTGTGCAGTGTATATATACAGGACAGGAAGAGTGGTAGTGTGCAGTGTATATATACAGGACAGGAGGAGAGGTACAGTGCAGTGTATATATGCAGGACAGGAGGAGTGGTACTGTGCAGTGTATATATACAGGACAGGAGGAGTGGTACTGTGCAGTGTATATATACAAGACAGGAGGAGCGGTACTGTGCAGTGTATATATACAGGACAGGAGGAGTGGTACTGTGCAGTGTATATATACAAGACAGGAGGAGCGGTACTGTGCAGTGTATATATACAGGACAGGAGGAGTGGTACTGTGCAGTGTATATATACAGGACAGGAGGAGTGGTACTGTGCTGTGTATATATACAGGACAGGAGAAGTGGTACTGTGCAGTGTATATATACAGGACAGGAGGAGTGGTACTGTGCAGTGCATATATACAGGACAGGAGGAGAGGTACTGTGCAGTGTATATATACAGGACAGGAGGAGTGGTACTGTGCAGTGTATATATACAAGACAGGAGGAGCGGTACTGTGCAGTGTATATATACAGGACAGGAGGAGAGGTACTGTGCAGTGTATATATACAGGACAGGAGGAGTGGTACTGTGCAGTGTATATATACAAGACAGGAGGAGCGGTACTGTGCAGTGTATATATACAGGACAGGAGGAGTGGTACTGTGCAGTGTATATATACAGGGGGAGTGGTACTGTGCATTGTATATATACAGGACAGGAGGAGTGGTACTGTGCAGTGTATATATACAGGACAGGAGGTGAGGTACTGTGCAGTGTATATATACAGGACAGGAAGAGTGGTAGTGTGCAGTGTATATATACAGGACAGGAGGAGAGGTACAGTGCAGTGTATATATGCAGGACAGGAGGAGTGGTACTGTGCAGTGTATATATACAGGACAGGAGGAGTGGTACTGTGCTGTGTATATATACAGGACAGGAGGAGTGGTACTGTGCAGTGTATATATACAGGACAGGAGGAGTGGTACTGTGCAGTGTATATATACAAGACAGGAGGAGCGGTACTGTGCAGTGTATATATACAGGACAGGAGGAGTGGTACTGTGCAGTGTATATATACAGGACAGGAAGAGTGGTACTGAGCAGTGTATATATACAGGACAGGAGGAGAGGTACTGTGCAGTGTATATATACAGGGCAGGAGGAGTGGTACTGTGCAGTGTATATATACAGGACAAGAGGAGTGGTACTGTGCAGTGTATATATACAGGACAGGAGGAGTGGTACTGTGAAGTGTATATATACAGGATAGGAGGCGTGGTACTGTGAAGTGTATATATCCAGGACAGGAGGAGTGGTACTGTGGTGTGTATATATATACAGGACAGGAGGAGTGGTACTGTGCAGTGTATATATACAGGACAGGAGGAGTGGTACTGTGCAGTGCATATATACAGGACAGGAGGAGCGGTACTGTGCAGTGTATATATACAGGACAGGAGGAGTGGTACTGTGCAGTGCATATATACAGGACAGGAGGAGTGGTACTGTGCAGTGTATATATACAAGACAGGAGGAGCGGTACTGTGCAGTGTATATATACAGGACAGGAGGAGTGGTACTGTGCAGTGTATATATACAGGACAGGAAGAGAGGTACTGTGCAGTGCATATATACAGGACAGGAGGAGTGGTACTGTGCAGTGTATATATACAAGACAGGAGGAGCGGTACTGTGCAGTGTATATATTCAGGACAGGAGGAGTGGTACTGTGCAGTGTATATATACAAGACAGGAGAAGCGGTACTGTGCAGTGTATATATACAGGACAGGAGGAGCGGTACTGTGCAGTGTATATATACAGGACAGGAAGAGTGGTAGTGTGCAGTGTATATATACAGGACAGGAGGAGAGGTACAGTGCAGTGTATATATGCAGGACAGGAGGAGTGGTACTGTGCAGTGTATATATACAGGACAGGAGGAGTGGTACTGTGCAGTGTATATATACAAGACAGGAGGAGCGGTACTGTGCAGTGTATATATACAGGACAGGAGGAGTGGTACTGTGCAGTGTATATATACAAGACAGGAGGAGCGGTACTGTGCAGTGTATATATACAGGACAGGAGGAGTGGTACTGTGCAGTGTATATATACAGGACAGGAGGAGTGGTACTGTGCTGTGTATATATACAGGACAGGAGAAGTGGTACTGTGCAGTGTATATATACAGGACAGGAGGAGTGGTACTGTGCAGTGCATATATACAGGACAGGAGGAGAGGTACTGTGCAGTGTATATATACAGGACAGGAGGAGTGGTACTGTGCAGTGTATATATACAAGACAGGAGGAGCGGTACTGTGCAGTGTATATATACAGGACAGGAGGAGAGGTACTGTGCAGTGTATATATACAGGACAGGAGGAGTGGTACTGTGCAGTGTATATATACAAGACAGGAGGAGCGGTACTGTGCAGTGTATATATACAGGACAGGAGGAGTGGTACTGTGCAGTGTATATATACAGGGGGAGTGGTACTGTGCATTGTATATATACAGGACAGGAGGAGTGGTACTGTGCAGTGTATATATACAGGACAGGAGGTGAGGTACTGTGCAGTGTATATATACAGGACAGGAAGAGTGGTAGTGTGCAGTGTATATATACAGGACAGGAGGAGAGGTACAGTGCAGTGTATATATGCAGGACAGGAGGAGTGGTACTGTGCAGTGTATATATACAGGACAGGAGGAGTGGTACTGTGCTGTGTATATATACAGGACAGGAGGAGTGGTACTGTGCAGTGTATATATACAGGACAGGAGGAGTGGTACTGTGCAGTGTATATATACAAGACAGGAGGAGCGGTACTGTGCAGTGTATATATACAGGACAGGAGGAGTGGTACTGTGCAGTGTATATATACAGGACAGGAAGAGTGGTACTGAGCAGTGTATATATACAGGACAGGAGGAGAGGTACTGTGCAGTGTATATATACAGGGCAGGAGGAGTGGTACTGTGCAGTGTATATATACAGGACAAGAGGAGTGGTACTGTGCAGTGTATATATACAGGACAGGAGGAGTGGTACTGTGAAGTGTATATATACAGGATAGGAGGCGTGGTACTGTGAAGTGTATATATCCAGGACAGGAGGAGTGGTACTGTGGTGTGTATATATATACAGGACAGGAGGAGTGGTACTGTGCAGTGTATATATACAGGACAGGAGGAGTGGTACTGTGCAGTGCATATATACAGGACAGGAGGAGCGGTACTGTGCAGTGTATATATACAGGACAGGAGGAGTGGTACTGTGCAGTGCATATATACAGGACAGGAGGAGTGGTACTGTGCAGTGTATATATACAAGACAGGAGGAGCGGTACTGTGCAGTGTATATATACAGGACAGGAGGAGTGGTACTGTGCAGTGTATATATACAGGACAGGAAGAGAGGTACTGTGCAGTGTATATATACAGGACAGGAGGAGTGGTACTGTGCAGTGTATATATACAGGACAGGAGGAGTGGTATTGTGCATTGTATATATACAGGACATGAGGAGTGGTACTGTGCAGTGTATATATACAGGACAGGAGGAGTGGTACTGTGCAGTGTATATATACAGGACAGGAGGAGTGGTACTGTGCAGTGTGTATATATACAGGACAGGAGGAGTGGTACTGTGCAGTGTATATATACAGGACAGGAGGAGTGGTACTGTGCAGTGTATATATATATACAGGACAGGAGGAGTGGTACTGTGTAGGGTTGAGTGAAACGGATCGTTCATTTTCAAAAGTCGCCGACTTTTGGCAAAGTCGGGTTTCATGAAACCCGACCCGACCCCTGTGCGGGGTCGGCCATGCGGTACGCGATTTTCGCGCCAAAGTCGCGTTTCAATGACGCGAAAAGCGCCATTTCTCAGCCAATGAAGGTGGACGCAAAGTGTGGGCAGCGTGATGACATAGGTCCTGGTCCCCACCATCTTAGAGAAGGGCATTGCAGTGATTGGCTTGCTGTCTGCGGCGTCACAGGGGCTATAAAGGGGCGTTCCCGCCGACCGCCATGTTACTGCTGCTGATCTGAGCTTAGGGAGAGGTTGCTGCCGCTTTGTCAGAAGCAGGGATAGCGTTAGGCAGGGTCCATTAACCCCCAAACCGCTTGTGCTGTAGCGATTTCCACTGTCCAACACCACCTTTGTTTGCAGGGACAGTGGAAGCTACATTTTTTTTCCTCAGCGCTGTAGCTCATTGGGCTGCCCTAGAAGGCTCCCTGATAGCTGCATTGCTGTGTGTACGCCGCTGTGCAAACCAACTGCTTTTTTAAAATCACAAATCCTGTTGTTCCTTCCTTTCTGCACAGCTATCTTGTTTGTTTGTCCACACTTTTTATTTCATTTGTGCAGCAGAAAACTCCTTATTGCTGCCTGCCATACCTGGCTGAGATTACTGCAGGGAGATAGTAATTGTAGGACAGTCCGTGTGTTTTTATGTTTTTTTTTTTTTTTTTTTAATTCTCCCCCCAAAAAAAGCTGTGGGAGATTAAGATTGGCATTTCTGCTCGAGTGCCATCCCTGTGTGTGCCATCTCACATAGTGGGCCATAGAAAGCCTAATTTTTTTTTCTGTTTTTTTTTTTTGTGGGGTTTCTAAATTCTCCCTGAAAAAAAAAAACAGTGGGAGATTAATATTGGCCTTTGGGCTTGTGTGCCAGTCCTGAGCGTGCCATCTCTCTGTCAAATAGTGGGCCATAGAAAGCCTATTTATTTTTTTTTCATTGGTTGTATAAATTCTCCCTGAAAAAAATAAAAACAGTGGGAGATTAATATTGCCCATTGGGCTTGTGTGCCAGTCCTGAGCGTGCCATCTCTCTGTGAAATAGTGGGCCATAGAAAGCCTATTTTTTTTTTTTTCATTGGTTGTATAAATTCTCCCTGAAAAAAATAAAAACAGTGGGAGATTAATATTGCCCTTTGGGCTTGTGTGCCAGTCCTGAGCGTGCCATCTCTCTGTCAAATAGTGGGCCATAGAAAGCCTATTTATTTTTTTTTCATTGGTTGTATAAATTCTCCCTGAAAAAAATAAAAACAGTGGGAGATTAATATTGCCCTTTGGGCTTGTGTGCCAGTCCTGAGCGTGCCATCTCTCTGTCAAATAGTGGGCCATAGAAAGCCTATTTATTTTTTTTTCATTGGTTGTATAAATTCTCCCTGAAAAAAATAAAAACAGTGGGAGATTAATATTGCCCTTTGGGCTTGTGTGCCAGTGCTGAGCGTGCCATCTCTCTGTCAAATAGTGGGCCATAGAAAGCCTAATTTTTTTTTATTGGTTTTATACATTCTCCCTGAAAAAAACAAAACAGGGGGAGATTAATATTGCCCTTTGGGCTTGTGTGCCAGTCCTGAGCGTGCCATCTCTCTCTCTCAGATAGTGTGCCATAGAAAGCCTATTTTTTTTTTGTTTGTTTTATTTGGTTTCTAAATTCTCTCTGAAAAAATCACTTTTTTTTTATTTGTTTTCTAAATTCTTCCTTAAAAAATCATTTTTTTTTGTGTTTCTAAATTCTCCCTGAAAAAATAAAAAAAAACAGTGGGAGATTAACATTGGCCTTTCTGCTTGTGTGCCAGTCCTGACTCCTGGGTGTGCCATCTCTCTCTCTCAGATAGTGGGCCATAGAAAGTCTATTTGTTTGTTTTTTTTGTTTGGTTTCTAAATTCTCTCTGAAAAAATCACTTTTTTATTTTGTTTTCTAAATTCTTCCTTAAAAAATCATTTTTTTTTTTGTGTTTCTAAATTCTCCCTGAAAAAATAAAAAAAAAACAGTGGGAGATTAATATTGGCCTTTCTGCTTGTGTGCCAGTCCTGACTCCTGGGTGTGCCATCTCTCTCTCTCAGATAGTGGGCCATAGAAAGCCTATTTGTTTTTTTTTGTTTGGTTTCTAATTTCTCTCTGAAAAAAATCACTTTTTTATTTTGTTTTCTAAATTCTCCCTGAAAAAATAAAAACAAACAGTGGGAGATTAATATTGACATTTGTGCTTGAGTGACAGTCCTGCGTGTGTGGCATCTCTCTCATTTGGTGCCACCAAAAACAGAGTGTGTAACATCGTGCCTGCTTTTCCTTGCGGTGTCACCCACCTGTAAAGGGGTATCTAAATCATACTGAAGTTATAGCTCACCGTGCAAGTTGTTTGACAGCAACAAATACCGTTAGTTTGGTTACATTTTTAAAACAATGAGGAAGTCTGGTGGAAGAGGTCGTGGCCGGGAGCGTTCATTGTCAGCTGGTAATGAGGGTAGTGGTAGTGGTGGAGCATCAGGTGGTCATGGTAAAAAAAATATTGCACCTAAGTCTGGAGCTGTGGAGCCAGGTTCGTCGTCTGGCTACACAAGGCCTCAAACGCTCCCTTTTCTGGGAGTAGGAAAACCGCTTTTAAAGCCGGAGCAGCAAAAGCAAGTTTTGGCTTACCTTGCTGACTCAGCCTCTAGCTCTTTTGCCTCCTCTTTTGAAACTGGTAAATGTAAAAGCAGCGCGTCGTTAGTGGATCTTCACGGTCAGGGACAAGTCGCTTCCTTGTCCTCTTCAGCAAAAACAACAACAGAGAAGGATGCAGCAGGCGACACAACGGGTTACTCCATGGAGCTCTTTACACATACCGTCCCTGGCTTAGAAAGTGAAGCAGTTAACAGGCCATGCCCATTACAAGTTGAATCTGACATGGAGTGCACTGATGCACAGCCACAGCCAGACTACTATGCTGGTCCTTTGACTCAGACCACAACATTGCCCTCGCAGGGTACTGATCCAGAATCAGACCCTGATGAGACTATGTTGCCCTGTCACGAACGCTCTACCACCGACTTACACGGTGACACACATGGAGTTGCGCACGAGCTAGAAGAGGCGGTTATAGATGACCCAGTTGTTGACCCCGATTGGCAGCCATTGGGGGAACAGGGTGCAGGCGGCAGTAGTTCTGAAGCGGAGGAGGAGGGGCCGCAGCAGGCATCAACATCGCAACAGGTTACATCTGCCGGGCCCGTATCTGGCCCAAAACGCGTGGCAAAGTCAAAACATGTTAGAGGACAGCGTGGCCATCCGGTTAAAGCTCAGTCTGCAATGCCTGAAAAGGGATCCGATGCTAGAAAGAGTGCAGTGTGGCATTTTTTTAAACAACATCCAATTGATCAGCGCAAAGTCATCTGTCAAAAATGTTCAACTACCTTAAGCAGAGGTCAGAATCTGAAAAGTCTCAATACAAGTTGCATGCATAGACATTTAACCACCATGTATTTGCAAGCCTGGACTAACTACCAAATGTCCCTTAAGGCTGTAGCACCCTCGGCCAATGAAGCTAGTCAGCAACGCAACATCCCTTCCGGCAGTGTAGGGCCACCATTTTCCGCACCACCTGCAGTATCTGTGCAGGTTTCTTTGCCAGGCCAAAGCCGTCAGGGTCAGGGAATCACCAGTTTCGTAGTAGGAAACACTGCATCTAGGGCACCGGCGGCAACAATACCATCTCCCACCGTCTCTCAGTCTGCCATGTCCACCGGCACCCCCGCTAGTTCCACGATCTCCAGCTCTCCAGTCCAGCTCACCCTACATGAGACTATGGTTAGAAAAAGGAAGTACTTAGCCTCGCATCCGCGTACACAGGGTTTGAACGCCCACATAGCTATACTAATCTCGTTAGAGATGATGCCCTACCGGTTAGTTGAAAGCGAAGCTTTCAAAGCCCTGATGGACTACGCTGTACCACACTACGAGCTACCCAGTCGACACTTCTTTTCGCGAAAAGCCATCCCAGCCCTCCACCAGCATGTTAAAGAGCGCATCGTCCATGCACTCAGGCAATCTGTGAGTACAAAGGTGCACCTGACAACAGATGCATGGACCAGTAGGCATGGCCAGGGACGTTACGTGTCCATCACGGCACACTGGGTGAATGTGGTGGATGCAGGGTCCACAGGGGACAGCAATTTTGGGACAGTTCTGCCTAGCCCACGGTCTAGGAAACAGTTGGCTGTAGCCGTTCGCACCCCCTCCTCCTCCTCCTCGTCCTCCTGCAGAAGCAAGAGCTCGTCCACAGACCGCAGTCGCACAACCACTCCATCCGCAGCTGCCACTGTTGCACACCAGGTCTCCCATTATGGGGCAGCTTCTGGCAAGCGTCAGCAGGCTGTATTGGCTATGAAGTGTTTGGGCGACAACAGACACACCGCGGAAGTTCTGTCCGAGTTCTTGCAGAAAGAAACGCAGTCATGGCTGGGCACTGTAGATCTTGAGGCAGGCAAGGTAGTGAGTGATAACGGAAGGAATTTCATGGCTGCCATCTCCCTTTCCCAACTGAAACACATTCCTTGCCTGGCTCACACCTTAAACCTGGTGGTGCAGTGCTTCCTGAAAAGTTATCCGGGGTTATCCGACCTGCTCCTCAAAGTGCGTGGACTTTGCTCACATATCCGCCGTTCGCCCGTACATTCCAGCCGTATGCAGACCTATCAGCGGTCTTTGAACCTTCCCCAGCATCGCCTAATCATAGACGTTGCAACAAGGTGGAACTCAACACTGCACATGCTTCAGAGACTGTGCGAACAGAGGCGGGCTGTTATGTTTTTGTGGGAAGATACACATACACGGGCAGGCAGTAGGATGGCAGACATGGAGTTGTCAGGTGTGCAGTGGTCGAAGATACAAGACATGAGTAAAGTCCTTCAGTGTTTTGAGCAATGCACACGGCTGGTTACTGCAGACAACGCCATAATAAGCATGAGCATCCCCCTAATGCGTCTGCTGATGCAAAGTTTGACGCACATAAAGGATCAGGCGTCTGCAGCAGAGGAAGAGGAAAGCCTTGATGACAGTCAGCCATTGTCTGGCCAGGGCAGTGTACAGGATGAGGTAGCGGGCGAAGAGGAGGAGGAGGATGAGGAGGATGATGGGGATGATTATATTTTTAATGAGGAAGCTTTTCCGGGGCCACTGGAAATTGCTGGCGTGGCAAGGCCAGGTTCGGGTTTTTTGAGGGACACAAGTGACGTAGATTTGCCTGAAACTGCCCCTCAAACAAGCACAACCGCATATTTCACAACTGGAACTTTGGCCCACATGGCGGATTATTCCTTACGTATCCTCAAAAGGGACACACGCATTACTAAAATCATGAACGATGACGATTACTGGTTGGCCTGCCTCCTTGATCCTCGCTAAAAAAGGCAAATTGCAAAATATTATGCCACATGAGAACTTGGAACTAATATTAGCAACCAATCAACTCTTGTTGACCGTTTGCTTAAGGCATTCCCAGCACACAGCGCCCGTGATCGTTCTCACACGAGCTGCAGGGGCCAGCAGACCAGAGGTGTTAGAGGGGCAGAAATCAGAAGTGGCGTTGGACAGAGGGGTTTTCTGACCAGGTTGTGGAGTGATTTTGCTATGACCGCAGACAGGACAGGTACTGCAGCATCAATTCAAAGTGACAGGAGACAACATTTGTCCAGTATGGTTACTAACTATTTTTCATCCCTTATCGACGTTCTCCCTCAACCGTCATTCCCATTTGATTACTGGGCATCCAAATTAGATACCTGGCCAGAATTGGCAGAATATGCATTGCAGGAGCTTGCTTGCCCGGCAGCTAGTGTCCTATCCGAAAGAGTATTCAGTGCTGCAGGTTCAATATTAACCAAAAAAAGGACTCATCTGGCTACCCAAAATGTAGATGATCTAACCTTCATTAAAATGAACCACAACTGGATTTCGAAATCTTTTGCCCCACCTTGCCCGGCCGACACCTAGCTTTCCTATGAAAAGGTCTTGCCTGTGGGCTATTCTGAACGACTTTCCAAATCTCGTAATTTGCAGCAGCTGATTGTCCAGCATACGACATGTTTACACCTCCCTAAATGGCCAAACTCCCCCCACGGGGCCGTGGTATCGCCACTTGGCGCCAGCACCCGTGAGAGTGCTGTTTGTCTGAAGAGGTGGGTGTGCCCGCTTTTGGTCGACGGCACTGCCACTGGGTCCCTCATAGTACAATAAAGTGTCTCTGGCGGTGGTGGTGCGCACCCAACGTCAGACACACTGTTGTAACATGAGGGGCCCTGGGCCTGTACCGCCGGCCACAAGAGAGTTCCCCCACCCCCAGCTCAAACATTGCTAAACCACTTGCACAATTATCTCTCAAAGTTCCACCAATGTTTAGTCTATGCGCTGACATCCGTAAATTCCTGCCACTGACAATACCATTGTGTTGACATGTATGATGGTACTTAACATAGTCAGGGGCAGTGTCCTATATTTACCCAAGTAAATACTTTGTGCCAAATTACTAGGTCTGAAACTACGCAGAGGAGCCCACCCCAGTACCGAATGATTGCACCCTTTGGTGGTTTCGTTTTGTTGTCATGCGAGAGATTAACATGTATTTATTGTTTGGGACTACTAACTGGCAGACACTCATTACAATCGGCCTCCGCTGACAACACCAATGCTGCCCGTGTACCCCTGGAACCAATTATAAATTGCCTACAGCCCAATTTTATTATGTTAGGCCTTCGAAGCCTGTCTGCGGTCCCTTCTTTCTACTACTACTCCACTGACCAGACCAATGCTGCCCGTGTACCCCTGGAACCAATTAGAAAGTGCCTACAGCCCAATTTTTTTTATGCTAGGCCTTCGAAGCCTGTCTGCGGTCCCTCCTTTCACTAGGCCTCCACTGACCTGTCTACTGCTGCCCGTGTACCCCTGTAACGAATTTAAAAGTGCCTACAGCCAATTTTTTTTTTATGTTAGGCCTTCGAAGCCTGTCTGCGGTCCGTTCTTTCTACTACTCCTCCACTGACCAGACCAATGCTGCCCGTTTACCCCTGGAACCAATGTAAAAGTGCCTACAGCCCAATTTTTTTTATGTTAGGCCTTCGAAGCATGTCTGCGGTCCCTTCTTTTTACTACTACTCCACTGACCAGACCAATGCTGCCCGTGTACCCCTGGAACCAATTATAAATTGCCTACAGCCCAATTTTATTATGTTAGGCCTTCGAAGCCTGTCTGCGGTCCCTTCTTTCTACTACTACTCCACTGACCAGACCAATGCTGCCCGTGTACCCCTGGAACCAATTAGAAAGTGCCTACAGCCCAATTTTTTTTTATGTTAGGCCTTCGAAGCCTGTCTGCGGTCCCTTCTTTCTACTACTCCTCCACTGACCAGACCAATGCTGCCCGTGTACCCCTGGAACCAATTATAAATTGCCTAGTTTGCCTACAGCCCAATTTTATTATGTTAGGCCTTCGAAGCCTGTCTGCGGTCCCTTCTTTCTACTACTACTCCACTGACCAGACCAATGCTGCCCGTGTACCCCTGGAACCAATGTAAAAGTGCCTACAGCCCAATTTTTTTATGTTAGGCCTTCGAGGCCTGTCTGCGCTCCGTTCTTTCTACTACTCCTCCACTGACCAGACCAATGCTGCCCGTGTACCCCTGGAACCAATTATAAATTGCCTAGTTTGCCTACAGCCCAATTTTATTATGTTAGGCCTTCGAAGCCTGTCTGCGGTCCATTCTTTCTACTACTACTCCACTGACCAGACCAATGCTGCCCGTGTACCCCTGGAACCAATTAGAAAGTGCCTACAGGGGGCGTGGCCTGGGCGGCAATGGTGCAGGTCGTGCTGCCTGAGAGCTCTGAAGAGGCATCCTCTTAATCGTCCAACATCGGCTCCAAAGCACTAATTTTTACAATTTGGACACTGGATCCTTCCTCCACAAGATCCCTGGATCATTTAGAGTCCTAAATTGCCAAATCTGGGGTCTCCTACCATAAGCTGAAGGCAAGAGCTTAACGGGCCGCATGGTCTGGGCCTAGCCGCAGGCCTCAAACAGTATCTGCCATCATATCTACCCGCCCTCACAGTTGAGCTCTCAGCTTCCTGGGCTTATCGTTGCCCCCTCTACAACTGTGGGTAATCATCTGGGACCCCCCGCAAGGATCTGCAGGCTGCTGTGGCGGTTAACTGTCCAGAGGCAAGTCCGGAGCCGCCATCATATCTGTCCCTGAAGCCGCTGGGACCCTGAGGGGGTAGGCGTGGGAGCGCGCCTTCCCCTCTGTCCCCAACACCTCGAGTCTCAGACCCGTAGGAGCTGCGGGCTGAGGGAAGCGTCAGAGGACATCCTCGCACTCATTCCCCCGCTGCCGCTGGTTACCGGGGGCGGGAGCCGCGGGCGCGCTCTCCCCCTCCCCCCGCCCGGTGACGGGAGACACCGGGCTGCGAGCAGGAAGCCTTCTAGACTGCGATGTGGCAGGCGCGGTGGGGAAGTGAACTGCACCGCCGCCGGAGGAAGAGCTGCAGTCAGCTGAGGACCCGCCGGAGTGAATGCTCGCCAGGACAACGGTCGGGGATCGCACAGGACCCAGCTGAGTGCCGACACTAGACGCAACTGCCACACCGGAGATAAGGAGACCCGGTCCCAGCACTCGGCAAGCTGTTCCCCTGTGCGGCTGCGGTGCTACATTACATCACAGCGCCACACTTGTGGCTAGCAGCCAGGACTCCCCCACACTCATCTGCTCCCCGCCGTGCACACCATATAAGCGGCCGGAGATAAAGAAT
This sequence comes from Ranitomeya imitator, assembly GCF_032444005.1. NCBI lineage: Eukaryota > Metazoa > Chordata > Amphibia > Anura > Dendrobatidae > Ranitomeya > Ranitomeya imitator. The sequence goes on from NC_091286.1 coordinate 667,462,783, forward strand.
CCCGGTCCCAGCACTCGGCGGACTTAACCCCTGCGTGGCTGCAACGCTACTTCTGCGACATTGAGCTAAGCACTGCGCTTGTCCAGAGAAAAGAGGCCCTGCGGCTTCTCTCTACCTGAAAATTGTGATCCGCACCTGAACAAGAGGTTGAACTCTATTAACCATTTGATATTTAACCCCTCATCAACGATATACCTATATAAAAACAAGAGTCCAGCCAGTCAAATAAGAAACTAGCTAGTATATCACACTATTATAGTGGGGAAAATAATTAAGTGAGCTGATACTGACACCTAGTGGCCACTTAAAAGAACAGTGGCTCCTTCTTCTTTTCTATAGCTGGGACAGTGATAAATAAACCAATGATTGAGTTACAGTGCAAATACTCCAGTAATATGATGTAATAGAAGTTTTGTCTGCTGGTAAAAGGAGGAATCAGTTGCTTTCTTTGTGCTTTACAAGTTGCACAATGGTCAAAACCAGTATGAAGACGCCAAAGTCAATTAAGGCAAACTCCCAAGCCACCCAATCAGACCTAGATAAATATCTAAAAAAGCGTCTTACTAACCCCAGTGACAACAAAGCAAACTACCCTGCTAACCCAGTATTAGTAGGGGAAACAGATACAGACATGGAAAGCGATTCGGACATAGGTTCTGATTACAGAGACCAACAGGTGACACGCTCCTTCATTAAAAGGATCCTATCCGAGGCACTAGGGCCTATTGGAAAAGAATTGGCAGATATCAAACAGGAAATATCCCAACAAGGCCATAGACTAGAGACCCTAGAAAACACTCAAAACAGCTGTATAGAACACTCTATGCTATTCTGACCTGTATTAAAGCCCAGGAAGAACAACTACACATCGTCCAAGCTACTTTAGAGGACCACGAGAACCGGGAGCGTAGAAATAATATCCGAATAAAGGGCCTGCCGGAATCTGTCGCCTTTGAAGCCCTAAATAAGGCAGCAATTGAAATCTTCGGTTCTCTATTAATGGAGCAGGATCCCAAAGAAATGGAAATCATAAGAATTCATAGAGCACTCCGTCCCAAACCTAAGCAAGGGGATCCACCTAGAGATATAATATGTAGATTCTTAGACTTCCGCACTAAAGACTTGGTGTTGAGACGGGCGAGGGAAGCCCAAGATATTAAATTCGAAGGCACACAAATCAAACTATTTCAGGACTTGTCAGCAACCACCCTAAAGAAACGATATTTGTTAAAACCATTCACTGATGCGTTACTTCAGAAAAAACTTCAGTACCGTTGGCTATTCCCATTTGGAATACAAGTCTTCACTGAAGATAAAAGATTACAGGCCAGAACCTCTGCTGAAATACAAAAATTATGCAAGGAACTGAACATTTCACTAGACCAATACCCCGACATCGAGACATTCCATGCAGCTGCTCTATTACAACCCTTACCTGCGCCTACCCCTTGGCACCAGGTCTCAACTCCTAAGTCCCAGAAATCGAAACGCAAAGGTCCCAAATCGACTCCTATCAAGGATCAAGACACCTGAAAGTTTGACTTGAAAATTAGTTGGTTTTAGCTACATTGAGACTCTTTAGGAGTAATCTGTAGAACTCACCTCGGTTTTTGACCCTTTCTTCTTTATAAATATTCTTTATAGCTCAAAGTAATATCAGAAGTTTAAAAAGTAGCTACTGTTACAAGTTATTATGCCTCCCGCCAGCGGGCATCATTACATTATTATTACATATTTCAAAATGTTACAACTAAATCGGTACTATGTTATGTTTCTTCAATTTCTAACCTTTTATTCTCATAACTTCTCTACACCCTTCCTTTCTTCCCCCCCCCCCCCATCCTCCCTTATCCTTCTCTTCCTCCAGGCACCCTGGGACGCACACTATCGCTGGGAAATACAACCACATGGCTGACAACCAGAAAGTATTTAAGCTGCTCACCTCCAACACCAATGGATTCAATTCTCCGATACCAAGAGGCCAAACCCTCTCACATTTTAAGAAAAAAGGTATTGACATACTACTCCTACAAGAAACACACTTCACTAGCAATAAAGTCCCTACATTTGAAAAAGCATACTACGACAGGTGGTACCATGCCACTTCCCCCCAAGCAAAATCCAAAGGAGTATCCATAGCCTTAGGGTACCGTCACACTATACGATTTACCTACGATCACGACCAGCGATACGACCTGGCCGTGATTGTAGGTAAATCGTAGTGTGGTCGCTGGGGAGCTGTCACACAGACAGCTCTCCAGCGACCAACGATGCCGAGGTCCCCGGGTAACCAGGGTAAACATCGGGTAACTAAGCGCAGGACCGCGCTTAGTAGCCCGATGTTTACCCTGGTTACAAGCGTAAAACTAAAAAAAAAAAAACAGCACATACTTACATTCTGGTATCCGTCAGGTCCCTTGCCGTCTGCTTCCCGCACTCACTGACTGCCGGCCGTAAAGTGAAAGTGAAAGCACAGCCGCTGTGCTCTGCTTTCACTTTACGGCCGGCAGTCACAGTGCGGGAAGCAGATGGCAAGGGACCTGACGGATACCAGAATGTAAGTATGTGCTGTTTTTTTTTTTTTAGTTTTACGCTTGTAACCAGGGTAAACATCGGGTTACTAAGCGCGGTCCTGCGCTTAGTTACCCGATGTTTACCCTGGTTACAAGCGAACGCATCACTGGATTGCATCGCTAGATCGCTAGATCGGTGTCACACACACCGATCTAGCGATGACAGCGGGAGATCCAGCGATGAAAGAAAGTTCTAAACGATCTGCTACGACGTACGATTCTCAGCAGGATCCCTGATCGCTGCTGCGTGTCAGACACAGCGATATCGTAACGATATCGCTGGAACGTCACGAATCGTACCGTCGTAGCGATCGAAATGGTATAGTGTGACGGTACCCTTAGCTAAAGGAATCCCTTTTTTGCTCCAAGACCAAATGGCAGATACAAATGGCCGCTATTTAATGATAAAAGGAACTTTGGCGGGAGTGACTGTCACGATCTGTAATATCTATGCCCCCAACAAGAAACAATTAAAATGGCTCCTGTCTATGTTTAAGAAAATAAGAGACTTTAGAGAAGGTACTCTCATACTAGGGGGGGATTTCAACCTGGCTATGGAACCGTCCATAGATACTACAAAGAAAAAGAGTGCGATCTCTCTAAAAGACCTAGCAAGACTAAAGCAAGCTCTTCTTTCCTTAAACCTCATAGATATTTGGAGATATTTACATCCGACTGAACGAGACTATACTTTTTTCTCACGCCCACATGGTTCTTATCACCGGATAGATTACTTTGCACCTAGATCATTGTTACCTAATATCCAAAAAGCAGACATTATTCCCTCGCTGTATTCAGATCACTCGGTAGTGATGACTTCACTGCTCCTATCCAAAGAATTCTCCCCCAATAGATCTTGGCAACTAAACGATACCCTTTTAGACAACCCCACCATTAAACCTCGCATCATTAAAGCAATTAAAACATATTTTGAATTGAACAATACAGCCGAAACATCACCATCAATACTTTGGGAAGCGCACAAGTCAGTGATAAGGGGTGAACTGATATCACTGGCGTCGTACCTGAATAAAATAAAAAATAAAGAACTAGATTCTCTACATAGAGAGATAATAAGGCTAGAATCCCAACACAAGAAAACACTGCTACAACAAACCCTAACAGAACTCACAGAAAAAAGACAAAGATTAAAAGATATTCTTAGGCAGCAATCTGCTAAATTTTTCACGTCTTGGAAAAATCACATACTAGTGCATGGTGATAAAGCCACAAAATTATCCATGTCATTAATCAAGAAAAGACAAGCACGCACATTTATTCATTCTATTTTAACTAGAACTGGTTCTAAAACCCAAAATTACTCCCAAATAGAAAAAGAATTTTTAAACTATTATAAATCCCTTTACCAATTACGCCTTAATGAAGAGGGGCAGGAAAAAAACCAGAGGAAACACGATATTCAAACATTCTTAAAAAGCTTAAATCTCCCAACTCTCTCAACAACCCAACAAGAACTACTAGTTAAACCATTTACTCTTGTGGAGCTCCAGTCAGCCCTGTCGAAGTGCCCCAAAGGGAAAGCTCCGGGCCCGGATGGCTTCACGGCTCACTATTACAAGTCCAATGCCGGAATCTTACTCCCTTACCTTCTCAAAATGTGTAACGCTCTACAAGGAGGGGAGCAGGCGCCTCGCCAACTTCTTGAAGCAAGGATCTCACTGATTCATAAAGAAGGGAAAGACCCAGAACAATGTGGTAGTTCTAGACCCATATCATTGTTGAATCTGGATCTAAAGCTCTACGCGAGAATGTTGGCAGATAGAGTGGCGGGCGTGCTGCCTCAGTTAATCTCCTTAAACCAAACTGGATTTGTGAAGGGTAGAGAGGGGAAGGATAACACATATAAAATTTTACACTTGTTACAATATGCCAAACTAAAAAAGATTCCGATTGCACTAATGAGTATAGATGCTGAAAAAGAGTTCGATAGGGTTGACTGGACTTTCCTACAGGAAACTTTACTAAAATTTAGCTTCCCCCCTGCAATAATAACGGCAATTATGGGCATGTATTCAGACCCCACAGCGAAAATCAGAATAAACGGATTTCTCACTGACTCATTCCAAATCCTAAATGGTACCAGACAAGGCTGCCCACTGTCTCCGTTACTTTTTGTTTTGTCCCTAGAACCCCTCATACAAGCCATACAACAATGCACAGACATAGAAGGCATGCAGATCTGCGGCAACCACTACAAAACAGCAGCATTTGCAGACGACCTCTTATTAGTAATCTCAAAACCCTTAAAAAGTATGCCAGCCATTATGGATATCCTAGAGCGCTACGGTAAATTATCAAATTTTAAAATGAACAAAACAAAATCCGAATTACTAAACATAGGCCTACCAACCAGAGAGGTGGACTACATCAAGTCTACATATCCTTTTCCCTGGCAACAGAAAAGCTTAACATACCTAGGCATTCAGTTATGTGCTACTGATAAAGACCTCTTCACTCTTAATTATAACCGTTTATTGGGAGAAGTGACTTCATGTCTCAGGTCCTGGAAGGACAATTTTCTATCCTGGATAGGGAGAAAAAACATCCTAAAGAGTCTGATCTTACCAAAATTTCTGTATATGTTTAACATGATCCCTATCCAGGTCCCCCACTCTTTCCTAGCCAAAATACACTCCCTATTTTTTAGATATATTTGGCACAAAAGTAAACCGCGAATTAATTTCAAAACTCTCACACTACCAAAAGATATGGGTGGAATGGGTGCACCAGATATTGTAAAATACTACCAAGCATCGCACATATCTAGAACGATCCACTGGATCAGAAACACAGAAGGCAAACAGTGGCTCAGAATAGAGGAAGCATTGTCCCCGGTACCACTACGTTCCATTTTATTAGGGCAAAACAATGATCCGACTCTAACTAAACCAAAAAATCTACATACACTAGCTACATTAAAGATATGGGGTAAACTTCATAGTGCCCTGATCCCTTCCCTCTCTCCACTGACAAAAGTCATAGACATTTTAGACTCACTGCCCAACCAAGTGGCGCACGTATCTTTGGAGCGACTATGTGAAGATGGAACCCTTCTTCCCCTACAAGAAATTCGCAAATTCCCTGGTCTCTCAGGTCTAACATTCTTACAATACGGTAAACTCACACATTTTCTTCGCCAGAATCACCATTCGGTCGACTTTAATAGGCCCCTGTCCTCCTATGAAACACTATGTGCCAGAAAGCTACCACCAACCCGTATCCTTTCATCAATATACCAATCTATACTAAAATTGGAAACATCACTGAAACGAGCCTATATAATGAAATGGGAAAAAGACATGGAAACTTCCTTTTCTGAATCACAAATTAATCATATATACAGACATTCGCATGGTCCCTCTAAATGCGTGCGCATCCAAGAAAACTCTTTTAAAATTATCACTAGATGGTATGTGACACCCAATCGAATGCAGAAATGGAGCCGTGCCTCGTCTTTAAATTGCTGGAGATGCGGAACAGGTGAAGGCGACTACAAACATATGTGGTGGTCTTGCCCAATACTATCCACTTTCTGGAGGGTGCTGGAATCTATCATATACGAAATAGTGGGTAAACGTATTGTCCTGAAACCAGAATTTGTCCTGCTAAACTTTCCAATCTGGCCAGATGATGGGAATGCTTCTAAAGTGGCCCAATTTATCCTGACAGCGGGGAAATCTCTGTTACCAAAATTTTGGAACTCAAAATCAATACCTACCACACAACAAATATATTCCAAGATTGAACAGCTTTACCACACAGAAGAACTAGCCTCAAAAATAAACCATACCATTGATAAGTTTCACAATACTTGGAGATCTTGGACCCTATTTAGAACTAGTTCATCATTTCTCTCTACATTATCATCATGAGCACACAATTGTCCCAAGGAACTGCCGTTCCCCACACCCTTTCCCCCCCCCCCACCCTCCTGTCTGCCTTTCTATTTACTTCCTTCAATAACGCCTTCTCCAGCTTTTTCCCTCTCGTATCTCTATCCTTTTTCCTTTTCTTTATTCATTGATTAAAGTTAATCTATCTAGTTTGATCAAGCTAGCTCAAAAATGTAGGACTCAATGCTAACACTTTTATGTCCTCATCTAAAGTTAGCAGTTTTGTCTACTATGTAATTCATGTATCTCAAGCTAGATAACAGGTTATGTTTACTGTTATGCTTACTTTAACTGAAAGCTGTTATATTATTCTAAAAATTTTTCAATAAAAAGACAATTGAAAAAAAAAAAAAAAAAAAAAAGAAAGTGCTTACAGCCCAATTTTTTTTTATGTTAGGCCTTCGAAGCCTGTCTGCGGTCCCTTCTTTCTACTACTACTCCACTGACCAGACCAATGCTGCCCGTGTACCCCTGGAACCAATGTAAAAGTGCCTACAGCCCAATTTTTTTTATGTTAGGCCTTCGAAGCCTGTCTGCGGTCCGTTCTTTCTACTACTACTCCACTGACCTGTCTACTGCTGCCCGTGTACCCCTGGAACGAATTTAAAAGTGCCTACAGCCAATTTTTTTTTTAAGTTAGGCCTTCGAAGCCTGTCTGCGGTCCCTCCTTCCACTAGGCCTCCACTGACCTGTCTACTGCTGCCCGTGTTCCCCTGGAACCAATGTTAAAGTGCCCACAGCCCTAATTTATTATGTTAGGCCTTCGAAGCCTGTCTGCGGTCCCTCCTTCCACTAGGCCTCCACTGACCTGTCTACTGCTGCCCGTGTACCCCTGGAACCAACTAGAAAGTGCCTACAGCCCAATTTTTTTATGTTATGCCTTCGAAGCCTGTCTGCGGTCCCTCCTTCCACTAGTCCTCCAGTGACCAGTCCACTGCCGCCCGTGTACCCCTGGAACCTATTTCAAAGTGCATACAGCCTACTTTTTTTCTTTAATTTATAATTATAAAGCCCAGATGGACTACGCTGTACCACGGTAAGAGCTACCCAGTCGTCACTTCTTTTGCGAGAAAAGCCATCCCAGCCCTCCACCATCATGTAAAAATCTGCATTGTCCATGCTCTCAGGCTATCTAATAGTAGAAAGGTGCACCTGACAACAGATGCATGGACCAGTAGGCATGTCCACGAAAGGTTACATGTCCATTACGGCGCACTGGGTTAATGTTGTGGATGCATGGTCCACAGGGGACAGCCTACTAAGTCTGTCTGCAGTCCCAAATAGAAAAATGTCCTCCGCTTACTGTCACGATTCCCCTGACCGCTGTCACCAATGGGTCAGGATTCACACCGTGACCGTCACCCCTACGTCACGGATTGAGGTGACTTTAGGCCAACAGACGGCTATCACATGTGCAGGGGGGCTTATCTTAGTTATCCCTCCACTCCACGATGTGATGAAAAACCACACACAAGGCTATTGACCTCTTAGCTTACAGCAGGGGCTTATTCTAGGTATCCCACTGCTTTCAATATACCACAAACTGCAGGGATTTATGTATATCCCGCTTACAGTTCCACTTAACACTTGCAGTTCTCTGGCGCCCCCTTACTCTCAGGTCAGATTAGGTACTGCACCCTGGGTAATTAGTTGCCAGAAAGGCTGCCTGCTATGTACTGGCTATTGGGCACGCTGCAGCGACGCGATAACTACTCCCACTCAGGCAGGAACAATAATTATTAACCCCGCAGCCGCTTCAGCATCACCCAAAAGTCTGCACACTATCGGTATCACTGCCACCAGCTTCGATTAAACGGGTCCGAAGCTAACCCAACACAACAATGACAGTAGCGTATTTCACTTCAGAAGACTGGGTAAGTTTAGAGCATGGATGAACGAACTAATATATAATAGTATATTCCATTGAAATTAATTAGGCAGTGCTTTATCAAAAATATTTTATAAAGAAGTTACAAATGAGACAATTGCAAATATGTACAAGGGTAATTATAACATAAAGGGAATAAATGAGAAAAAGCAACACTTACATGTTCAAAGCATGACAGGCAACCAGGCTAGGGCAGTTTTTCCCATACGTCCCAGCTCATTTGGACGTGAACAGGGCTCTTCCAGGACAAGACAAGAAATCAAGCAGCAAGAGACTCCTCAGAGCCTGCCAGACACTTAAAACATTAAGGCTGTGACATCACAGAAAGGCTGGCTTATCCAGACCCTCCTCTCTCTACATTCTGCCTAAACTTTAAACTATTCTCTCTGATTTCTATAACTTCACTACAAAACATGTCAGAGTCAGACCAAACCTATCATTCATCTCGGATTAACGTGAGCATTCTAATGAGATCAAATATGTCCTATCTGGGATACATATTTACAGAGAAAACCCTACTTCTTTACCAGACGGAGTTAGAAACCCGAGTTTCATGGGAGGTGTAGATACACCGAGTGAGACTCCGAATATATATTTTCATGTTCCTAGCTTAAATCGTTTGCCTAATATCTAACAAAAACTAAACAAAGAATCTTTCCTGAATCTTGGAGCCACTTTTCCAGTTTGAACTAGAGAATGTGGGAGGGGTGAGGGACTTTCCTCTGAGCCTGGAATTTACGACCCCAGAGCAATAAAACCCCCTTCTAGCATACAGTCCGTAGCCCAGAGAGAAACAAGTAGAGTCAGCTAGTGAAGGGGGGGTTTAGCCCACCTCATGGGCTGACGAGCAACTAAACTTATGATATTTCATACCATATCGTGACACCTCCCCCTTTTGGTGTGCGCTAGGGAGGCAGTACCCCACGGTATGCCTCCATGGGCACCTCAGTAGGTTCACCCTGGCGGGAGAGTCCATCTGCATTCCCATGCTCTTTGCCCGTTTTATGTTCAATGGTGAAGTCAAACTGCTGAAGGGCAAGGCTCCAGCGTAGCAACCTGCCGTTGGTTCCACACATGGCATTTAGCCAGCGCAGAGGGTTGTGGTCGGTCACCACAGTGAAGGTGTGACCGTACAAGTAGGGCTGCAAGCGCTGCAGGGCCCAGACTATGGCCAGGCACTCCTTCTCGATGGTGGAGTAGGCCACTTCCCTCGGCAAAAGTTTCCGGCTCAGGTATAACACGGGGTGCTCTTGGTCCTCCGAGTCAACCTGGCTGAGTACAGCACCAAGGCCAAACTCGCTGGCGTCAGTCTGCACCAAGAACGGTCGACTGCTGTCGACTGCTTTCAACACAGGGGCGTTGCACAGTGCAGTTTTCAACGCCTGGAAGGCCCCCTCACAGCCATCTGTCCAGTTGACAATGTGAGGTAGCTTCTTCCTGGTGAGGTCCGTCAAAGGTTTTGCCAGGCTACTATAGTGCTTTACGAAGCGCCTATAGTACCCTGCAGTGCCCAAGAAGGACATCACCTGTTTCTTGGTCACGGGAGTGGGCCAGTTCACGATCACTCCCACATTGTCAGGCTCTGGCTTCAGGGTGTTCCCGCCTACCCGGTGCCCCAGGTAGTGAACCTCCCTCATGCCCATCTGACACTTTCCCGGCTTGATAGTCAGTCCTGCTTGGTGAATTCGCCTGAGCACCTCCTCGAGATGCTGCAGGTGTTCCTTCCAGGAGGGACTGAAGATGGCAATGTCATCCAAGTACGCCACGGCGTACGTCTCCAGTCCCTGAAGCAGGAGGTTGACCATCCGCTGGAAAGTGGCAGGGGCATTCTTCATGCCGAAGGGCATGACCGTGGACTCGTACAGTCCAAAGGGTGTGATAAAGGCGGACTTCTCCTGCGCCTCGGGGCTCAGGGGAATCTGCCAGTATCCTCGACTCAGATCCATTATTGTTGGGTAATCTGCGCCAGCTAACTTCTCAAGCAGCTCCTCCATGCGCGGCATTGGGTGCGCATCCGAGGCTGTGATGGCGTTGAGCCCCCTGTAGTCCACGCAGAACCGGGTGGTGCGGTCCTTCTTTGGCACGAGAACTACAGGTGATGCCCACGCACTCTTTGACCGTCGAATCACCCCCAGCTGTAACATCTCATCGATCTCTTGGCGCATAGTCTGCTGCACCTGGTCCGAGATTCGATAGGGTGTTCGCCGTAGTGGGGCGTGATTCCCGGTGTCCACCTCGTGGACTGCTAACTCAGTCCTCCCAGGTCGGTTGGAGAACACGACCCGGAAAGGTTCCAGTGTGGTTTGCAACTGCAACCGCTGGGGTTCAGACAACGAGGCGCTTACCTCCACGTCCTCGATGGACCCATTGGCCTTGGCTTGGGCCAGCAAGTCCAGGAGGGTGTCTTCCTCACCGTCTTCGGGCAAGCTGCAGACCGGTAGGACGAAAGGTTCACGTTCGTGATGAGCCTTCATCATGTTGACGTGAAAGGCCTTTCGCCTACCCCGAGCGTGGTCAAGCGTGACCACGTACGTGACCGGGTTGAGCTGTTGGTGGACGACGTACCGGCCCTCCCAGGCTGCCTGAAGCTTATCCGTTGGTACGGGGACCAGCACCCACACCTTTTGACCCACGTGGTAGGTCCGCTCCCGGGCGTTCTGGTCGTACCAGTGCTTCTGGTCAGCCTGAGCCTGCGTCATGTTGTCATGCACCAACTGCGTCAAGGTCTGCATCTTGTCACGGAAGCGCATGACATACTCCACTATGGACACTTCAGAAGGGTTCGGCTCCTCTTCCCAGGATTCTCTTACCAACCCAAGGGGTCCCCGGACTCGCCTGCCGTACAGGAGCTCGAAGGGGGAGAACCCCGTCAAGGCCTGCGGAACCTCTCGGTAAGCGAACAGCAGGTGTTGGAGGTACCGCTCCCAGTCGCGCCCTTGAGTCTCAACCAGCATGCGTAGCATCTGTTTGAGGGTACCATTGAAGCGTTCACACAAGCCATTGGTCTGTGGGTGATACGCACTCGATACCAGGTGCTTCACCTGCATTCTCTTACAGAGAGCCTCCATTAGGCGAGACATAAATTGGGTCCCTTGATCAGTAAGCATTTCCCTGGGAAATCTTACATGTGAAAAGATGGCCAACAGGGCATCCGCCACCTTATCTGCCCTAGTTGACGACAGAGCTACTGCCTCTGGGTACCGGGTAGCATAGTCTACCACAGTAAGGATGTATTGCTTTCCAGAGCTGCTGGGGACGGCCAGCGGGCCCACAATGTCCACCGCGATCCTCTGGAAAGGCTCCTCTATCACTGGCAAAGGGATCAGGGGAGCCTTAAGAGCAGGCCCCGCTTTCCCCACCCTTTGACAGGTGACACAGGAGCGGCAGTAGTTTGACACATCTGTCCCCATCTTAGGCCAATAGAAGTGTTGAGACAGCCGGGCCTTAGTTTTGCTGATCCCCAAGTGTCCAGCTAGCGGGATCTCATGGGCAATCCGCAACAACTCACCCCGGAATTGCTGTGGGACGACCAGCTGTCTTTCCCTCAACCACTCCTTTTGTGATTCTCTGGGTACTGTCTCCCGGTACAACCTACCTTGTTCCCAGAACACCTTCTCCTTATCGGTCTTGGAGAAGCGCGTCCCGGCGAGTTGTCTCAAACTCTCTAGGCTCGCATCTGTGTGCAGAGCGGCCTGAAACTCCTGGCTAGGGGAAGCCAAAAGCGACGTCAGGGTCCCTTCCCCACGGGAACCCTCTTGGACCTGCTCTGGGTCCACCTCTGGTTCAGTCACAGTGATGACTGAAGAGGGTCCGGAAGGCAGACAGTTATCTGCGTTCCGGGCACTCTGACTGCGGGTGACAGCAGCTACGTAGGCTGTCTCCCCGGGGATTTCTACAGGCCCATCAGCCGGTGCTCCTATGGGCTCTACCTCCCCATCCACCCCCAACACTCCAGGGGCAGTGCTACTTATGGGCCAGTTACCTTCCTCGGTGGCACTGGTCACTTTCATGGCATCACCTTCCTCACGGTTCCCATGCATCTCCCCATTTCCGGTAGCACCGACACTTGCCCCTGTTAGGGGTTCCTCAGCCGTCTCACTCCGCAGAGCGACGTGGCTGGGCACGCCTGTACCTATGGACACATTAACCTTCACAGAAGAATCATTATCAGGTTCAGCTGGCACAGGTACAACATTTTCACCATCAATCCTAGGGAAAAAATGGTTATTAGATGCATCATTACAAGATAAAGCATGGTCAGGTAACACATGCGATTTCCCATCATCATCATCAGGGTTAACTTTACCCGCAATAGTAGATTGGGGAGGGGTGTCAGGAACGTAGTATGCAAACATCCTCCCCAAATCAGTCCCCAACAAAACATCAGTGGGCAAATTATCAGACAGCCCCACTTCCTTCACCCCGCTCCCAGCACCCCAATCAATAAAAACCCGGGCCATCGGTAAGGGACAGCTGATGCCCCCAATCCCAGTGACAGTTAGGGTTTTCCCCGGAATGATTTCTTCAGGGGCCGCCAGTTCGGGTCGGATGAGGGTTCGTTCAGCCCCGGTGTCCTTGAGGCCTGTAGCAACATGGCCCCCCACAGTAACGGGCTGTACGTTGTCACACACCCTCCCAACCACACCACCCACCAAAAGAACTGCTGCATTAGGCCCTGGGGCCTTGGCTGGGGGGTTCTTCGGCCTGTCTGGACAGAAGGTACTGATATGCCCAGGCCGCTTGCAGTAGTAACACTGGCGAGGTTCGGTGGTAGGTCTGGTGTTGTTGGCCACAGGGCCAGGACCTCTGGTGTGCTGGCTGGCAGGCGTACTGGCGTTGGTTGCAGGCTTACCCCCTCTCCAGCTGGTGGTGACTGGCTTCCGCGCTTCCGATCTACGGTTGGCCTCATAGGCATCGGCAATCTGCGCTGCTTTCGTCACGTCTTTGGGTTCTCTGTCCATCACGAACTGTCGCACCTCAGCTGGGCAAAGATGAAAGAACTGGTCTTTGATCATCAGGTCTCGCAGCTGTGCAAAGGTGGTCACTGACAGTCCTTGGGTTCACTGGTCAAAGTGGGTCCCCAGTCCATGCACCACATCACTGTAACTGTCGTGTGGGCCACGTTGGAGGGTCCGGAACTTTCTATGGTACACCTCGGGTGTAAGCTGGTACTTGGCTATCAGAGCCTTTTTGATGGCCTCATACTCACCATCTTGTTCTTGAGGGAGGGCAGCAAACGCCTCCAGAGCTTTACCTCTCAGCCCTGGTGTCAGGTATCGTGCCCATTCATCTGTAGGCAGCTGGTACTGCCTGCAGGCTTTCTCAAAGGCCCGCAGAAAAGTGTCCAAGTCCCCATCCTTCTCCATAACAGGGAAGTGATCGGGCCGGGGCTTAGGTATCTGAGCGCTGCTGGGCTCACGTCTCTGGGCGGTGGAGGGCATCCCCCCCTGCCGGAGCATCTCCAGTTCATGAGCTCGCTGGGCTTGGCGCTCGGCTCTCTCAGCCTCCCGCTCGGCTCGCTGGGCCTGAGCCTCTCGCTCAGCTCGGGCCTCTCGCTCAGCTCGGGCCTCTTGCCGGTATTGCTGAATCAGCTGCCGACGTCCCTCATGGTCGTCAGTGGGGAATTCTTTCAAGGCCGCCTGCAGGTGGGGGTCCAATTCGCCCGGATTGCTAACAGGGCCAGCATTCAGTGGTTGGACCTCTGCTGCAGCACCATGTTCGCTGGTGCTGGCTTCTGCGGCCTCTGAGCTCTGAGATTGGTCTCGAGCGGCTTCCCATTGCACCAGATCTGCGACCAGTTGGGCTTTGTTTTTGCTTGCAAAGTCAATGTGCTGTGACTTGCATAAGGCGACAAGGGTGTCTCTGGTCTGCTGCTCATAGAAGGTTTCTCCCAGCACAACCATGGTTGCCAAATAAAAGATAGGATAGAAAAACGAAGAGAAAGGGAGGGGATAATTACCAGTACGCAATTGTCTCACAACTAAAAAGCACTGAGTTCGTTCTCCAAACTTATTTGCGCAGAGTCCTCGCAAGAACTTTCTGCAAGTTTTTAGTGAGAGGAATGATTACTCAAACCAAATCACTAATGCTCTAAGATATCCCACCGCCTTGCCACCAATTGTCACGATTCCCCTGACCGCTGTCACCAATGGGTCAGGATTCACACCGTGACCGTCACCCCTACGTCACGGATTGAGGTGACTTTAGGCCAACAGACGGCTATCACATGTGCAGGGGGGCTTATCTTAGTTATCCCTCCACTCCACGATGTGATGAAAAACCACACACAAGGCTATTGACCTCTTAGCTTACAGCAGGGGCTTATTCTAGGTATCCCACTGCTTTCAATATACCACAAACTGCAGGGATTTATGTATATCCCGCTTACAGCTCCACTTAACACTTGCAGTTCTCTGGCGCCCCCTTACTCTCAGGTCAGATTAGGTACTGCACCCTGGGTAATTAGTCGCCAGAAAGGCTGCCTGCTATGTACTGGCTATTGGGCACGCTGCAGCGACGCGATAACTACTCCCACTCAGGCAGGAACAATAATTATTAACCCCGCAGCCGCTTCAGCATCACCCAAAAGTCTGCACACTATCGGTATCACTGCCACCAGCTTCGATTAAACGGGTCCGAAGCTAACCCAACACAACAATAACAGTAGCGTATTTCACTTCAGAAGACTGGGTAAGTTTAGAGCATGGATGAACGAACTAATATATAATAGTATATTCCATTGAAATTAATTAGGCAGTGCTTTATCAAAAATATTTTATAAAGAAGTTACAAATGAGACAATTGCAAATATGTACAAGGGTAATTATAACATAAAGGGAATAAATGAGAAAAAGCAACACTTACATGTTCAAAGCATGACAGGCAACCAGGCTAGGGCAGTTTTTCCCATACGTCCCAGCTCATTTGGACGTGAGCAGGGCTCTTCTAGGACAAGACAAGAAATCAAGCAGCAAGAGACTCCTCAGAGCCTGCCAGACACTTAAAACATTAAGGCTGTGACATCACAGAAAGGCTGGCTTATCCAGACCCTCCTCTCTCTACATTCTGCCTAAACTTTAAACTATTCTCTCTGATTTCTATAACTTCACTACAAAACATGTCAGAGTCAGACCAAACCTATCATTCATCTCGGATTAACGTGAGCATTCTAATGAGATCAAATATGTCCTATCTGTAATACATATTTACAGAGAAAACCCTACTTCTTTACCAGACGGAGTTAGAAACCCGAGTTTCATGGGAGGTGTAGATACACCGAGTGAGACTCCGAATATATATTTTCATTTTCCTAGCTTAAATCGTTTGCCTAATATCTAACAAAAACTAAACAAAGAATCTTTCCTGAATCTTGGAGCCACTTTTCCAGTTTGAACTAGAGAATGTGGGAGGGGTGAGGAACTTTCCTCTGAGCCTGGAATTTACGACCCCAGAGCAATAAAACCCCCTTCTAGCATACAGTCCGTAGCCCAGAGAGAAACAAGTAGAGTCAGCTAGTGAAGGGGGGGTTTAGCCCACCTCATGGGCTGACGAGCAACTAAACTTATGATATTTCATACCATATCGTGACACTTACCACACCAATGCTGCCTTTGTACCCCTGGAACATTTTATAAACTCCATTGACCAAAATTTTGGGTTTAAAGCCTACTACCAGTGTCTGCCGCTCCAAGGTGTTCTCCGGGTTGCCTTTTCTGAGCTTTGATCTTCAGGATCTCGTTTAGTATTTTTTTAAAATCTAACTGCAGTGGGGCTAGTACTTGGGTTGGGGCCTACTACCAGTGTCTGCCGCTCCAAGATGCTCTCCGGGTTGCCTTTTCTGAGCTTTGATCTTCAGGCTCTCGTTTAGTATTTTTTGGTAAATCTAACTGCAGTGGGGCTAGTACTTGGGTTGGGGCCTACTACCAGTGTCTGCCGCTCCAAGGTGTTCTCCAGGTTGCCTCTCCATTGCTTCAATCTTGTGGCTCTCGTTTAGTAGTTGTTGAAAACAACACTGCATGCGGCCTACAAGTTGGGTCAGGGGTGTAGAGATGGTGTGTTCCACTCCAAGGTGTTCTCCAGGTTGCCTCTCCATTGCTTCAATCATGAGGCTCTTGTTAAATAGTTGTTAAATGGAACAACTGCATTTGGCCTACTAGTTGGGTTGGGGCCTACTAACAGTGTCTGCTGCTCCTTGCTGTTCTCCTGGTTTCCTGTCCTGAAATTCCATTTTCAGGCTCTCGTTAAGTAGTTGTTAATGTTAGACTGCATTTGGCCTACTAGTTGGGTTGGGGCCTACTATTGGTGTCTGCAGCTCCTTGCTGTTCTCCTCCACTGAACAAAGCTGTGCCGCCTGTTTACTACTGCTGCCAATTTCGAACTGCATTTAGACTAATTACTGATTTGGGCCTACTCTCTGTGTCAGCCTCTCATTACAGTTGTCCTCCACTGAACAAAGCAATGCCCCCTGGTTAGTCCTCTTACCAATTTTGAACTGCATTTAAACCACTTTATTCTTTGGGCCTATATCTGTGTTTCCTCCTCATCCTGCCCATTGCCTAGCCACTGATAGATGAGTCTGCTGGTTCATTGACCCATAACGCAACATTCCCCGTGCACGCTACACAGCAAGATTGTGACCCTGCTGAAAGTCAGGTTCCTCTTCCCGCATACCATACCACCTTACACGGGGACAAAGAGGAAGGTGCAGATGAAAGTGCAGGTTCCTTCATCAGGTGGGGGGAGGAATACTCGTTGGCGACGTCACTGGCACAGGGCCCCTGATAGTACGCAAAAGTGTCGCTGCCGGTGGGAGGCGCCCCCGCCGTGCAAACACACCGCCGTACTTTGAGGGGCCCTGTGCCAGTGCCAATGCCAACGAGTGGGCCCCCCCTGCTTGCTCAGGATCACAGCACTTGCAAAGTTGAAATACTTACCTTACCTTAACTATTATTATAAGGGAAATTAAGATTGACAAGCTTCATTAAGAAGAATGCATGGTTTGGGCATTAAAATGGGCACTCTAGGTGTTTTCCTGGCCCCCACTCACTGCCGACTATGCTGCCCCATTGACTTGCATTGGGTTTCGTGTTTCGGTCGATCCCGACTTTACATCATAATCGGCCGATTTCACTCGACCCGACTATTGAGATAGTTGGGTTTTGCGAAACCCGACTCGACTCTAAAAAAGTCAAGGTCGCTCAACCCTAGTACTGTGCAGTGGGTATATTCAGGACAGGAGTAGTGGTACTGTGCAGTGTATATATACAGGACAGGAGGAGCAGTACTTTGCAGTGTATATATACAGGAGGAGTGGTACTGTGCAGTGTATATATACAGGACAGGAGGAGTGGTACTGTGCAGTGTATATGTATATACAGGACAGGAGGAGTAGTACTGTGCAGTGTATATATACAGGACAGGAGGAGTGATACTGTGCAGTGTATATACAGTACAGGAGGAGTGGTACTGTGCAGTGCATATATACAGTACAGGAGGAGTGGTACTGTGCAGTATATATATACAGGAGAGGAGGAGTGGTGCTGTGCAGTGTATATATACAGGACAGGAGGAGTGGTATTGTGCAGTGTATATATACAGTACAGGAGGAGTGGTACTGTGCAGTGTATATATACAGGAGAGGAGGAGTGGTGCTGTGCAGTGTATATATACAGTACAGGAGGAGTGGTACTGTGCAGTGTATACATACAGGAGAGGAGGAGTGTTGCTGTGCAATGTATATATACAGGACAGGAGGAGAGGTACTGTGCAGTGTATATATACAGGACAGGAGGAGTGGTATTGTGCAGTGTATATATGCAGTACAGGAGGAGTGGTACTGTGCAGTGTATATATACAAGAGAGGAGGAGTGGTGCTGTGCAGTGTATATATACAGTACAGGAGGAGTGGTATTGTGCAGTGTATATATACAGGACAGGAGGAGTGGTACTGTGCAGTGTATATATACAGGACAGGAGGAGCGGTACTGTACTGTGCAGTGTATATATATACAGGACAGGAGGAGTGGTGCTGTGCTGTGTATATATACAGGACAGGAGGAGTGGTACTGTGCAGTGTATATATACAGGACAGAAGGAGTGGTACTGTGCAGTGTATATATACAGGACAGGAGGAGTGGTACTGTGCAGTGTATATATACAGGACAGGAGGAGTGGCACTGTGCAGTGTATATATACAGGACAGGAGGAGTGGCACTGTGCAGTGTATATATACAGGACAGGAGGAGTGGTACTGTGCAGTGTATACATACTGGACAGGAGGAGTGGTACTGTACTGTGCAGTGTATATATATACAGGACAGGAGGAGTGGTACTGTGGAGTGTATATATACAGGACAGGAGGAGTGGTACTGTGCAGTGTATATATACAGGACAGGAGGAGTGGTCCTGTGCAGAGTATATATACAGGACAGGAGGAGCGGTACTGTGCAGTGTATATATACAGGACAGGAGGAGTGGTACTGTGCAGTGTATATATACAGGACAGGAGGAGTGGTACTGTGCAGTGTATATATACAGGAGAGGAGGAGTGGTACTGTGCAGTGTATATATACAGGACAGGAGGAGTGGTACTGTGCAGTGTATATATACAGGAGAGGAGGAGTGGTGCTGTGCAGTGTATATATACAGGACAGGAGGAGTGGTACTGTGCAGTGTATATATACAGGAGAGGAGGAGTGGTGCTGTGCAGTGTATATATACAGGACAGGAGGAGTGGTACTGTGCAGTGTATATATACAGGACAGGAGGAGTGGTACTGTGCAGTGTATATATACAGGACAGGAGGAGTGGTACTGTGCAGTGTATATATACAGGAGAGGAGGAGTGGTACTGTGCAGTGTATATATACAGGACAGGAGGAGTGGTACTGTGCAGTGTATAGATACAGTACAGGAGGAGTGGTACTGTGCAGTGTATACATACAGGACAGGAGGAGTGGTACTGTGCAGTGTATATATACAGGAGAGGAGTGGTGCTGTGCAGTGTATATATACAGGAGGAGTGGTACTGTGCAGTGTATATATACAGTACAGGAGGAGTGGTACTGTGCAGTGTATATATACAGGACAGGAGGAGAGGTACTGTGCAGTGTATATATACAGGACAGAAGGAGTGGTACTGTACAGTGTGTATATACAGGACAGGAGGAGTGGTACTGTGCAATGTATATATACATGAGAGGAGGAGTGGTACTGTGCAGTGTATATATACAAGAGAGGAGGAGTGGTGCTGTGCAGTGTATAGATACAGTACAGGAGGAGTGGTACTGTGCAGTGTATATATACAGGACAGGAGGAGAGGTACTGTGCAGTGTATATATACAGGACAGAAGGAGTGGTACTGTACAGTGTGTATATACAGGACAGGAGGAGTGGTACTGTGCAGTGTATATATACATGAGAGGAGGAGTGGTACTGTGCAGTGTATATATACAAATGAGGAGGAGTGGTGCTGTGCAGTGTATATATACAGGACAGGAGGAGTGGTATTGTGCAGTATATATATATACAGGAGAGGAGGTGTGGTGCTGTGCAGTGTATATATACAGTACAGGAGGAGTGGTACTGTGCAGTGTATAGATACAGTACAGGAGGAGTGGTATTGTGCAGTGTATATATACAGGACAGGAGGAGTGGTACTGTGCAGTGTATATATACAGGACAGGAGGAGAGATACTGTGCAGTGTATATACAGTACAGGAGGAGTGGTACTGTGCAGTGTATATATACAGTACAGGAGGAGTGGTACTGTGCAGTATATATATATACAGGAGAGGAGGAGTGGTGCTGTGCAGTGTATATATACAGTACAGGAGGAGTGGTACTGTGCAGTGTATATATACAGGACAGGAGGAGTGGTACTGTGCAGTGTATATATACAGGACAGGAGGAGTGGTACTGTGCAGTGTATATATACAGGACAGGAGGAGTGGTACTGTGCAGTGTATACAGTTAGGGCCATAAATATTTGGACAGTGACACAATTTTCGCGAGTTGGGCTCTGCATGCCACCACATTGGATTTGAAATGAAACCTCTACAACAGAATTCAAGTGCAGATTGTAACGTTTAATTTGAAGGGTTGAACAAAAATATCTGATAGAAAATGTAGGAATTGTACACATTTCTTTACAAACACTCCACATTTTAGAAGGTCAAAAGTAATTGGACAAATAAACATAACCCAAACAAAATATTTTTATTTTCAATATTTTGTTGCAAATCCTTTGGAGGCAATCACTGCCTTAAGTCTGGAACCCATGGACATCACCAAACGCTGGGTTTTCTCCTTCTTAATGCTTTGCCAGGCCTTTTGTTAAATATTAATTATTCTTATTTTTATTCTGTACCGAGCACATGGTTTCTTGCTGACACTATCAAAAGCTATTTCTGTGTATGTAGCTCAGAGTATAAGTTAACTCCATATACAGAAGACACGTGATCTGTAGAAACCATATAAATAACGTCTCTAAGGAGGGTGGGGGGCTTTTTGTCACGTGGGACGGTCACCTCCCTTCCTTCACCATCATTCTCCATGGACATGGGACAAGACACGAGGAACAACAGCTGTTAGCTACTCCATGCCATGATGACTTCAGACTTTCACACAGACAGATGACTTCTACCATTCAGGACCCTGGAAAGATGAGTAACAGGAGAAGCGTTGATATCTACACATGGACACTCTGTTTGTAATTGTTTCATCTACCTTTTATGTTTTTGCTGCGATGGTGGATAACTCAATAAACCACTATACTTTCGTCAGAATATCATGACATTTTTCTTTTAAGAATAACGCACCTGGTTAAGTCTTGATTAGATATTTTTGAGCAATAACGATTTTTAACATTTGGCCAAGCCAGCCAGTTTTGATTTTTTGTGCTATTTTTGCGTGAATTTCCTTCTTCTTGCACACGGGGGAAGACAGAAGAGTTCCGCTAGATTGTGCAAGTATTCAGGAATTCCACTTCAAAATTTCAAGTCACAAAGATCTCACAAGAACCTACGAATGACGGAGACTAACAGGTGTTGTACGGATTGACAGCAAGCACTGGTAGTGCTGAAGAACAGACGTGTTAAAAATAGCCGTGCTGAAGTCCGGAGCCCAGCGTTGTAAAAGCAAAGGGATTACAAGCTGAGATTTCAAGGTAAGACAAATGGATTTGATAAATTCATATGCTAAATCAAGTCAGATAGAATTTGTAAGTTTGTACGGATCTAGCTTAGAAATATTTTGGTCTAATTTATTTGCAGAATGCAGAATAGCGAATTCGAATTTGAATTTAGATTGTAAGCTAATGTCTAAGAAAAAAGAAAAAGAGCAACTTAAAAATATCTTACATATGGTTTATGTATTTAACGAGTTTGTCATAGAGAAGTCCAAAAAAGACAGTGTAGAAAGAATTTCTAAGGAAACTAATGATGTTCCCAAGATTGACTGTAATGAGAAGAGTGAGGAAGATGTGACATACGTGTGTGTGGCCACCCAAAGTGACATTGACGTGTCACATGATGAAAAACAAGATGGAGGAAGCGTAGGAGAGATGACAACTGACAAAGATGATCTACGAGGGACAGATGTACCATTGCCCTTAAAAATAGATGACTCAGAGGCCCAACTCCAACTTAAATCTAGGAAAATCCTGCTAAAATTATGCAAAATCATTCCTGCATATGATGACAAAATCCATGTGTGCAGAAATTCAGAGATATTTGAAAGTTTTGCTGATAAGTTTGATTTGACTAATCAGGAGAAAAATAATTTGTTTAAAATTTGGCTGCCAGTAACTTTTATGAGAAGATATTCATTAGAAATGCAGAATGAGGAGTATGAAAAGATGACTGATGTAGAAAGATTAAGAATTTTGATTTTCTGTGGATTGAAAGAAAATTATCCAGATCTTGATATTCTTCTAAAATTGAAGATTGGCCGGGAAGAATGTACGTTTACTTTTATGGCCATTTTTGAAAGGATTTATAAATTGGTCTGTACGAATTTGAATCAACAATCCATGATAAATTGTTTTGTAAACAAATTTAAATTCTTAAATCCTGTATCTCGTATAATTGCTACACAGAAAAATTCTTTATACGAATGCGCCCAATCCCTTGATTTTTCTAGAAAACACGAGAATCTTGAAAGGAAAACACATTTTACTAAGTTTTTGAAACCAGTCAGAATTCAATCTTATCAAAAGCCAAAATCAAAATCTTCAAATCTGATCCAAAATCAAATCTATGAAGTACGAAGAAAATTACATATTTGCTACAAACCCTATGAAACGATTCAGGAATCAATTAAAGAAATTCCTTTGAAAGATTTAAAATCTGAAGGCTCAGATCTGTCTGTAAAGATGGCGGAGACTGACAGACGGAAGCAGGTGAGTATCCCAGGGGGAGCTCAGCTGAACACTTCATTATCACAGCAGCTCTTCAAAGAGTCCGTAGGGTTAAAACTGACCTTACTAAATAAAGCATTTCAGATAATCGACAGAGAGTTACATTTTGGGATAGGAATTGGCTAAATATGTAATTATATTATATGATGAGTTATACAATGTATTATTTATTAATGTAATTATTCTATTTCAATATAATTCTGCAGTTACATATATTAATATAATATACAGTAAATACTGTAGCATATTTGTATAAGTAGAGATTATATTAACTGCATTTTTATATATATAGCGAAATAATTAAAATTTACTCCAGTAAAAAATATTTAGAATTACAATTAAATACATTTATTAAATATATACATATGTATAAGATATCTAAATTATTTTGTTTTGAAATAAATATGAAATTAACCTTTATCTTTCATTTTCTTTTAGAATTTTATTTTCAAAGCGAGGATTGAACAAAAAATACCTGTTTCATGAATTTATGTCTTATTCACACAGGAAGTTATATTAACTGCATGATTTATATATATATATATTTAACACTAACAAAATAAATAATATATCTAACAACCTAAAAATGTGTGTACTACATGTAAATTTTCTTTCTGTAATAATCTAAAACGTGTTTTTTTTTCCTCCCACTGCATGGTGCATGACGTGACAGCTGTGAGTTAAGGAATATCATATAGCCTTGTTTTTTTTTAGTTTCAGGAATTTTCCTCAGCCTATACATTCAAATGGTTTCAGTAACAGGCTTGTACCGAAATAGTGTTGAAACATTCAACTCGGGTTTCTTGTAAATGGAGGAGTCCTTTCTATAGGTTAAAACATAGTGTTAGATAATATTTGGGGAATATTCAAAGGAATATTAGAATACTAAATTTAATAGATTACAATGCGCATTGATTGATAATTAGGATACAATATTTTGGGTTAATATACATGTTTTTTATTCTTTGTATGTGAAATGTATTGTGAACGTCTATGTGAGTCACATGTGACAGGTGAGAGAACATATGAGCAGCTGCTGAGTGAATTTGACATGAGATGTGATGTAAGAGTGACCAGAGCGTGGTATGTGGATGCACAGTTTGACTGAGGCCTCATGATTTATGGTATGTCAGAAAAAAAAACCCAACAACTGTGTGTTTAAAAAAAAATAATAATAATAGGATTCAGTTAAATTATTAGAATATTAAGATATATTTAAATATTATTATGCAACATGTATGCAACATATATTTCTTTAGTTATTATTATTTAATAAGTACAATAACACATCAATATGGTTTATCAAGGAAACCTACATTTAGAACATTTTTTCCTAATGATAATTTTTTCATATTTCAGTGTTTTTTTTTTATAGTTACATAGATGAGTATACATCTTCAAACAAATATATGGCACAAGTTGATATGACAGTTATAAAAATAATTATTTTTCACTTGGGTTTTTACAAATTAATTTTTTTCATAAAATAATATTTTTTGATATTAAGGGGGAAATGTGTTTTTGATCCTGATCACATCATCACATTTCATCAATACCTCTTCTTCACACATTTTAATAAAGAAGAAATATTAATAAGGTATTATTGGGTACAATAACAATAAATATTATAAATATCATTTTTTTTTCTTATGAAGGGTATTATATGCAAAGTTGCATAATTTCAATATTTTGGTGTTCCAAGGTTATGACAACATCTACATGAGGAAAATATTAAGGGAATGTATTACTGAGACATAACCTCAGCATTTGTCATCAACATATAAAGGCCTTATTTTTATTTTTTATTCTCATTTTTATTTTTCATTTTTTTTTCCACTTTTCTTTCAATTTTTATTTTTCATTCTTATTTTTCATCAAGGAAAAATCAATATTTAATAGAGTAATGTCTACAAGAATATTGCTTGATCAAATATAGTGATCATATGGTTTCATTATATAAGAAATGTTTCAATTCTGAGTTAAATACACCAATTCATTCTTTCACTCATTCATTCATTCATATATATATTCTTATTTTGGTTCATGGCTATACATACTTACATATTATTGGTCTACTGAACATAAATTAATAAAGTTTTAATACTAAATATCAGCACTTGTTACATAAAAGACACACTGACATCTATGGGTTCAAAAAGAAATTACACCGATGACATAAAAATGTCCAATCACATGAAGAATATGGTTAATAATATACTATCATTTATCATTTATTATTATTATTATTATTTTATTTTTCCAAATATAAACTCCATTTTAATATCATTTAATAATTATATGAATATTATTGATTGCTATGGTACGCTGTGATATTATAAGTTAGGGAAATTACCAGATTTGGTATAGAATAGGGAATGAAGACTTCAATCAAGATACTAAAGACGTTAATAAAGACTTTACATTTTTCTAAATTCAATTGATTCTTAAAAGTTGCAAGAAGAAAAGCCGTTATCCAGAAGTTCCACAAGGTAACAATGCTCTGATTTCTGAGTAATAATAGACTGTGTCAAATACAATTCATGTCACCATTCACAACTACAGCATCCATCACTGACTATGAGTACAGTATCAAAGATGAACTGTGTTATTACGTTCCAGTGGTTTCCTATCACCTATAAGACTTCCATGAAAGCTGGTGAACACTCAGGTAATTGTCAGGACGCTACAACCCTGACATGTGTCCTGTGCACTAAGGACTGGTTATGGTGCTATGTTTGGCAAGGAAGAGTCAATGTAACCCTTGCTGTGCTGACCAAAGACGTCACACCTGTCCCAAGACCAGCGCGGACAATATGGAAGGATTCCAGATGATTTCCAAGGCGAGCCAATGTAAGTCCAGGTCTCTAAAGGTGACACTGCACAGATATTAAAGCTTCATTTCATCTATGAACATTGTTTTCTTATCAACATTTGAATTTATGGACTTTGATTGACACATGACACACAGTCTCTACATATCTACATGCTATCATCTATTTCAAAAGACATATTAAAGATTGTTTAAAAGAACCAAGAAGAAGAACCAAGATGAAGACCAGATGACATCAGATGACATCACACCTGAGATGCTTCAAGTAGATATAGGGAAGTATAATATATATTTCATATGAATATTAGTCACGGCCTACCATAACATGAATTTACATATCATTATATTATTGAGAACATATAACAATATTATTATTGATATTATTTATTACATTATTTTGCCAAAGAAGAAAGAAGATTTTATTAATATTTTAATTTGAGGGTTCCAATCAATGTCTGTCACCCTCAAAAGGGGGAATTGTTAAATATTAATTATTCTTATTTTTATTCTGTACCGAGCACATGGTTTCTTGCTGACACTATCAAAAGCTATTTCTGTGTATGTAGCTCAGAGTATAAGTTAACTCCATATACAGAGGACACGTGATCTGTAGAAACCATATAAATAACGTCTCTAAGGAGGGTGGGGGGCTTTTTGTCACGTGGGACGGTCACCTCCCTTCCTTCACCATCATTCTCCATGGACATGGGACAAGACACGAGGAACAACAGCTGTTAGCTACTCCATGCCATGATGACTTCAGACTTTCACACAGACAGATGACTTCTACCATTCAGGACCCTGGAAAGATGAGTAACAGGAGAAGCGTTGATATCTACACATGGACACTCTGTTTGTAATTGTTTCATCTACCTTTTATGTTTTTGCTGCGATGGTGGATAACTCAATAAACCACTATACTTTCGTCAGAATATCATGACATTTTTCTTTTAAGAATAACGCACCTGGTTAAGTCTTGATTAGATATTTTTGAGCAATAACGATTTTTAACACCTTTACAGCCGCAGCCTTCAGGTCTTGCTTGTTTGTGGGTCTTTCCGTCTTAAGTCTGGATTTCAGCAAGTGAAATGCATGCTCAATTGGGTTTAGATCTGGAGATTGACTTGGCCATTGCAGAATGTTCCACTTTTTGGCACTCATGAACTCCTGGGTAGCTTTGGCTGTATGCTTGGGGTCATTGTCCATCTGTACTATGAAGCGCCATCCAATCAACTTTGCAGCATTTGGCTGAATCTGGGCTGAAAGTATATCCCGGTACACTTCAGAATTCATCCGGCTACTCTTGTCTGCTCTTATGTCATCAATAAACACAAGTGACCCAGTGCCATTGAAAGCCATGCATGCCCATGCCATCACGTTGCCTCCACCATGTTTTACAGAGGATGTGGTGTGCCTTGGATCATGTGCCGTTCCCTTTCTTCTCCAAACTTTTTTCTTCCCATCATTCTGGTACAGGTTGATCTTTGTCTCATCTGTCCATAGAATACTTTTCCAGAACTGAGCTGGCTTCTTGAGGTGTTTTTCTGCAAATTTAACTCTGGCCTGTCTATTTTTGGTATTGATGAATGGTTTGCATCTAGATGTGAACCCTTTGTATTTACTGTCATGGAGTCTTCTCTTTACTGTTGACTTAGAGACAGATACACCTACTTCACTGAGAGTGTTCTGGACTTCAGTTGATGTTGTGAACGGGTTCTTCTTCACCA
Organism: Ranitomeya imitator; assembly: GCF_032444005.1. Taxonomy (NCBI): domain Eukaryota; kingdom Metazoa; phylum Chordata; class Amphibia; order Anura; family Dendrobatidae; genus Ranitomeya; species Ranitomeya imitator. The sequence goes on from NC_091286.1 coordinate 667,490,130, forward strand.
AATTAAGTATGCGGCGATCATCCACCACTGTTGTCATCCGTGGACGCCCAGGCCTTTTTGAGTTCCCAAGCTCACCAGTCAATTCCTTTTTTCTCAGAATGTACCCAACTGTTGATTTTGCTACTCCAAGCATGTCTGCTATCTCTCTGATGGATTTTTTCTTTTTTTTCAGCCTCAGGATGTTCTGCTTCACCTCAATTGAGAGTTCCTTTGACCACATGTTGTCTGCTCACAGCAACAGCTTCCAAATGCAAAACCACACACCTGGAATCCACCCCTGACCTTTTAACTACTTCATTGATTACAGGTTAACGAGGGAGACGCCTTCAGAGTTAATTGCAGCCCTTAGAGTCCATTGTCCAATTACTTTTGGTCCCTTGAAAAAGAGGACGCTATGCATTACAGAGCTATGATTCCTAAACCCTTTCTCCGATTTGGATGTGGAAACTATCATATTGCAGCTGGGAGTGTGCACTTTCAGCCCATATTATATATATAATTGTATTTCTGAACATGTTTTTGTAAACAGCTAAAATAACAAAACTTGTGTCACTGTCCAAATATTTCTGGCCCTAACTGTATATACAGGACAGGAGGAGCGGTACTGTACAGTGTGTATATACAGGACAGGAGGAGTGGTACTGTGCAGTGTATATATACAGGACAGGAGGAGTGGTACTGTGCAGTGTATAGATACAGTACAGGAGTAGTGGTATTGTGCAGTGTATATATACAGGACAGGAGGAGTGGTACTGTGCAGTGTATATATACAGTACAGGAGGAGTGGTACTGTGCAGTGTATATATACAGGACAGGAGGAGTGGTACTGTGCAGTGTACAGATACAGTACAAGAGGAGTGGTACTGTGCAGTGTATATATACAGGAGAGGAGGAGTGGTGCTGTGCAGTGTATATATACAGTACAGGAGGAGTGGTACTGTGCATTGTATATATACAGTACAGGAGGAGTGGTACTGTGCAGTGTATAGATACAGTACAGGAGGATTGGTATTGTGCAGTGTATATATACAGGACAGGAGGAGTGGTACTGTGCAGTGTATATATACAGGACAGGAGGAGTTGTACTGTGCAGTGTATATATACAGGACAGGAGGAATGGTACTGTGCAGTGTATATATACAGGACAGGAGGAGTGGTGCTGTGCAGTGTATATATACCGAACAGGAGGAGTGGTACTGTGGAGTGTACATATACAGGACAGGAGGAGTGGTACGGTGCAGTGTATATATACAGTACAGAAGGAGTGGTACTGTGCAGTGTATATATACAGGACAGGAGGAGTGGTACTGTGCAGTGTATATATTCAGGACAGGAGGAGTGGTACTGTGCAGTGTATATATACCGGACAGGAGGAGTGGTACTTTGGAGTGTATATATACAGGACAGGAGGAGTGGTACTGTGCAGTGTATATATACAGGACAGGAGGAGTGGTCCTGTGCAGTGTATATATACAGGACAGGAGGAGCGGTACTGTGCAGTGTATATATACAGGACAGGAGGAGTGGTACTGTGCAGTGTATATATACAGGACAGGAGGAGTGGTCCTGTGCAGTGTATATATACAGGACAGGAGGAGCGGTACTGTGCAGTGTGTATATACAGGACAGGAGGAGAGGTATTGTGCAGTGTATATATACAGGACAGGAGGAGTGGTACTGTGCAGTGTATATATACAGGACAGGAGGAGTGGTACTGTGCAGTGTATATATACAGGAAAGGAGGAGTGGTACTGTGCAGTGTATATATACCGGACAGGAGGAGTGGTATTGTGCATTGTATATATACAGGACAGGAGGAGTGGTACTGTGCAGTGTATATATACAGGACAGGAGGAGTAGTACTGTGCAGTGTATATATACAGGACAGGAGGACAGGTATTGTGCAGTGTTTATATACAGGACAGGAGGAGTGGTATTGTGCATTGTATATATACAGGACAGGAGGAGTGGTACTGTGCAGTGTATATATACAGGACAGGAGGAGTGGTACTGTGCAGTGTATATATACAGGACAGGAGGAGTGGTACTGTGCAGTGTACAGATACAGTACAAGAGGAGTGGTACTGTGCAGTGTATATATACAGGAGAGGAGGAGTGGTGCTGTGCAGTGTATATATACAGTACAGGAGGAGTGGTACTGTGCATTGTATATATACAGTACAGGAGGAGTGGTACTGTGCAGTGTATAGATACAGTACAGGAGGATTGGTATTGTGCAGTGTATATATACAGGACAGGAGGAGTGGTACTGTGCAGTGTATATATACAGGACAGGAGGAGTTGTACTGTGCAGTGTATATATACAGGACAGGAGGAATGGTACTGTGCAGTGTATATATACAGGACAGGAGGAGTGGTGCTGTGCAGTGTATATATACCGAACAGGAGGAGTGGTACTGTGGAGTGTACATATACAGGACAGGAGGAGTGGTACGGTGCAGTGTATATATACAGTACAGAAGGAGTGGTACTGTGCAGTGTATATATACAGGACAGGAGGAGTGGTACTGTGCAGTGTATATATTCAGGACAGGAGGAGTGGTACTGTGCAGTGTATATATACCGGACAGGAGGAGTGGTACTTTGGAGTGTATATATACAGGACAGGAGGAGTGGTACTGTGCAGTGTATATATACAGGACAGGAGGAGTGGTCCTGTGCAGTGTATATATACAGGACAGGAGGAGCGGTACTGTGCAGTGTATATATACAGGACAGGAGGAGTGGTACTGTGCAGTGTATATATACAGGACAGGAGGAGTGGTCCTGTGCAGTGTATATATACAGGACAGGAGGAGCGGTACTGTGCAGTGTGTATATACAGGACAGGAGGAGAGGTATTGTGCAGTGTATATATACAGGACAGGAGGAGTGGTACTGTGCAGTGTATATATACAGGACAGGAGGAGTGGTACTGTGCAGTGTATATATACAGGAAAGGAGGAGTGGTACTGTGCAGTGTATATATACCGGACAGGAGGAGTGGTATTGTGCATTGTATGTATACAGGACAGGAGGAGTGGTACTGTGCAGTGTATATATACAGGACAGGAGGAGTAGTACTGTGCAGTGTATATATACAGGACAGGAGGACAGGTATTGTGCAGTGTTTATATACAGGACAGGAGGAGTGGTATTGTGCATTGTATATATACAGGACAGGAGGAGTGGTACTGTGCAGTGTATATATACAGGACAGGAGGAGTGGTACTGTGCAGTGTATATATACAGGACAGGAGGAGTGGTACTGTGCAGTGTATATATACAGGACAGGAGGAGTGGTACTGTGCAGTGTATATATACAGGACAGGAGGAGTGGTACTGTGCAGTGTATATATACAGGACAGGAGGAGTGGTACTGTGCAGTGTATATATACAGGACAGGAGGAGCGGTACTGTGCAGTGTATATATACAGGACAGGAGGAGTGGTACTGTGCAGTGTATATATACAGGACAGGAGGAGTGGTACTGTGCAGTGTATATATACAGGACAGTAGGAGTGGTACTGTGCAGTGTATATATACAGGACAGGAGGAGTGGTACTGTGCAGTGTATATATACAGGACAGGAGGAGTGGTACTGTGCAGTGTATATATACAGGACAGGAGGAGTGGTACTGTGCAGTGTATATATACAGGACAGGAGGAGTGGTACTGTGCAGTGTATATATACAGGACAGGAGGACTGGTACTGTGCAGTGTATATATACAGGACAGGAGGAGTGGTACTGTGCAGTGTATATATACAGGACAGGAGGAGTGGTACTGTGCAGTGTATATATACAGGACAGGAGGAGTGGTACTGTGCAGTGTATATATACAAGACAGGAGGAGCGGTACTGTGCAGTGTATATATACAGGACAGGAGGAGCGGTACTGTGCAGTGTATATATACAGGACAGGAGGAGCGGTACTGTGCAGTGTATATATACAGGACAGGAGGAGTGGTACTGTGCAGTGTATATATACAGGACAGGAGGAGTGGTACTGTGCAGTGTATATATACAGGACAGGAGGAGCGGTACTGTGCAGTGTATATATACAGGACAGGAGGAGCGGTACTGTGCAGTGTATATATACAGGACAGGAGGAGCGGTACTGTGCAGTGTATATATACAGGACAGGAGGAGTGGTACTGTGCAGTGTATATATACAGGACAGGAGGAGTGGTACTGTGCAGTGTATATATACAGGACAGGAGGAGCGGTACTGTGCAGTGTATATATACAGGACAGGAGGAGCGGTACTGTGCAGTGTATATATACAGGACAGGAGGAGCGGTACTGTGCAGTGTATATATACAGGACAGGAGGAGTGGTACTGTGCAGTGTATATATACAGGACAGGAGGAGTGGTACTGTGCAGTGTATATATACAGGACAGGAGGAGTGGTACTGTGCAATGTGTATATATACAGGACAGGAGGAGTGGTACTGTGCAGTGTATATATACAGGACAGGAGGAGTGGTACTGTGCAGTGCATATATACAGGACAGGAGGAGTGGTACTGTGCAGTGTATATATACAGGACAGGAGGAGTGGTACTGTGCAGTGTATATATACAGGACAGGAGGAGTGGTACTGTGCAGTGTATATATACAGGACAGGAGGAGTGGTACTGTGCAGTGTATATATACAGGACAGGAGGAGTGGTACTGTGCAGTGTATATATACAGGACAGGAGGAGCGGTACTGTGCAGTGTATATATTCAGGACAGGAGGAGCGGTACTGTGCAGTGTATATATACAGGACAGGAGGAGTGGTACTGTGCAGTGTATATATACAGGACAGGAGGGGTGGTACTGTGCAGTGTATATATACAGGACAGGAGGAGTGGTACTGTGCAGTGTACATATACAGGACAGGAGGAGTGGTACTGTGCAGTGTATATATACAGGACAGGAGGAGTGGTACTGTGCAGTGTATATATACAGGACAGGAGGAGTGGTACTGTGCAGTGTATATCTACAGGACAGGAGGAGTGGTACTGTGCAGTGTATATATACAGGACAGGATGAGTGGTACTGTGCAGTGTATAGATACAGTACAGGAGTAGTGGTATTGTGCAGTGTATATATACAGGACAGGAGGAGTGGTACTGTGCAGTGTATATATACAGTACAGGAGGAGTGGTACTGTGCAGTGTATAGATACAGTACAGGAGGAGTGGTACTGTGCAGTGTATAGATACAGTACAGGAGTAGTGGTATTGTGCAGTGTATATATACAGGACAGGAGGAGTGGTACTGTGCAGTGTATAGATACAGTACAAGAGGAGTGGTACTGTGCAGTGTATATATACAGGAGAGGAGGAGTGGTGCTGTGCAGTGTATATATACAGTACAGGAGGAGTGGTACTGTGCATTGTATATATACAGTACAGGAGGAGTGGTACTGTGCAGTGTATAGATACAGTACAGGAGGATTGGTATTGTGCAGTGTATATATACAGGACAGGAGGAGTGGTACTGTGCAGTGTATATATACAGGACAGGAGGAGTTGTACTGTGCAGTGTATATATACAGGACAGGAGGAATGGTACTGTGCAGTGTATATATACAGGACAGGAGGAGTGGTGCTGTGCAGTGTATATATACCGAACAGGAGGAGTGGTACGGTGCAGTGTATATATACAGTACAGAAGGAGTGGTACTGTGCAGTGTATATATATATAGGACAGGAGGAGTGGTACTGTGCAATGTATATATACAGGACAGGAGGAGTGGTACTGTGCAGTGTATATATACAGGAAAGGAGGAGTGGTACTGTGCAGTGTATGTATACAGGACAGGAGGAGCGGTACTGTGCAGTGTATATATACAGGACAGGAGGAGTGGTTCTGTGCAGTGTATATATACAGGACAGGAGGAGTGGTACTGTGCAGTGTATATATACAGGACAGGAGGAGTGGTACTGTGCAGTGTATATATACAGGACAGGAGGAGCGGTACTGTGCAGTGTATATATACAGGACAGGAGGAGTGGTACTGTGCAGTGTATGTATACAGGACAGGAGGAGTGGTACTGTGCAGTGTATGTATACAGGACAGGAGGAGTGGTACTGTGCAGTGTATATATACAGGACAGGAGGAGTGGTACTGTGCAGTGTATATATATACAGGACAGGAGGAGTGGTACTGTGCAATGTATATATACAGGACAGGAGGAGTGGTACTGTGCAGTGTATATATACAGGAAAGGAGGAGTGGTACTGTGCAGTGTATGTATACAGGACAGGAGGAGCGGTACTGTGCAGTGTATATATACAGGACAGGAGGAGTGGTACTGTGCAGTGTATATATACAGGACAGGAGGAGTGGTACTGTGCAGTGTATATATACAGGACAGGAGGAGTGGTACTGTGCAGTGTATATATACAGGACAGGAGGAGTGGTACTGTGCAGTGTATATATACAGGACAGGAGGAGTGGTACTGTGCAGTGTATGTATACAGGACAGGAGGAGTGGTACTGTGCAGTGTATGTATACAGGACAGGAGAAGTGGTACTGTGCAGTGTATATATACAGGACAGGAGGAGTGGTGCTGTGCAGTGTATATATACAGGACAGGAGGAGCGGTACTGTGCAGTGTATATATACAGGACAGGAGGAGTGGTACTGTGCTGTGTATATATACAGTACAGGAGACGTTGTACTGTGCAGTGTATATATACATGACAGGAGGAGTGGTACAGTGCAGTGTGTATATACAGGACAGGAGGAGTGGTACTGTGCAGTGTATATATACAGGACAGGAGGAGTGGTACTGTGCAGTGTATATATACAGGACAGGAGGAGTGGTACTGTGCAGTGTATATATACAGGACAGGAGGAGTGGTGCTGTGCAGTGTATATATACAGGACAGGAGGAGCGGTACTGTGCAGTGTATATATACAGGACAGGAGGAGTGGTACTGTGCAGTGTATATATACAGGACAGAAGGAGTGGTACTGTGCAGTGTATATATACAAGACAGGAGGAGTAGTACTGTGCAGTGTATATATACAGGACAGGAGGAGTGGTACTGTGCAGTGTATATATACAGGACAGGAGGAGTGGTACTGTGCAGTGTATATATATACAGGACAGGAGGAGTGGTACTGTGCAATGTATATATACAGGACAGGAGGAGTGGTACTGTGCAGTGTATATATACAGGACAGGAGGAGTGGTACTGTGCAGTGTATATATACAGGACAGGAGGAGTGGTACTGTGCAGTGTATATATACAGGACAGGAGGAGTGGTACTGTGCAGTGTATATATACAGGACAGGAGGAGTGGTACTGTGCAGTGTATATATACAGGACAGGAGGAGTGGTACTGTGCAGTGTATATATACAGGACAGGAGGAGTGGTACTGTGCAGTGTATATATACAGGACAGGAGGAGTGGTACTGTGCAGTGTATATATACAGGACAGGAGGAGTGGTACTGTGCAGTGTATATATACAGGACAGGAGGAGTGGTACTGTGCAGTGTATGTATACAGGACAGGAGGAGTGGTACTGTGCAGTGTATGTATACAGGACAGGAGGAGTGGTACTGTGCAGTGTATATATACAGGACAGGAGGAGTGGTGCTGTGCAGTGTATATATACAGGACAGGAGGAGCGGTACTGTGCAGTGTATATATACAGGACAGGAGGAGTGGTACTGTGCAGTGTATATATACAGGACAGGAGGAGTGGTACTGTGCAGTGTATATATACAAGACAGGAGGAGTAGTACTGTGCAGTGTATATATACAGGACAGGAGGAGTGGTACTGTGCAGTGTATATATACAAGACAGGAGGAGTAGTACTGTGCTGTGTATATATACAGTACAGGAGACGTTGTACTGTGCAGTGTATATATACATGACAGGAGGAGTGGTACAGTGCAGTGTGTATATACAGGACAGGAGGAGTGGTACTGTGCAGTGTATATATACAGGACAGGAGGAGTGGTACTGTGCAGTGTATGTATACAGGACAGGAGGAGTGGTACTGTGCAGTGTATATATACAGGACAGGAGGAGTGGTGCTGTGCAGTGTATATATACAGGACAGGAGGAGCGGTACTGTGCAGTGTATATATACAGGACAGGAGGAGTGGTACTGTGCAGTGTATATATACAGGACAGGAGGAGTGGTACTGTGCAGTGTATATATACAAGACAGGAGGAGTAGTACTGTGCAGTGTATATATACAGGACAGGAGGAGTGGTACTGTGCAGTGTTTATATACAGGACAGAAGGAGTGGTACTGTGCAGTGTATATATACAGGACAGGAGGAGTGGTACTGTGCAGTGTATATATACAGGACAGGAGGAGTGGTACTGTGCAGTGTATATATACCGGACAGGAGGAGTGGTACTGTGCAGTGTATATATACAGGACAGGAGGAGTGGTACTGTGCAGTGTATATATACAGGACAGGAGGAGTGGTACTGTGCAGTGTATATATACAGGACAGGAGGTGTGGTACTGTGCAGTGTATATATACAGGACAGGAGGAGTGGTACTGTGCAGTGTATATATACAGGACAGGAGGAGTGGTACTGTGCAGTGTATATATACAGGACAGGAGGAGTGGTACTGTGCAGTGTATATATACAGGACAGGAGGAGCGGTACTGTGCAGTGTATATATACAGGACAGGAGGTGTGGTACTGTGCAGTGTATATATACAGGACAGGAGGAGCGATACTGTGCAGTGTATATATACAGGACAGGAGGAGTGGCACTGTGCAGTGTATATATACAGCACAGGAGGAGTGGTACTTTGCTCTGTATATATACAGTACAGGAGGAGTGGTACTGTGCAGTGTATATATACAGGACAGGAGGAGTGGTACTGTGCAGTGTATATATACAGGACAGGAGGAGTGGTACTGTGCAGTGTATATATACAGGACAGGAGGAGTGGTACTGTGCAGTGTATATATACAGGACAGAAGGAGTGGTACTGTGCAGTGTATATGTACAGGACAGGAGGACAGGTATTGTGCAGTGTATATATACAGGACAGGAGGAGTGGTACTGTGCAGTGTATATATACAGGACAGGAGGAGTGGTACTGTGCAGTGTATATATACAGGACAGGAGGAGTGGTATTGTGCATTGTATATATACAGGACAGGAGGAGTGGTACTGTGCAGTGTATATATACAGGACAGGAGGAGTGGTACTGTGCAGTGTATATATACAGGACAGGAGGAGTGGTATTGTGCATTGTATATATACAGGACAGGAGGAGTGGTACTGTGCAGTGTATATATACAGGACAGGAGGAGTGGTACTGTGCAGTGTATATATATAGGACAGGAGGAGTGGTACTGTGCAGTGTATATATACAGGACAGGAGGAGTGGTACTGTGCAGTGTCTATATACAGGACAGGAGGAGTGGTACTGTACAGTGTGTATATACAGGACAGGAGGAGTGGTACTGTGCAGTGTATATATACAGGACAGGAGGAGTGGTACTGTGCAGTGTATACATACAGGACAGGAGGAGTGGTACTGTGCAGTGTATATATACAGGACAGAAGGAGTGGTACTGTGCAGTATATATATACAGGACAGGAGGAGTGGTACTGTACAGTGTGTATATACAGGACAGGAGGAGTGGTACTGTGCAGTGTATATATACAGGACAGGAGGAGTGGTACTGTGCAGTGTATATATACAGGACAGAAGGAGTGGTACTGTACAGTGTGTATATACAGGAGAGGAGGAGTGGTACTGTGCAGTGTATATATACAGGACAGGAGGAGTGGTACTGTGCAGTGTATATATACAGGACAGGAGGAGTGGTACTGTACAGTGTGTATATACAGGACAGGAGGAGAGGTACCATACAGTGTATATACAGGACAGGAGGAGTGGTACTGTGCAGTGTATATATACAGGACAGGAGGAGTGGTACCATACAGTGTATATACAGGACAGGAGGAGTGGTACTGTGCAGTGTATATATACAGGACAGGAGGAGTGGTACTGTGCAGTGTATATATATATAGGACGGGAGGAGTGGTACTGTGCAGTGTATATATGCAGGACAGGAGGAGTGGTACTGTGCAGTGTATATATATAGGACAGGAGGAGTGGTACTGTGAAGTATATGTATACAGGACAGGAGGAGTGGTACTGTACAGTGTGTATATACAGGACAGGAGGAGTGGTACTGTGCAGTGTATATATACAGGACAGGAGGAGTGGTACTGTGCAGTTTATATATACAGGACAGGAGGAGCGGTACTGTGCAGTGTATATATACAGGACAGGAGGAGTGGTACTGTGCAGTGTATATATACAGGACAGGAGGAGTAGTACTGTGCAGTGTATATATACAGGACAGGAGGAGTGGTACTGTGCAGTGTATATAAACAGGACAGGAGGAGTGGTACTGTGCAGTGTATATATACAGGACAGGAGGAGTGGTACTGTGCAGTGTATATATGCAGGACAGGAGGAGTGGTACTGTGCAGTGTATATATACAGGACAGGAGGAGTGGTACTGTGCAGTGTATATATACAGGACAGGAGGAGCGGTACTGTGCAGTGTATATATACAGGACAGGAGGAGTGGTACTGTGCAGTGTATTTATACAGGACAGGAGGAGTGGTACTGTGCAGTGTATATATACAGGACAGGAGGAGTGGTACTGTGCAGTGTATATATACCGGGCAGAAGGAGTGGTACTGTGCAGTGTATATATACAGGACAGGAGGAGTGGTACTGTGCAGTGTCTATATACAGGACAGGAGGAGTGGTACTGTACAGTGTGTATATACAGGACAGGAGGAGTGGTACTGTGCAGTGTATATATACAGGACAGGAGGAGTGGTACTGTGCAGTGTATACATACAGGACAGGAGGAGTGGTACTGTGCAGTGTATATATACAGGACAGAAGGAGTGGTACTGTGCAGTATATATATACAGGACAGGAGGAGTGGTACTGTACAGTGTGTATATACAGGACAGGAGGAGTGGTACTGTGCAGTGTATATATACAGGACAGGAGGAGTGGTACTGTGCAGTGTATATATACAGGACAGAAGGAGTGGTACTGTACAGTGTGTATATACAGGAGAGGAGGAGTGGTACTGTGCAGTGTATATATACAGGACAGGAGGAGTGGTACTGTGCAGTGTATATATACAGGACAGGAGGAGTGGTACTGTACAGTGTGTATATTCAGGACAGGAGGAGAGGTACTGTGCAGTGTATATATACAGGACAGGAGGAGTGGTACCATACAGTGTATATACAGGACAGGAGGAGTGGTACTGTGCAGTGTATATATACAGGACAGGAGGAGTGGTACTGTGCAGTGTATATATATATAGGACGGGAGGAGTGGTACTGTGCAGTGTATATATGCAGGACAGGAGGAGTGGTACTGTGCAGTGTATATATATAGGACAGGAGGAGTGGTACTGTGCAGTATATGTATACAGGACAGGAGGAGTGGTACTGTACAGTGTGTATATACAGGACAGGAGGAGTGGTACTGTGCAGTGTATATATACAGGACAGGAGGAGTGGTACTGTGCAGTTTATATATACAGGACAGGAGGAGCGGTACTGTGCAGTGTATATATACAGGACAGGAGGAGTGGTACTGTGCAGTGTATATATACAGGACAGGAGGAGTGGTACTGTGCAGTGTATATATACAGGACAGGAGGAGTGGTACTGTGCAGTGTATATAAACAGGACAGGAGGAGTGGTACTGTGCAGTGTATATATACAGGACAGGAGGAGTGGTACTGTGCAGTGTATATATGCAGGACAGGAGGAGTGGTACTGTGCAGTGTATATATACAGGACAGGAGGAGTGGTACTGTGCAGTGTATATATACAGGACAGGAGGAGCGGTACTGTGCAGTGTATATATACAGGACAGGAGGAGTGGTACTGTGCAGTGTATATATACAGGACAGGAGGAGTGGTACTGTGCAGTGTATTTATACAGGACAGGAGGAGTGGTACTGTGCAGTGTATATATACAGGACAGGAGGAGTGGTACTGTGCAGTGTATATATACCGGGCAGAAGGAGTGGTACTGTGCAGTGTATATATACAGGACAGGAGGAGTGGTACTGTCCAGTGTATATATACAGGACAGGAGGAGTGGTACTGTGCAGTGTATATATACAGGACAGGAGGAGTGGTACTCTGCAGTGTATATATACAGGACAGGAGGAGTGGTACTGTGCAGTGTATATATACAGGACAGGAGGAGTGGTACTGTACAGTGTGTATATACAGGACAGGAGGAGTGGTACTGTGCAGTATATATATACAGGACAGGAGGAGTGGTACTGTACAGTGTGTATATACAGGACAGGAGGAGTGGTACTGTGCAGTGTATATATACAGGACAGGAGGAGTGGTACCATACAGTGTATATACAGGACAGGAGGAGTGGTACTGTGCAGTGTATATATACAGGACAGGAGGAGTGGTACTGTGCAGTGTATATATATAGGACGGGAGGAGTGGTACTGTGCAGTGTATATATACAGGACAGGAGGAGTGGTACTGTGCAGTGTATATATACAGGACAGGAGGAGTGGTGCTGTGCAGTGTATATATGCAGGACAGGAGGAGTGGTACTGTGCAGTGTATATATACAGGACAGGAGGAGTGGTACTGTGCAGTGTATATATACAGGACAGTAGGAGTGGTACTGTGCAGTGTATATATACAGGACAGGAGGAGTGGTACTGTGCAGTGTATATATACAGGACAGGAGGAGAGGTACTGTGCAGTGTATATATACAGGACAGGAGGAGTGGTACTGTGCAGTGTATATATACAGGACAGGAGGAGCGGTACTGTGCAGTGTATATATACAGGACAGGAGGAGTGGTACTGTGCAGTGTATATATACAGGACAGGAGGAGTGGTACTGTGCAGTGTATATATACAGGACAGGAGGAGTGGTAATGTGCAGTGTATATATACAGGGCAGAAGGAGTGGTACTGTGCAGTGTATATATACAGGACAGGAGGAGTGGTACTGTCCAGTGTATATATACAGGACAGGAGGAGTGGTACTGTGCAGTGTATATATACAGGACAGGAGGAGTGGTACTGTGCAGTGTATATATATACAGGACGAAGGAGTGGTACTCTGCAGTGTATATATACAGGACAGGAGGAGTGGTACTGTGCAGTGTATATATACAGGACAGGAGGAGTGGTACTGTACAGTGTGTATATACAGGACAGGAGGAGTGGTACTGTGCAGTGTATATATACAGGAGGAGTGGTACTGTGTAGTGTATAGATACAGTACAAGAGGAGTGGTACTGTGCAGTGTATATATACAGGACAGGAGGAGTGGTACTGTGCAGTGTATATATACAGGACAGGAGGAGTGGTACTGTGCAGTGTATATGTACAGGACAGGAGGAGTGGTACTGTGCAGTGTATATATACAGGACAGGAGGAGTGGTACTGTGCAGTGTATATATACAGGACAGGAGGAGTGGTACTGTCCAGTGTATATATACAGGACAGGAGGAGTGGTACTGTGCAGTGTATATATACAAGACAGGAGGAGCGGTACTGTGCAGTGTATATATACAGGACAGGAGGAGCGTACTGTGCAGTGTATATATACAGGACAGGAGGAGTGGTACTGTGCAGTGTATATATACAGGACAGGAGGAGTGGTACTGTGCAGTGTTTATATACAGGACAGTAGGAGTGGTACTGTGCAGTGTATATATACAGGACAGGAGGAGTGGTACTGTGCAGTGTATATATACAGGACAGGAGGAGTGGTACTGTGCAGTGTATATATACAGGACAGGAGGAGTGGTACTGTGCAGTGTATATATACAGGACAGGAGGAGTGGTACTGTGCAGTGTATATATACAGGACAGGAGGAGTGGTACTGTGCAGTGTATATATACAGGACAGGAGGAGTGGTACTGTGCAGTGTATATATACAGGACAGGAGAAGTGGTACTGTGCAGTGTATATATACAGGACAGGAGGAGTGGTACTGTGCAGTGTATATATACAGGACAGGAGGAGTGGTACTGTACAGTGTGTATATACAGGACAGGAGGAGTGGTACTGTGCAGTGTATATATACAGGACAGGAGGAGTGGTACTGTGCAGTGTATATATACAGAACAGAAGGAGTGGTACTGTGCAGTGTATATATACAGGACAGGAGGAGTGGTACTGTGCAGTGTATATATACAGGACAGGAGGAGTGGTACTGTGCAGTGTATATATACAGGACAGAAGGAGTGGTACTGTACAGTGTGTATATACAGGACAGGAGGAGTGGTACTGTGCAGTGTATATATGCAGGACAGGAGGAGTGGTACTGTGCAGTGTATATATACAGGACAGGAGGAGTGGTACTGTACAGTGTGTATATACAGGACAGGAGGAGTGGTACTGTGCAGTGTATATATACAGGACAGGAGGAGTGGTACCATACAGTGTATATACAGGACAGGAGGAGTGGTACTGTGCAGTGTATATATACAGGACAGGAGGAGTGGTACTGTGCAGTGTATATATACAGGACTGGAGGAGTGGTACTGTGCAGTATATATATATACAGGACAGGAGGAGTGGTACTGTACATTGTGTATATACAGGACAGGAGGAGTGGTACTGTGCAGTGTATATATACAGGACAGGAGGAGTGGTACTGTGCAGTTTATATATACAGGACAGGAGGAGCGGTACTGTGCAGTGTATATATACAGGACAGGAGGAGTGGTACTGTGCAGTGTATATATGCAGGACAGGAGGAGTGGTACTGTGCAGTGTATATATACAGGACAGGAGGAGTGGTACTGTGCAGTGTATATATGCAGGACAGGAGGAGTGGTACTGTGCAGTGTATATATACAGGACAGGAGGAGTGGTACTGTGCAGTGTATATATACAGGACAGGAGGAGTGGTACTGTGCAGTGTATATATACAGGACAGGAGGAGTGGTACTGTGCAGTGTATATATACAGGACAGGAGGAGTGGTACTGTGCAGTGTATATATACAGGGCAGGAGGAGTGGTACTGTGCAGTGTATATATACAGGACAGGAGGAGCGGTACTGTGCAGTGTATATATACAGGACAGGAGGAGTGGTACTGTGCAGTGTATATATACAGGACAGGAGGAGTGGTACTGTGCAGTGTATATATACAGGACAGGAGGAGTGGTACTGTGCAGTGTATATATACAGGACAGGAGGAGTGGTACTGTGCAGTGTATATATACAGGGCAGAAGGAGTGGTACTGTGCAGTGTATATATACAGGACAGGAGGAGTGGTACTGTCCAGTGTATATATACAGGACAGGAGGAGTGGTACTGTGCAGTGTATATATACAGGACAGGAGGAGTGGTACTGTGCAGTGTATATATATACAGGACAGAAGGAGTGGTACTCTGCAGTGTATATATACAGGACAGGAGGAGTGGTACTGTACAGTGTGTATATGCAGGACAGGAGGAGTGGTACTGTGCAGTATATATATACAGGACAGGAGGAGTGGCACTGTACAGTGTGTATATACAGGACAGGAGGAGAGGTACTGTGCAGTGTATATATACAGGACAGGAGGAGTGGTACCATACAGTGTATATACAGGACAGGAGGAGTGGTACTGTGCAGTGTATATATACAGGACAGGAGGAGTGGTGCTGTGCAGTGTATATATATAGGACGGGAGGAGTGGTACTGTGCAGTGTATATATACAGGACAGGAGGAGTGGTACTGTGCAGTGTATATATATAGGACAGGAGGAGTGGTACTGTGCAGTATATATATACAGGACAGGAGGAGTGGTACTGTACAGTGTATATAAACAGGAGGAGTGGTACTGTGCAGTGTATATATACAGGACAGGAGGAGTGGTACTGTGCAGTGTATATATACAGGAGGAGTGGTACTGTGCAGTGTATATATACAGGACAGGAGGAGCGGTACTGTGCAGTGTATATATGCAGGACAGGAGGAGCGGTACTGTGCAGTGTATATATACAGGACAGGAGGAGTGGTCCTGTGCAGTGTATATATAAAGGACAGGAGGAGTGGTACTGTGCAGTGTGTATATACAGGACAGGAGGAGAGGTATTGTGCAGTGTATATATACAGGACAGGAGGAGTGGTACTGTGCAGTGTATATATACAGTAAAGGAGGAGTGGTACTGTGCAGTGTATATATACCGGACAGGAGGAGTGGTATTGTGCATTGTATATATACAGGACAGGAGGAGTGGTAGTGTGCAGTGTATATATACAGGACAGGAGGAGTAGTACTGTGCAGTGTATATATACAGGACAGGAGTAGTGCTACTGTGCAGTGTATAGATACAGTACAGGAGGAGTGGTACTGTGCAGTGTATATATACAGGACAGGAGGAGTGGTACTGTGCAGTGTATAGATACAGTACAAGAGGAGTGGTACTGTGCAGTGTATATATACAGGAGAGGAGGAGTGGTGCTGTGCAGTGTATATATACAGTACAGGAGGAGTGGTACTGTACATTGCATATATACAGTACAGGAGGAGTGGTACTGTGCAGTGTATAGATACAGTACAGGAGGATTGGTACTGTGCAGTGTATATATACAGGACAGGAGGAGTGGTACTGTGCAGTGTATATATACAGTACAGAAGGAGTGGTACTGTGCAGTGTATATATACAGGACAGGAGGAGTGGTGCTGTGCAGTGTATATATACCGAAAAGGAGGAGTGGTACTGTGGAGTGTATATATACAGGACAGGAGGAGTGCTACTGTGCAGTGTATAGATACAGTACAGGAGGAGTGGTACTGTGCAGTGTATATATACAGGACAGGAGGAGTGGTACTGTGCAGTGTATAGATACAGTACAAGAGGAGTGGTACTGTGCAGTGTATATATACAGGAGAGGAGGAGTGGTGCTGTGCAGTGTATATATACAGTACAGGAGGAGTGGTACTGTACATTGCATATATACAGTACAGGAGGAGTGGTACTGTGCAGTGTATAGATACAGTACAGGAGGATTGGTACTGTGCAGTGTATATATACAGGACAGGAGGAGTGGTACTGTGCAGTGTATATATACAGTACAGAAGGAGTGGTACTGTGCAGTGTATATATACAGGACAGGAGGAGTGGTACTGTGCAGTGTATATATTCAGGACAGGAGGAGTGGTCCTGTGCAGTGTATATATACAGGACAGGAGGAGCGGTACTGTGCAGTGTATATATACAGGACAGGAGGAGTGGTACTGTGCAGTGTATATATACAGGACAGGAGGAGTGGTCCTGTGCAGTGTATATATACAGGACAGGAGGAGCGGTACTGTGCAGTGTGTATATACAGGACAGGAGGAGAGGTATTGTGCAGTGTATATATACAGGACAGGAGGAGTGGTACTGTGCAGTGTATATATACAGGAAAGGAGGAGTGGTACTGTGCAGTGTATATATACAGGATAGGAGGAGTGGTACTGTGCAGTGTATATATACAGGACAGGAGGAGTGGTACTGTGCAGTGTATATATACAGGACAGGAGGAGTGGTACTGTGCAGTGTATATATACAGGACAGGAGGAGTGGTACTGTGCAGTGTATATATACAGGACAGGAGGAGTGGTACTGTGCAGTGTATATATAAAGAACAGGAGGAGTGGTACTGTGCAGTGTATATATACAGGACAGGAGGAGCGGTACTGTGCAGTGTATATATACAGGACAGGAGGAGCGGTACTGTGCAGTGTATATATACAGGACAGGAGGAGTGGTACTGTGCAGTGTATATATACAGGACAGGAGGAGTGGTACTGTGCAGTGTATATATACAGGACAGGAGGAGTGGTACTGTGCAGTGTATATATACAGGACAGGAGGAGTGGTACTGTGCAGTGTATATATACAGGACAGGAGGAGTGGTACTGTGCAGTGTTTATATACAGTACAGTAGGGGTGGTACTGTGCAGTGTATATATACAGGACAGGAGGAGCGGTACTGTGCAGTGTGTATATACAGGACAGGAGGAGAGGTATTGTGCAGTGTATATATACAGGACAGGAGGAGTGGTACTGTGCAGTGTATATATACAGGAAAGGAGGAGTGGTACTGTGCAGTGTATATATACCGGACAGGAGGAGTGGTATTGTGCATTGTATATATACAGGACAGGAGGAGTGGTACTGTGCAGTGTATATATACAGGACAGGAGGAGTAGTACTGTGCAGTGCATATATACAGGACAGGAGGACAGGTATTGTGCAGTGTATATATACAGGACAGGAGGAGTGGTATTGTGCATTGTATATATACAGGACAGGAGGAATGGTACTGGGCAGTGTATATATACAGGACAGGAGGAGTGTTACTGTGCAGTGTATATATACAGGACAGGAGGAGTGGTACTGTGCAGTGTATATATACAGGACAGGAGGAGTGCTACTGTGCAGTGTATAGATACAGTACAGGAGGAGTGGTACTGTGCAGTGTATATATACAGGACAGGAGGAGTGGTACTGTGCAGTGTATAGATACAGTACAAGAGGAGTGGTACTGTGCAGTGTATATATACAGGAGAGGAGGAGTGGTGCTGTGCAGTGTATATATACAGTACAGGAGGAGTGGTACTGTACATTGCATATATACAGTACAGGAGGAGTCGTACTGTGCAGTGTATATATACAGGACAGGAGGAGTGGTACTGTGCAGTGTATATATACAGGACAGGAGGAGTTGTACTGTGCAGTGTATATATACAGGACAGGAGGAGTGGTGCTGTGCAGTGTATATATACCGAAAAGGAGGAGTGGTACTGTGGAGTGTACATATACAGGACAGGAGGAGTGGTACGGTGCAGTGTATATATACAGTACAGAAGGAGTGGTACTGTGCAGTGTATATATACAGGACAGGAGGAGTGGTGCTGTGCAGTGTATATATACCGAAAAGGAGGAGTGGTACTGTGGAGTGTACATATACAGGACAGGAGGAGTGGTACGGTGCAGTGTATATATACAGTACAGAAGGAGTGGTACTGTGCAGTGTATATATACAGGACAGGAGGAGTGGTACTGTGCAGTGTATATATTCAGGACAGGAGGAGTGGTCCTGTGCAGTGTATATATACAGGACAGGAGGAGCGGTACTGTGCAGTGTATATATACAGGACAGGAGGAGTGGTACTGTGCAGTGTATATATACAGGACAGGAGGAGTGGTCCTGTGCAGTGTATATATACAGGACAGGAGGAGCGGTACTGTGCAGTGTGTATATACAGGACAGGAGGAGAGGTATTGTGCAGTGTATATATACAGGACAGGAGGAGTGGTACTGTGCAGTGTATATATACAGGAAAGGAGGAGTGGTACTGTGCAGTGTATATATACAGGACAGAAGGAGTGGTACTGTGCAGTGTATATATAAAGGACAGGAGGAGTGGTATTGTGCATTGTATATAAACAGGTCAGGAGGAGTGGTACTGTGCAGTGTATATATACAGGACAGGAGGAGCGTGTCACGATATGGTATGAAATATCATAAGTAGTTCTCTTTCTCAAGGCTGTGGGCTAACAAGCCCCCCTTCCCTTTCATTCAGCCAAGAGCTGCTTTGCCCCTGCACTGGGGGAAGTTTTATGGCCGAGAGGAATTTACGGCCAGGGTAGAATCTCGCTCCAGCTAGAACAGGAAAATGGCTCCAAAAAATTCATGAAAGATTCTTTGTTTAGTTTTTGTTAGATATTAGGCAAACGATTTAAGCTAGAAATACGAAAATATATATTCTTAGTCTCACTCCGTGTATTTACACATCCCATGAATCTTGGGTTTCTAACTCCATCTGGTAAAGAAGTAGGGTTTTCTCTGTAAATATGTATCCCAGATAGGACATATTTGATCTCATTAGAATGCTCACGTTAATCTGAGATGAATGATGAGCTTTTTAGGACGCTGACATGTTTTGTAGTGAAGTTATAGAAATCAGAGAGAATAGTTTAAAGTTTAGGCAGAATGTAGAGAGAGGAGGGTCTGGATAAGCCAGCCTTTCTGTGATGTCACAGCCTTAATGTTTTAAGTGTCTGGCAGGCTCTGAGGAGTCACTTGCTGCTGGATTTCTTGTCTTGTCCTGGAAGAGCCCTGCTCACGTCCCAATGAGCTGGGACGTATGGAAAAACTCCACTAGCCTGGTTGCTTGTCATGCTTTAAACATGTAAGTGTTGCTTTTCTCATTTATTCCCTTTATGTTATAATTACCCATGTACATATTTGCAATTGTCTCATTTATAACCTCTTTATAAACTATTTTTGATAAAGCATTGCCTAATTATTTTTAATGGGATATACTATTATATATTAGTTCGTTCTCCTGCTCTAAACCGTACCCTAAGTCTCTTGAAGGGAAAATACGCTACTGTTACTGTTGTGTTGGGTTAGCTTCGGACCCGTTTAATCGAAGCTGGTGGCAGCGAAAGTGTGCTGACGGTTGGATTCTGCTGAAGCAACTGCGGGTTTGATAATTATTGTTCCTGCCTGTGTGGGAGTAGTTATCGCGTCGCTGCAGCGTGCCCAATAGCCAGTACATAGCAGGCAGCCTTTCTGGCGACTAATTACCCAGGGTGCAGTACCTAATCTGACCTGAGAGTAAGGGGGCGCCAGAGAGCTGCAAGTGTTAAGTGGAACTGTAAGCGGGATATACATAAATCCCTGCAGTTCGTGGTATATAGAAAAGCAGTGGGATACCTAGAATAAGCCCCTGCTGTAAACTAAGAGGTCAATAGCCTTGTGTGTGGTTTTTCATCACATTGTTAGGAGTGGAGGGATAACTAAGATAAGCCCCCCTGCACATGTGATAGCCGTCTGTTGGCCTAAAGTCACCCTGATCCGTGACGTAGGGGTGACGGTCACGGTGTGAATCCTGACCCAGTGGTGACAGCGGTCGGGGGGAATCGTGACAATTGGTGGCAGCGGTGGGATATCTTAGAGCATTAGTGATTTGGTTTGAGTAATCATTCCTCTCACTAAAAACTTGCAGAAAGTTCTTGCGAGGACTCTGCGCAAATAAGTTTGGAGAACGAACTCAGTGCTTTTTAGTTGTGAGACAATTGCGTACTGGTAATTATCCCCTCCCTTTCTCTTCGTTTTTCTATCCTATCTTTTATTTGGCAACCATGGGTGGGCTGGGAGAAACCTTTTATGAGCAGCAGACCAGAGACACCCTTGTTGCCTTATGCAAGACACAGCACATTGACTTTGCAAGCAAAAACAAAGCCCAACTGGTCGCAGATCTGGTGCAATGGGAAGCCGCTCGAGACCAATCTCAGAGCTCAGAGGCCGCAGAAGCCAGCACCAGCGAACATGGTGCTGCAGCAGAGGTCCAACCACTGAATGCTGGCCCTGTTAGTAATCCGGGCGAATTGGACCCCCACCTGCAGGCGGCCTTGAAAGAATTCCCCACTGACGACCATGAGGGACGTCGGCAGCTGATTCAGCAATACCGGCAGGAGGCCCAGCAAGCCGAGAGAGAGGCCCGAGCTGAGAGAGAGGCCCAGCGAGCCGAGCGGCAAGCTGAGCGGGAGTACCAGCTGCAGTTAGCCCGACTGCAAATGCAGGGGTTGTCTCAGACCAACCGTGAGCCTAGCAGCGCTCAGACACCGAAGCCCCGGCCTGATCACTTTCCTGTTATGGAGAAGGACGGAGATTTGGACACTTTTCTGCGGGCCTTTGAGAAAGCCTGCAGGCAGTACCAGCTGCCTACAGATGAATGGGCCCGATACCTGACACCAGGGCTGAAAGGTAAAGCTCTGGAGGCGTTTGCTGCCCTCCCTCAAGAACAAGATGGAGACTATGAGGCCATCAAGCAGGCTCTGATAGCCAAGTACCAGCTTACACCCGAGGTGTACCGTAGAAGGTTCCGGACCCTCCAACGTGGCCCACACGACAGTTACAGTGATGTGGTGCATGGACTGGGGACCCACTTTGACCAGTGGACCCAAGGACTGTCTGTGACCACCTTTGCACAGCTGCGAGACCTGATGATCAAAGACCAGTTCTTTCATCTTTGCCCAGCTGAGGTGCGACAGTTCGTGATGGACAGAGAACCCAAAGACGTGACGAAAGCAGCACAGATTGCCGATGCCTATGAGGCCAACCGTAGATCGGAAGTGCGGAAGCCAGTCACCACCAGCTGGAGAGGGGGTAAGCCTGCAACCAACGCCAGTACCCCTGCCAGCCAGCACACCCGAGGTCCTGGCCCTGTGGCCAACAGCACCAGACCTACCACCGAACCTCGCGCGTGTTACACCTGCAAGCGGCCTGGGCATATCAGTACCTTCTGTCCAGACAGGCCGAAGAACCCCCCAGCCAAGGCCCCAGGGCCTAATGCAGCAGTTCTTTTGGTGGGTGGTGTGGTTGGGAGGGTGTGTGACAACGTACAGCACGTCACTGTGGGAGGCCATGTTGCTACAGGCCTCAAGGACACCGGGGCTGAACGAACCCTCATCCGACCCGAACTGGCGGCCCCTGAAGAAATCATTCCGGGGAAAACCCTAACTGTCACTGGGAATGGGGGCATCAGCTGTCCCTTACCGATGGCCCGGGTTTTTATTGATTGGGGTGCTGGGAGCGGGGTGAAGGAAGTGGGGCTGTCTGATAATTTGCCCACTGATGTTTTGTTGGGGACTGATTTGGGGAGGATGTATGCATACTACGTCCCTGACACCCCTCCCCAATCTACTAATGAGGGTAAAGTTAACCCTGATGATGATGATGATGGGAAATCGCATGTGTTACCTGACCATGCTTTATCTTGTAATGATGCATCTAATAACCATTTTTTCCCTAGGATTGATGGTGAAAATGTTGTACCTGTGCCAGCAGAACCTGATAATGATTTTTCTGTGAAGGTTAATGTGTCCATAGGTACAGGTGTGCCCAGCCACGTCGCTCTGCGGAGTGAGACGGCTGAGGAACCCCTAACAGGGGCAAGTGTCGGTGCTACAGGAAATGGGGAGATGCATGGGAACCGTGAGGAAGGTGACGCCATGAAAGTGACCAGTGCCACCGAGGAAGGTAACTGGCCCATAAGTAGCACAGCCCCTGGAGTGTTGGGGGTGGATGGGGAGGTAGAGCCCATAGCAGCGCCGGCTGATGGGCCTGTAGAAATCCCCGGGGAGACAGCCTATGTAGCTGCTGTCACCCGCAGTCAGAGTGCCCGGAACGCAGATAACTGTCTGCCTTCCGGACCCTCCTCAGTCATCACTGTGACTGAACCAGAGGTGGACCCAGAGCAGGTCCAAGAGGGTTCCCGTGGGGAAGGGACCCTGACGTCGCTTTTGGCTTCCCCTAGCCAGGAGTTTCAGGCCGCTCTGCACACAGATGCGAGCCTAGAGAGTTTGAGACAACTCGCCGAGACGCCCACCTCCGTGACTGATAAGGAGAACGTGTTCTGGGAACGAGGAAGGTTGTACCGGGAGACAGTACCCGGAGAATCACAAAAGGAGTGGTTGAGGGAAAGACAGCTGGTCGTCCCGCAGCAATTCCGGGGTGAGTTGTTGCGGATTGCCCATGAGATCCCGCTAGCTGGACACTTGGGGATCAGCAAAACTAAGGCCCGGCTGTCTCAACACTTCTATTGGCCTAAGATGGGGACAGATGTGTCAAACTACTGCCGCTCCTGTGTCACCTGTCAAAGAGTGGGGAAGGCGGGGCCTGCTCTTAAGGCTCCCCTGATCCCTTTGCCAGTGATAGAGGAGCCTTTCCAGAGGATCGCGGTGGACATTGTGGGCCCGCTGGCCGTCCCCAGCAGCTCTGGAAAGCAATACATCCTTACTGTGGTAGACTACGCTACCCGGTACCCAGAGGCAGTAGCTCTGTCCTCAACTAGGGCAGATAAGGTGGCAGATGCCCTGTTGGCCATCTTTTCACGTGTAGGATTTCCCAGGGAAATGCTTACTGATCAAGGGACCCAATTTATGTCTCGCCTAATGGAGGCTCTCTGTAAGAAAATGCAGGTGAAGCACCTGGTATCGAGTGCGTACCACCCACAGACCAATGGCTTGTGTGAACGCTTCAATGGTACCCTCAAACAGATGCTACGCATGCTGGTTGAGACTCAAGGGCGCGACTGGGAGCGGTCCCTCCCACACCTGCTGTTCGCTTACCGAGAGGTTCCGCAGGCCTCGACGGGGTTCTCCCCCTTCGAGCTCCTGTACGGCAGGCGAGTTCGGGGACCCCTTGGGTTGGTAAGAGAATCCTGGGAAGAGGAGCCGAACCCTTTTGAAGTGTCCATAGTGGAGTATGTCATGCGCTTCCGTGACAAGATGCAGACCTTGACGCAGTTGGTGCATGACAACATGACGCAGGCTCAGGCTGATCAGAAGCACTGGTACGACCAGAACGCCCGGGAGCGGACCTACCACGTGGGTCAAAAGGTGTGGGTGCTGGTCCCCGTACCAACGGATAAGCTTCAGGCAGCCTGGGAGGGCCCGTACGTCGTCCACCAACAGCTCAACCCGGTCACTTACGTGGTCACGCTTGACCACGCTCGGGGGAGGCGAAAGGCCTTTCACGTCAACATGATGAAGGCTCATCACGAACGTGAACCTTTCGTCCTACCGGTCTGCAGCTTGCCCGAAGACGGTGAGGAAGACACCCTCCTGGACTTGCTGGCCCAAGCCAAGGCCAATGGGTCCATCGAGGATGTGGAGGTAAGCGCCTCGTTAACTGAACCCCAGCGGGTGCAGTTGCAAACCACACTGGAACCTTTCCGGGTCGTGTTCTCCAACCGACCTGGGAGGACTGAGTTAGCCATCCACGAGGTGGACACCGGGAATCACGCCCCACTACGGCGAACACCCTATCGAATCTCTGACCAGGTGCAGCAGATTATGCGCCAAGAGATCGATGAGATGTTACAGCTGGGGGTGATTCGACGGTCAAAGAGCGCGTGGGCATCACCTGTAGTTCTCGTGCCAAAGAAGGACCGGACCACCCGGTTCTGCGTGGACTACAGGGGGCTCAACGCCATCACAGCCTCGGATGCGCACCCAATGCCGCGCATCGAGGAGCTGCTTGAGAAGTTAGCTGGCGCAGATTACCTAACAATAATGGATCTGAGTCGAGGATACTGGCAGATTCCCCTGAGCCCTGAGGCGCAGGAGAAGTCCGCCTTTATCACACCCTTTGGACTGTACGAGTCCACGGTCATGCCCTTCGGCATGAAGAATACCCCTGCCACTTTCCAGCGGATGGTCAACCTCCTGCTTCAGGGACTGGAGACGTACGCCGTGGCGTACTTGGATGACATTGCCATCTTCAGTTCCTCCTGGGAGGAACACCTGCAGCATCTTGAGGAGGTGCTCAGGCGAATTCACCAAGCAGGACTGACTATCAAGCCGGGAAAGTGTCAGATGGGCATGAGGGAGGTTCCCTACCTGGGGCACCGGGTAGGCGAAGGCACCATGGAGCCAGAGCATGGCAATGGTGATGGGTTGGCCCACCAGGGTGAACCTGCTGAGGTGCGCATGGAGGAGAACCATCAGGTCCTGCCTCCCTAGCGCACACCAAAAGGGGGAGGTGTCACGATATGGTATGAAATATCATAAGTAGTTCTCTTGCTCAAGGCTGTGGGCTAACAAGCCCCCCTTCCCTTTCATTCAGCCAAGAGCTGCTTTGCCCCTGCACTGGGGGAAGTTTTATGGCCGAGAGGAATTTACGGCCAGGGTAGAATCTCGCTCCAGCTAGAACAGGAAAATGGCTCCAAAAAATTCATGAAAGATTCTTTGTTTAGTTTTTGTTAGATATTAGGCAAACGATTTAAGCTAGAAATACGAAAATATATATTCTTAGTCTCACTCCGTGTATTTACACATCCCATGAATCTTGGGTTTCTAACTCCATCTGGTAAAGAAGTAGGGTTTTCTCTGTAAATATGTATCCCAGATAGGACATATTTGATCTCATTAGAATGCTCACGTTAATCTGAGATGAATGATGAGCTTTTTAGGACGCTGACATGTTTTGTAGTGAAGTTATAGAAATCAGAGAGAATAGTTTAAAGTTTAGGCAGAATGTAGAGAGAGGAGGGTCTGGATAAGCCAGCCTTTCTGTGATGTTACAGCCTTAATGTTTTAAGTGTCTGGCAGGCTCTGAGGAGTCACTTGCTGCTGGATTTCTTGTCTTGTCCTGGAAGAGCCCTGCTCACGTCCCAATGAGCTGGGACGTATGGAAAAACTCCACTAGCCTGGTTGCTTGTCATGCTTTAAACATGTAAGTGTTGCTTTTCTCATTTATTCCCTTTATGTTATAATTACCCATGTACATATTTGCAATTGTCTCATTTATAACCTCTTTATAAACTATTTTTGATAAAGCATTGCCTAATTATTTTTAATGGGATATACTATTATATATTAGTTCGTTCTCCTGCTCTAAACCGTACCCTAAGTCTCTTGAAGGGAAAATACGCTACTGTTACTGTTGTGTTGGGTTAGCTTCGGACCCGTTTAATCGAAGCTGGTGGCAGCGAAAGTGTGCTGACGGTTGGATTCTGCTGAAGCAACTGCGGGTTTGATAATTATTGTTCCTGCCTGTGTGGGAGTAGTTATCGCGTCGCTGCAGCGTGCCCAATAGCCAGTACATAGCAGGCAGCCTTTCTGGCGACTAATTACCCAGGGTGCAGTACCTAATCTGACCTGAGAGTAAGGGGGCGCCAGAGAGCTGCAAGTGTTAAGTGGAACTGTAAGCGGGATATACATAAATCCCTGCAGTTCGTGGTATATAGAAAAGCAGTGGGATACCTAGAATAAGCCCCTGCTGTAAACTAAGAGGTCAATAGCCTTGTGTGTGGTTTTTCATCACATTGTTAGCAGTGGAGGGATAACTAAGATAAGCCCCCCTGCACATGTGATAGCCGTCTGTTGGCCTAAAGTCACCCTGATCCGTGACGTAGGGGTGACGGTCACGGTGTGAATCCTGACCCAGTGGTGACAGCGGTCGGGGGGAATCGTGACAGAGCGGTACTGTGCAGTGTATATATACAGGACAGGAGGAGTGGTACTGTGCAGTGTATATATACAGGACAGGAGGAGTGGTTCTGTGCAGTGTATATATACAGGACAGGAGGAGCGGTACTGTGCAGTGTATATATACAGGACAGGAGGAGTGGTACTGTGCAGTGTATATATACAGGACAGGAGGAGTGGTACTGTGCAGTGTATATATACAGGACAGGAGGAGCGGTACTGTGCAGTGTATATATACAGGACAGGAGGAGTGGTACTGTGCAGTGTATATATACAGGACAGGAGGATTGGCACTGTGCAGTGTTTATATACAGGACAGTAGGGGTGGTACCGTGCAGTGTAAATATACAGGACAGGAGGAGTGGTACTGTGCAGTGTATATATACAGGACAGGAGGAGTGGTACTGTGCAGTGTATATATGCAGGACAGGAGGAGTGGTACTGTGCAGTGTATATATACAGGACAGGAGGAGTGGTACTGTGCAGTGTATATATACAGGACAGGAGGAGTGGTACTGTGCAGTGTATATATACAGGACAGGAGGAGTGGTACTGTGCAGTGTATATATACAGGACAGGAGGAGTGGTACTGTGCAGTGTATATATACAGGACAGGAGGAGAGGTACTGTGCAGTGTATATATACAGGACAGGAGGTGCGGTACTGTGCAGTGTATATATACAGGACAGGAGGAGTGGTACTGTGCAGTGTATATATACAGGACAGGAGGAGCGGTACTGTGCAGTGTATATATACAGGACAGGAGGAGTGGTACTGTGCAGTGTATATATACAGGACAGGAGGAGTGGTACTGTGCAGTGTATATATACAGGACAGGAGGAGTGGTACTGTGCAGTGTATATATACAGGACAGGAGGAGTGGTACTGTGCAGTGTATATATACAGGACAGGAGGAGTGGTACTGTGCAGTGTATATATACAGGACAGGAGGAGTGGTACTGTGCAGTGTATATATACAGGAAAGGAGGAGTGGTACTGTGCAGTGTATATATACCGGACAGGAGGAGTGGTACTGTGCAGTGTATATATACAGGACAGGAGGAGTGGTACTGTGCAGTGTATATATACAGGACAGGAGGAGTAGTACTGTGCAGTGTATATATACAGGACAGGAGGACAGGTATTGTGCAGTGTATATATACAGGACAGGAGGAGTGGTATTGTGCATTGTATATATACAGGACAGGAGGAGTGGTACTGTGCAGTGTATATATACAGGACAGGAGGAGTGGTACTGTGCAGTGTATATATACAGGACAGGAGGAGTGGTACTGTGCAGTGTATATATACAGGACAGGAGGAGTGGTACTGTGCAGTGTATATATACAGGACAGGAGGAGTGGTACTGTGCAGTGTATATAAACAGGACAGGAGGAGTGGTACTGTGCAGTGTATATATACAGGACAGGAGGAGCGGTACTGTGCAGTGTATATATACAGGACAGGAGGAGTGGTACTGTGCAGTGTATATATACAGGACAGGAGGAGCGGTACTGTGCAGTGTATATATACAGGACAGTAGGAGTGGTACTGTGCAGTGTATATATACAGGACAGGAGGAGTGGTACTGTGCAGTGTATATATACAGGACAGGAGGAGTGGTACTGTGCAGTGTATATATACAGGACAGGAGGAGTGGTACTGTGCAGTGTATATATACAGGACAGGAGGAGTGGTACTGTGCAGTGTATATATACAGGACAGGAGGAGTGGTACTGTGCAGTGTATATATACAGGACAGGAGGAGTGGTACTGTGCAGTGTATATATACAGGACAGGAGGAGTGGTACTGTGCAGTGTATATATACAAGACAGGAGGAGCGGTACTGTGTAGTGTATATATACAGGGCAGGAGGAGAGGTACTGTGCAGTGTATATATACAGGACAGGAGGAGTGGTACTGTGCAGTGTATATATACAGGACAGGAGGAGTGGTACTGTGCAGTGTATATATACAGGACAGGAGGAGCGGTACTGTGCAGTGTATATATACAGGACAGGAGGAGTGGTACTGTGCTGTGTATATATACAGTACAGGAGACGTTGTACTGTGCAGTGTATATATACATGACAGGAGGAGTGGTACTGTGCAGTGTATATACAGGACAGGAGGAGTGGTACTGTGCAGTGTATATATACAGGACAGGAGGAGTGGTACTGTGCAGTGTATGCATACAGGACAGGAGGAGTGGTACTGTGCAGTGTATATATACAGGACAGGAGGAGTGGTGCTGTGCAGTGTATATATACAGGACAGGAGGAGCGGTACTGTGCAGTGTATATATACAGGACAGGAGGAGTGGTACTGTGCTGTGTATATATACAGGACAGGAGGAGTGGTACTGTGCAGTGTATATATACAAGACAGGAGGAGTAGTACTGTGCAGTGTATATATACAGGACAGGAGGAGTGGTACTGTGCAGTGTATATATACAGGACAGGAGGATCGGTACTG